>NC_138446.1:9397500-9767500 GCF_040668555.2 Bombus flavifrons | reverse complement strand
TAGCACAGTTTTTAAAGAGACGTAGAAGATGTCCTCGTCCTTCAAGAAGAACCCTAAGGGAGCTAAAACAAAGATTTGCTGCTGCAAAGAGCTCTAATTTTGGTAATTTATTACAATAGCATATAATTTTATAAGTAGATATTAAAGAAATTATGATAAACATATAATGTAAACTTTATTAATGCTATAACAAAATCTTATGATATTTATGTCTTATTTGTAGATGTATTATCGCAAGCATCATGGGCAAGAAAAAGTGAAGCTAGCAGCAAAAGTCATATAAGTGATCGAGCATCACTTATATCTTCTGTTCCAGGGGGTCCAGATGGTGATGTAAAACTTACTCCACAACAGTATGGGGTTCTTGGTAAGTGTTTTTCATACATGGCTCTCATAGTTCTCAATGTAGTTGTACAATACCTTAAATGTGCCTTTATATTTACTATACCTTATATAATTTCTAAAAGATTCTGGAATATTTTAATAATATTTTTGTGACTATAAAATTTGAAGATAAAATTATATCAACATTATCAATCTATTTATACTTCCTTATCGGAATTAGAAAATGAAATAATGTAAAACAATCAGATATTTAAATGGTTCTTAACTTTAATGAGAATTTTTATTATACACAGGGGTGGGGGTGTACAGTAAGGTAATATTGTTAAAGAAAAGAATAATGTAGTAATAAAACAATGTAGATACATTTTGTAGCACACGAAATATTTTTCACATGTGTGTGCTTATGCATAGAGAAGGAGAATAAGAGGGGAAGAAACTACATTTGTTTTTACATAATAATTTATATCATAATAATTTATAAATAATGTATCTGTGCAGTGCACATATTTCTAAAAAACTGGGTTGTCCTGGGTATTGCTAAATGCAGGCATTTTTACATTGGAGTTTTTATTAACATTTTCTCAAAGGCGTACAGAAATATGAAGAAGCAACTAAAAAATAAGCGGTAATTTCTTTTCTTCCAAATATAGAGATATCCTATTATCATTTGTATCTTTCATCAATTTTTATCTTGAAAACATACTATCCATTTACTTTGGGCCACGTCCATCGCATCACTTTATTCACAATGAGAAAATATTGCTGACAGTATTAGATATCATTATCTTGCATTACTTTCTACCTACTTTTTTTTTCTTCTGCTTCATTTAAACACGCAACATTCTAAAATTCACATGTCCCAATCTCGCAACAAATTATTGCTTTCTATAATAATTAACAAATTATTTAACAGAATATGTCACATTCCTTTACATCTACATAAAATTTTTACTGAATATCACAATATTGTGATTAGGCTTACTTCGGTTAATGTTATTATAAACTCATGGACAATGTTCGTTCGAAATGTCGTGTTCGAAATGAATGTTTCCTTCTTACATTTTTTCCGTTAGTGCTATAATGTAATAAAATATGGATAATTCGTACGATGTTATTTACCACTGTTAGAAAAAATTATAAATGATTAAATAAGTTCGTAACAATTATACCTAATGAGAGTATAGAAATTACGTTATATACATATACAAATGTATCAAGAAAATACCGTCGAAAGAAAAAAAGAGAACGAACGACATATATAATTATTTTTCCTGAATTTTCAACATAAAGACGTTTAAAATTAAACGTAATTATTACGTTATAAGTCCATATTTCTCGTCTCGCTTATTAAACAAGTGTACCTTACAAATTATTAACGTATCTATACAAATTAAAATACTGCATTCCTTTGTTATTACAATTTCCATTAATAATTATTTTCTAGGAATCTGCAAGCCCTATCACTTTACATGAGACAGATGGGTACACAAAATATTGTATTATTTTTACAGAATTGGAAACAAATCACCTTCAATAATATAATAATTGAAACCTACTAACCTACTATACCCATTCTCAAATAACGTGCACTTCTTTCAATATTTTTATTATGTAGCAATCCTCCTACTATTTCATTTTATCTAAGGGCTCCTCAAAGCTTTACATCAGTCAGACAAATGATATTGAAACAGCGTTGAAAAAATACAGGTACCCATCCACCTGTACTCTACATATTCTTACTCGCTACACCTTTATAAATCTTACAATTGTCTAAAATTATACTGCAATCTCAAAAATATATATTGTAATTGCGTTAACTCGCGAATCTTTGTCCCTCCGTAATCATTTTTTTCTTCATCATTTTTACCTTCAATTTCCCACTCGTTTACTCGTCGTTATTTCTCCCAATTTTTCAGAAACTATACATATATTTATATATATATGTATATATAGTTGCCCGAGAATAATACCTGCAGTAATTCTAAACTCTCTTTGAACACGATTCTCAAAGAAAAGGGTATCATCCTTTTTGTATCTCATGTTTTTACTCTCTATTTTCCCATTCAAAGCTTGTTTTCAAAGACTTTTCTAGAAGAAGATCCTAGAACGTGCACTTTTGCGAAGGCATAAAATAGTTTAGCTGGAAAATCGATTCACAGCGAAGATTAGTTTAAAGACGGAATGTCGTTAGTTTACACATTCATCAATTAATTCAACAATATAGAGGTAAATGTTAACGATCCACAGGCTGTTGTTAACATGTCCATATGTTGGCTGGCGATCGCTTGTACTTACTTAACATTCGTCGTGAGACTAGCTCATCGCTTAAGGTATCCCTTTCATTTGCTATCCTAAACGTGTATATATATATATTTTTTATGTATATATATATATATATATATTAAATATGAAGTATTTTTTTTATTCATCTTCGAAAGGCAAGCATTATGTCAGCGTTGACATCGCGGTCTGACTTGATCAGCGATTTATAACCAAGGTAGCTTTTTTTATTTCGTTACATACTCTGCTATATGTACGAAATTACAGCAACATCTTGTGTGTATTTGTATTCAATTCATCTATTTTTTTTTACCTTTTTTTCGCTATTTCCATTTTTGTCTTTTTTTTACGATTTTTTTTAGTCTGCGTTTTGTGATAATCTCTGGACATTATTTTTTTTTTCCTCTACGAATATATTACTATTGCAACTTAGGGCTTAGGATACTCTCGGAATCATCGATCTTTTCACGTAATTTTATTGACCACCGTCAGTAACGAAATTAATAAAGGCAATCCTACGTTTAATCTAAGAAGAGACGACGCTCCGGAGTACGTCACTTCTACCTTGTTCTTCAGCGACAACGGTCCACCGTCATCGCTCTGCATGTTAGACAGATCCGATTTCTTCCGTGGTATGATCATGTTCTCATCATGATGCTCGCTCTCTTCCGTACCGTAATCCTGTCGAACGTCGTTGCTTACGTTCTGCGGGGTTGCGGTGGTGCTCGGTTCCGTGGTAGGTGGTATGGTGGTGGTAGGAACTAGACTATAATTGGCAAGGAAATAAATGGGTCCGAATATGGGTTTTACATCGAACATGCTCTCTTCGGCGCGAATGCCGCTTATCTGACGAGACCTCGTTTCTCCATCCTCGTAATGGGAAATTAATTTTCCGGAATAGGGTACCTCCATAGAGGTGTAGTTCGCTACCAGACTCACGTTTATTCCTGTACCGGGCAGGAGATTAATTTTTACCCTGTTTTAAAAAAGTAGTGTATTAGTATTATTGGAAACTTGGACACAATGATTGTAAGATTGTTTTAAAAGTTATAACATAGTTATAACATATTGTTGGATTGGATATTATATTTTATATGTACTGCTTAATATCTCTTAATATAAAAAATAATTTAATAATTTTGTTTAGTCTATTGTAATATTTGATACATTAATATATCATATTCTCTCCATCTCTCTTTTACTTAGATAGATTGCAACTGTAAATGTTGTTGAAAAGAAAAGATGAAAAATTGAGAAAAAAGATACAGCGTTTTTTCATATTCCATATAATATCGCTACAATTAGCTTTCTCTGTATATACATATTTATATAGATTTATATAATAATTTTACTGCAACAAAATAAAGATGAGTCAATGTTACGATAACGACTTAAAACATAAGAATCTACTTTAAATGGAATTATCTTTTCAACATTTTTCAGAAATTTTCAAGTATCAATTAATGGATCAATCGATAAGCGAAATAACGATAAATTATATCGATAAGATATTTTTTCTGATAATAAATGATCGAATATTGTTTGAAATATGAATTATAAATTCTATAAAAATTTAATACATCTGACTTTCCACACACTATGCGTTAATTGATTTCAAACTATATGGAAAATATGCTTACGTGTATATGTCGGTATTATTGCTAGTTTCCTTTGTGCCCCACATTATATTCGACAAAGCCGTACCGTTCGTCAATTTAATTGATGTGTTTAAGCCTTTTAGTATGGCATGGCCTTGACCCCAGTAAATGGAATATTTGTACTTGTAACCAAAAGCTTTCGCTATTGTCGCATTTTCCGTTCCATCATTAACGATAGTCGCGTTGTCAAGTTCAAGGGATGTGCGATTAACCACTCGCATTTTAGGCCAATTCAATTTAACGTTTTCCAAATCGTAGGAGGTCGGTTCCGTCTCGACTAGGACATCGCCATCCTTCGCGGTTTCTTCGGTACCATCCTAATGGAAAAAGGTCATAATGTTTTATTAATAGTACCGTGACCCTATTAAGAAAGATAAAAGCGCAGCAGGTTATTGGTTTCCTAAGATACTTTAAAAGTATTAATTGAAACATGGATTAAAATAAAATCCAATATTTGGTCGGTTTTAATTCTGAGAACATATTCGAGTTCTTGTTAGAAGGAATAAGAATATGGCTATTAGTTACTGCTGCTCTGAAATCGTATTTATTTTCTGGAAGATAGAATAAAATATAAATCAACGATTGATTTGTTCAAATATTGAAACTAGCTTAACTAGTTCTATTTCAAAGAAATAATACCTTCCACAACGTTATGCGAAGAATTCTGAAAATAATAAATTTCAATATTTGAGATACACTTGGTTCGTATTTCGAAAAAGAAATACTCATTCCAAGTTACGTGTAGTTAATCTAAGATGAACTCCTGGCAAAATAGAGTTCTTCTTATCTAAAGAATGTACCAATTAATTAAATAGTCGACAAACGAAATCATTCCATTCATCGTCCAATTACGCAAACTCCGATTAAAATTTCATCGACTACTTTCTCCAACATCCACATTAATCCCTTCGTGCATAACTTTTAGAAATTTTTATGTGTGAATTATATGGATTATTTAATCATTAAATTGAAAAAAAATCCTTGGGGTTCCTTCTCACGTCCATAATATCAAAAAGCATAATGCAGTAATATAAATTGACTGAAAGAAATTGCAAATGGAATATTGCGTTAATACAATATTGATTCTTAACTATTAATCGGTACCAGGGGTGAACATTCGCTTGAGAAAGATTTAAATTAAAGACTCTATTCGAAAGTTCGGTTTTATTTTTATATCCTTGTGTGATTGTGACTCGATTTTCCTGTATTTAATAAATTTCTATCAACAAATATGTGCTTTAAATAACTACGTCAATTATAATTCTCATATTAGTTTCTAATATTCGCAAGAATTATATTCCCTATATTCTTCTCAAGTACTTTCAATCTTACGTATTTTATTTTCAATTCCAATTTTACAGTTTAAAAACATAATTATATTATTTTCAAATATTCACCCACAGTACCATTAATATAATATTAAAGAATCTGGAAATTGACAAGTTCACCTTGTATTTTAACATACGATCAAAAACCGTTCCCACATAAATGCACGAGACATACATACATACGTATATGAGAAGATTAATTCACCGCAAATCCTAAAACTCGTCTTCCCCATCATCCGTCATTTCAACAGAAAAAGACCACCCCCAACCGCCTCTCAACCGCAACCTCACAGTTGAAGGAGCACCCTTCGCTTCCTCCTTCTTCCCGTCGGTTTAATCTCCCACCCTGCATTAACCAACCACCTTGCAATCCAGCTTACAAGCATTACGCTCTTTAGTAAGCGTCGCTCTTACTAAATCCAAGGGAGAGAATTAACACCCTGTAGATCCCACCCCGCTCTTTCAGTGTAAATCGCGGAGCAATTACTTACGTCTTTGACGTAGCTGATACTCCCAAGAATACGTTTATTCAAGGTGCCGATATAATGGGTGTATCTCGGCGATGAGGCATTTTTGTCAGTTTTTGCGGGATGACGCGCAATGAACATCTTCTCCATAGCCACGGCACCAACCGGTGTGTTCTTGTATTTGTCCCAGTGCTCCCAGTTGACGCGGGCTGCACTGTCCACATTTTCTAACAGGTCGTATTTGTCGTACGACTGCACGTTACCGTGAATCGTCACTGTGCATCGTTTCTCGTCACCCTTCTGACTGCCAGCCACCCAGACGGCCGTGTGCAGTACTCTGCATACGTACAGGGGCCTTCTTCTCTCCGATTTCTCCGCTTGATTGTTGAACGAGTTGTCTGTGAGAAAAAAATGAACATAAAAGAAAATAGTGAATATAATGAATATAGAATATATCTACGGTATGGTACAGTAGCTGATGAAAGTATCCCGGCACACGTAAGAACCTGTTTTTGGAATATATATTTAAAGGGGCGAACGTGCTCATACGGGCAATTACGCGGTTTAGGTACTTTTCTTAATTTTGATTACTGGCTTTAGTCTTGTTTTTTAAACCAGTACAACGAAAAAGATCCGGAGAGAGCAATGCATTTAATAAACAATTTATAGCATCTTCGTGTAAAAAATATTTTATTATTTGTATTATTATTTATTAAATATTACTAATAATCACTTTCAAAAAAATACTTTTTCATAATTTAAAATATTTTATATTTTTATATAAAACTTAGTATACAAGCTACAAAAATTATATTGGAAACATTGTAATATAGATGTAAGTAACATGTTAAAAAGCAAACGAAATCTTATTTATGGATTATTTAAACCATAATTACAATGCTAATGGTATTTCAAAATGCTTCATAATATATGCTGTATTATGTATACATAAGAACTGTCTATGATGAGTGTCAAGTACTTTCATGAGCCACTATATTCTTATCGCGAATAAACAGACAGGGTAGTAGAGGGTAGGCCAGACTAGCCAGGGTAGACGAGAAGATGAAAATGTAAGTGCAGACAATTGTATATTTGTATTGTTAAGGGATAAACCGTCTGCGCCAGGTACGTAGGCGAGAAAAGTTCATTCATGAGCCTTTTGAAGATGATGTCGAGACGATGCTTAGCGACAATTAGCGGCGACGGGAAATTAACACGAGAATGTAACTGGCCTCGGTTTCCGAGTATGAGTGATGCGTTGCTCTGGTGTATAATAGCCTCATTAGATGCCTGGGGATGATTAAGCTAGATGGTGTTTTATGTTTGCTTAGACGTTTTCTGAGGAGAGACCACTCAATTAAAAAAGAAGATGTGACGTAAGTTGTGAATATTCGCTTTTCAAATTAATTTGGGCGGAATCATGGTGATCGATGCGTTAGTCATTTCATTCTGTGTACTTAATTGAGGAGGAATGATCTGAAAAGAATGGATAAAAGTTAACACACGTTGCATCTCATTGCATCACGCATAACAATTAAAATCGTCTCAGTTCGTTTGAAATTAACACAAGAATTTAACATTGTAACATTTTGTACGTACGCGGTGGTATGTTGTAATTGAAGTAATGTAATTCGAAATCGGCATAAAAATATTTTCATCGACAGTCAAAGAAAAGCAAAAGGGACGAATAGAGAGACAAATGTGTTAGAAGTCTTGAAATTTACTTTATATCATTTATTGTATCAAATAAACTGACGGAAGTTAGTTTTAAAGAAGTTGTTGACTAAACCATGCATCTCATTAACTTGGTTTCTTTCTGGTGAAGAAAAAGGTCCAAAAATCAATTTCTGTCCTGTGCGTTTAAGTATTCCTACGCGTGGCATAGCGAGACTAAATTAAAAACGAGAAAGCGATGGAGATGATCGGGGAATAAAATTAGAGTTTCGTTGAACGTAAAATTTCTGGTCGACCTTGCCAGAGAAAAGACCATATTTTATTAAGTTCTCTCGTCTGGTTGCACGTACCTTCCGATTCTTCGATCGCAAAACCGCCGATGACTATTTCCTTGGATGAATCGTAGTAAGCACGGGGAAGCCAGTTCAGAGCGGTCGAGGTGACTAATTGCTGATACTTTGACAGAATGTGCACGCTGTTGTCTGCATTCGTCAGCAACAACAGAACACCGAACAGTCCAACAGCGAGGTAAACCTTTTGCCAAGACATCTGCAATTTTATCGTTTTGTCATTTCTTGCGTTGAAAAAGAAAAAGTAATAAGAAGAGAAAAGAGAGAAATACACCCGTGAAACGCTTGGAAAATTCACGTGCAAAGTCTAATGTCGAAGTCTAATCTACGAAGGGTTTAATCTACGTTTCTTCATCGCATGTAATGAAAAAGGAAAAGAAAGGAAAAAGGAGAAAAATGCGCACGAAACGCTTGGAAAAGTGCACGTGCACAGGCTAATATTGTATTCGAATTTAATATAGGGAGGGTTGAACATGTAGTAAACGGAGGAGACGAGCTCTAACGAGATCGTTATTACGATATAGCAAGCTAATTCAGAGGTAACCCGAGATACCAAGGCGCAGTTTGCACCGCGAAAGGAAAAATATCAACAGATTTAACACCGTGTGCGTTACTAATTTTTTAATGGGTTTATATTGCTAATGGATCGAAACTGTGAACTTTCTTTGCGAATATTTTCACAGGGTGACGTTGCGGTATAATTGACTCTTATTTAGATTCTTTTGAAAGTCATCGGTGTTAGAAGGTATAGAAAAGAATTCTGGTTTTTTATTTCTAGATAAATAAGACTTTCTTAATGGTTGGTTTATACGCAAAGAGAATATCTTTAATAAGCATTTGTGTACGTATAAAGAAGCTTATAAGTGATCAATTTTATTAATTTCACAAAATATCGGATACGACATTTGTCATGAAAGTAATCTGCGAATCTTTTTTCTTTTTTTAAAGGTGATATCATTTTTTTTAATAGAAATAACGATAAGACGATGGTGTTTTTTTGAAAATCTACGAGGTTTCCAGTTTCTAAATACGATGTTACGTAATGTTCGTTCTGCCGTGTTTTATAGCGACCTTAACTTTTGTAACAGTAATACCTCGCCTCTTTGCGATTATGTTTCTGCTTACAGAGCGTATCTTTAACACAGCCCGCGTATAACTGGATCTCCTACCTCGCCTCGTGTGTATTCGCTTCAGTTAGTGGCAAGGAAACGAAACGAACGCGCGAATACTACGGGAGAGAACCCGCGATCGCGCCAAAACAATTTCTCGCTACTATATCGTGTTCATGGTCGATTCTTTCTTTTTCTTTTTTCTCGTTCGATCCTTCCCCTTGTTTGTTATTTTGTTTCAGGAAATTCTCGACGGAGAAATTATTTCGCAGATCTGACGGTTCGTTCATAAAATTAGCACGTACCGTATGTGTAGCGAGAGAATCAATTGAATATTGAATCCATAGAACTTTGAAAGGAAGTCAAGGGTTCGTGGAAACAGAATTATATAAATAGATGTTAATTTTCGATACTTTTGAAAATTAAGATTATCGAAATGGAACTTGAGAAGCTCCAAGAAGTCAAGAAGTATTTAAATTTATAGAGATAGCAATATCTAGATTAATATATACATATTAAATATTTTTAATAAGATAGCAACGGATTAAGATTTATCAAAAGAGACAGGTTTTGAAAAGAAAATTAAGAATTTACAGTAGAATATTTAATTGCAGAAGGATAGTACGAACCAACACTGAATCGAAGAAATATTGTTACTAATACCAGGTGTTCTTTCCAACCAAATGTTGTCAAGATAAGAAAAAAATGTCATATAAACATATGCATGTCATTGAAAGCATTGTTAAAGTGTTATCACAAGGAAATGACAAACGAAATGAACGGTAACGGACGCGCGTTACTACGGTACAAAGTACTACGGTACAAATAGATCAGGAATATTTACATCTAGCAGTAATAGTAGCCAGATCGGTATCGTAATACTTCCACGACGCCAACTTGAAAGAGTAATAAACGAAAACTTCGAAGTGTAATAAACTTAACTTTTTGTCGCTGTTAATCTTGCGTTAATAAGAAAATGTTTATACTGTGAGCTGTAGAATATACTGGCAATGTAATAGCTATACAAAATTGGCACACTCTGTATATCTACTTATACACTTTTGTAATATTATTACTTTCTTACTTATATTTGTAATCAGCTTATTACCTGAGCTTCTAATGAGAATAAAGAATAAGAGTAATAATAAGAGGAATATTTAATTGTAGAAAAAATAGAATTGGACTTAGATTCTGCGTATTTCTTTGGACGAATGATGGAATAATTCATAATCAGTAAAAATTTTATCCTCGTTTATATAGTCACACGAAGATATATCTTTATTTTCCGCATATCTATGGATCTATATAAAAAAAAATTATTCTCGGACCACTTTCAAAATTAAAATTTAGAACGATTGATTTTTCCATGTTGCTCCAAGTAGGTCGAGAATTATATATCTGTAACTATCAAGTATCAAAAGAGATTAAACTAGAGAAAATCAGATATCGAAAGTCGGAAAAGCTTCTACAATCGCCCCGAGATAGAAATCTAAATTTCTAATTTTACCTGACAACTTATTCAACATTTTCAAAGTTATCGAATAAACATTGTCTAAATATGTATTTAGAAAAGTCAACTTTTAAATGTATCGAAAATATTAAAGTCAAATTTACTTATTTATTTGTTATACACGAGATAACTCCCGTTGATTAACTCTGTCTAAAAAATAATAAATTAATTAATTCTCCTTAAAAAATAAAAAAAAACCGAATGACCACTAATATCGGATATTGCGTAAACACAATAAAAAAAAGTGTTTCCTTACATCGTAAAAAGGTCACAGCTTCTCTCGATTAATTGCTCAGCAAGCTTTATAAGCTTTATCAGCCATTCAATACTGTTCCTATAACTCCAGTATACTTCTTTATACGCGAAGAGGCGATGCAAAGTGTTATATTATAAAGCTACATTATTCAGCTAGTTTGTTATCCAGTCATAGATCTGAAATTTTAAGCACAGTTATTATTACTGTTGGATTATTACTATACTCGTGTGTATATTTGTACAATGTAAACCGGAGATCACCGGAAAGCCAAAAGGCAAGCGAAAATAAAGATATATATATATACAAGGATCCATATATTTATATATATGTGTGTGTGTGTGTATTTTATATGCGTTTTCAAAGATCTCAATGTCGTAACGGAAGCCGCAATTTTACCATCATTAGTGGGGTTCATAAAATATATAATATGGAGAAAAAGGGGATAAAAACGATACATGCTCGTAAAGATGTTCGTCTGAAGGGAAACACGAACGCACTAGTTACCTTTCAAGGTGTGCTCGGTATACACATATATCTTCGATATACGAGTTATCGTAACGGTTCCGTGGCATATCCGTTTACGTGATAATACACTTATTTTATAACGCCCGTGCCCCACTGCGTTCGATTCTTACTCTTTCGTTTCAAGATTTCGCTTGGCTGCCTTCTGAAATCTATCCGTGAACGCACGATGTACGCGTAAGTGTAAACGTCGCTGGGATTTCCCGAAACATTTATTTAATATTACATCGTTATGGACGATTTAATGCAACGAAGGAAAACTATTCGAGCATGATTACGAGGTTTGCCGGAGGTTCTATCTATTTATACAGGATTAATTAAACGTTAAGCAAGCGAATTCCTTAGGGGAAACTAATTTCTGGAATTATTAAAATTTCTAGATCGTTCGTTTTGAAATATTGAAATATTAGTTGAACTTGTTTTCGTAGATCGCATAGGTCACAGGTGATCGTAACAGTTTGCTGATATGGTAATTCATTTTGTAGTATTTCACCATCTTATTCCGTCAATTCTATATTTTACATTTGTGACGAATTGGAATGGAACATTGGAAATTTTACGAAGTTATTTAATTACGGGCTTTAACATTAAGAGAATTGTTATCGTAAAAAAATTAATTATGTATTAAATATTATTTAATGAAGAAAGGAACAGCCGAGTATTAGAAAGATTCTAGCTAAACCTTTATTCTCCGTGTAAACACTAGTTGTTGGGACAAGGATTTTTAGATCTAATGTGTCAATGTTGAAGTACTTAACCGAATTGCATAATTTCCAGAGTTCAATTTCTTAAATGAAATTGATGCTGGTCGGGATTCAGAATCGCATGGAACGAAAAACACAGATGCTCTTTTGTTCCCCTAGCTACAACGTCACGCTTTAGATTCAGGTTTTTGCGCAACAAAACAAAGAGCGTCCACCTCTCTTTGTGAACCCTAATCTCTTTCGTTCGCCAAAGTGGATTATGGAACGGTCTCCCTACAATTTGAAGCTATCCCAAAAATCAATGAGTTGTCTTTTATCTTGCCGACCTTTTTAAGTACTTCTATTATCGCTAAGTTCTATTATAGCTTAGACCGGCTGGAAAAATATTTCGAATTTCCTCGGAACAATAAATTTCATGTATACTTTGTTAGTCTGGAGACTAGTAAAGTAATCAGTTGCAACTACTTATTACTATCGATTAAATTGTTTTTTTATATAAAAATTGATTTAATGTAACCAATTCTAAGATTCCTTTCATTCTTTTTAAAGCAAAGCACAATAATTAAAGGCAATCCCATAGAAGAGATCTCCAGTTTCATTACTCGATAATTAGGTTCAACCTTGGTCCTTCAAATTTCATTAATTCTTCCAAATTGATTTCAGTTGCGTCACCTTACCATTCACCTAATTGTGAGAAACGCAATAAAATTCGAACCTCCGTGGATCATGTATGGTTCGTACTTACTCGTAGTTCAACAAAACGTTTCCGTTCTGCTGTACGATTTGCGCGGATGTATCGGTATTGTTCGAGTCGCGATCGAACGATTGAAAAAGAGCTTCGATCCAGCTGAGATACCGTGCATTGTGCGTTCTGTGCTAGACACGGTGATGGTCGGTCGAGCACGTTGAACGACTGGCAATAAAATCCCCTGTTGTATCTAAAACCGAAACGAGAATACCTCTCCACTCGAAAGGGAACGTTTTCCCTGCAAATTGAACGTATTCAATCGGCCAGTTCGCGATTCATTTGCTCTTTAACGCTTCAATTATTATTGAATAATTTGCACGTGAACTTGATTCACACATAACACATGGAGATTAAATTCAGACGAAATTATTTCTTTATCTCGAATACTATATATTCCTTAAGTTCCCTATTTTTGAATTGTATTTTTAAATTCCAAATATAATACGACGATACTAAGATTATTATAATATTACTATAATAATAATTATTACTAAATTTCAAATATAATATTACAAGATGCTCGGTCAGAAGTGGATAATCGATACTCGAGAAACAATCAAATATTTAACAACAAATCGATGAATTTTATTTTTATATACATCGATTATTATCTCGTTATAGATTATAGATCGTTCAACTCGTCTCGAACGATAACTGTTTTCACATGATGTAAAGAAGATAGTAGTTATCAGTTTGGAAACATTCATGGTTTGTTCATTGAATCATGAAAATCGTAATAGACTTGGGAAATCCGTTTAAATCATCGTAACTTATTACGGATAAAAAGTAGTAAGATTCTGTTCTTTTTCGTGTTTCACTTAAAGGATTAATTATTTTCTATATTAAAATTACATTCTTCTTTTTTGTATTTTAACAAGTTACTAATCGAGTAAACGGTAAATATATATTCGTTGTTTTTAGTAAAATTCATCGTAAGCTTTTGTGCATTGTGTCTCCTCTACAAAAACATACAATAATATAAAGCTGCACGTCTCTTATAACTAGATTGTGGATATTTGTGTAAATTCATATTTTTCTGATTCAAGAGATGCAATCCAAAGTATCACTCGTTAAATCTATACCATAAGGAATACTATATCTTGGGTATTTTATATATATATATTGCATCCTGTATTTTATATCTGTATTATATACATCCTGTACATATAAGTGTAATTACAACGGAAACGACAATTTTCTCATGACCCGAGAAAGATTCGACAGAAGGCATTAATTAATTTCATCAAGTCTCTTTCTATTCAGGTAAATTTACGGATACAGGTGTGTAAACTTAGATCAGAGTGGTTCTTAGCTTGAATTCTTAGGTTTCGATACATTATGGATCAGCTGTGAGAATTTTCCGACGTTCTATTTCCAGTTGCTCGATCAACCGAGCCGTTTTATCGAACGACCAGTCCGCTCGCGATTTAATTAGCCTCGAAAACGAGGTATCTCCTGTCGAATCTCTAGCTACATCTTCATTTATATTTCGAAATGGAGGTACGTCCCACATAAATGCGATTTAATAGAAGATGAACCGGCATTGGATGCAACGATCGATATCTCGAAGATAAACCTTTAGTTTAGAAAGCTGCAAAGTAAGGGAAATACTGGAAAAATATTGCCATAGTCGAATAAGGTATTCCCATGAGGAATGAAAATCCCCGAAAAATACATATAAGAGGCGATCTCTGAAAGTATCGGTTGAATAGACAACGGATATTTATGCAAATTTATGCTTTATAATAGAATATAACTAGAACGTATAGATAGGTATTTATTTCGTACTTAAATATTTTACACATTTTTTATATTTTATGAACATGTTTTATGAACGCAAAAACATCCACGATCTGTTAATGAGATGCCTGAAAAGATTGGAGAATTATTACTAGAGGCATCTGTCTCTCCAAAATATCCAAAGTATCTAAACCAGTCCAAAAGATATTGGATGACAGTACTTTAGATACTGAAAGATATTTAACAGCAAAGTAAAAGCGAGAAGAATAGTCTTAGCAGAATCTCAATCGCGTATTACAAATATCCAAACAGATTCAATCTTCGAACATTGAAAGATATACGTTCGATCAGGTATTTGAAGACGCAGGAGGTGATAAACAGAGTATGTGCAGATGAGATCGAAGAGATTGCACATTTACGTTAAAGCATCTGTTGCAATTGCTGACCTATTCTAAGAATGCACGTGAAAATTATGGATATTTAGCGATACGAAGGCACGTGACAAAATTGCGTGTAAAAATCTTCAAGGATGTCATTATATTCAACGAATTATGATGCAGATTTCCCTGTTCGTTTGACGAATAAAACAATTTTTTCAGTCGTTCGTGGTATCATATTCATAAAACTAGAAAACTGCACAAACATTTAATGATATTAGAAACAGAGTTACGAAAAAGATTTCTCAAAGGTAAATTCCTTGTGTGAAAGATGAATAGATGGAGTCAAAAAGTACGAGACACTTGATCCTGACATTTGGAGGTCCCAGGTACCGTGTTAAACGAGTTTATCATCATTCGACCGAAAATAATAGGATAAAGAGGTGGTGCGCACGTAGTAGGTGGCCTGTCAACAAGTTGTTGAACGTTACCTTGCAACCGGTTTCACCGATATGCGAAGCGTCACGTCGATAATGTCTCGGACACGAGTTTAAAGAGCTTCAGCCTTGTTGGTTTTGCCGATACTTTTTTTACCCTTCTGTTGGAACCGATGGAAATTCCTATTCACGAGACGGATGGATTTCATCTGTCTTCGTTTCACGCACGCTACTGTTCATAAATACGACGAACGTTGCTAAGTTAAACGTATAAAATAAATATATGAAAATATACAAACTACACTTCTTTCGAATGAAAACCTTCGATCTAATTGTTGTCCCTGATCTGTTATCCGAAGCAACATACATCCGAAGCAGTTAGAAGATATTAAAACTGCTGTAAAGACAGTAGTTAATGCGAATTAGTATAAATAAAAAATAATGATCGAAGGTAGATGGAGATTATTAAATTTATGGATTTACTGATTTACTAATTCTTGAATCAGCGTTTATTTAATGGAATGTGCGATAATTGGATAGAATAAAAACGGCTAAGTCACGATCGATACACATATTGGATTATCGAGAGTATTTGTATCTAGACGCACTAATAATAATATTTATCTTGATTCCATGAAGTGTCAACGATTCATTAAAGATAAATATAGAATTCTTGAATGACGCAGTTATATTCCTTATTCCAGTTTCATTTAATCCCAGCTGCGAGAAGAGGTAAAAAATTAATAGCAACGAAACGTTATTCTATCATAAGTTGGAAATGTAATAGAAATATTAACCTTTCGATTAAATTACACCAGATGCTCAGATACTTATGAATGGTAATGTAACTTGATTGCGTGTACGCATTATTACGACTCGAGAATCTTTATGATCTCTCTGTGACCTCTCTTTTACTTCGTTTCCTTCATATTTCCCTTTTTCGTGTCGCGTTCCTCATTCACAATGTCGAATCGTTTTTTCATACAGATCACGACTGTACTGGAATCCCAGTTACATCATTTTCCGGCTTCCGCGCGATTCACGTCGAGGGAGCGCAAATTGGCGACTTAATCACCGCGTTTCCTTTCGAAATCGTTTGGGACGTTCAACCATTCGGAATAGCTACAGTTTCGAGGAAATGGACATAGGCCGGGCGAAATTGTTCTTTAGTTAGCGAAGAGTGAAGATTTTCGCGGCTTTTTAAAAAGAAGATACACAAATGCACACATGTGATGAAATCACTCAAACCGATGAACGATGAAAAATGAAAATGATACGATAAATAGATTACTAAATGAAAACTGGCTTCTTTTCCTGAATTATATAAAATTTGATTTTTTACTTATTTGGTATCGTTTAAGTTTTATATATTGTAAAAGATGACTTGAGAATTTGTAGACATAAATCATCCATAAATCGGCAATCGTTACTTTTCTTACGAAGGATAATTGCTAAATATGAATTTTCGTGATCAGTTAAAGTAACGAGGAAATTATTTGACTCGACTAACGTTGTCTCGAAATAACCATCATTCGTTATTTTTCTTATGAAGGAATAATCACTGATGATCCTTAAACATAATTCTCCGCGATAAACTGAAGAGATGGAGGAATTATTTAATTTCCACAATATTGTCTTAAATTATTATATGAAACAAGATTTTCTGTATTATACGATCAATAATTTATTAAATAAACGCTGATTCACGAATTACTAGATTAGCAAGTCTATAAATTGATTATTTTACACAACTCAACAACTTTCGATTGGACGATGATCAAAGTTCTGCTAAAAGCTGATATTCCGCTGTTAACCGACAAAATTACTCAACGTGACCCGTTCTCTCGAAAATTAAAAGGAAAAAACACTTCGTTTCATCCGTTATTCTTTTGATCACCAAAAACGCTCAGTAGCTCTTCAGCCTTTAAATATTCAATTTCCTCGAGAGTGACCATGAAAACTGACAACGAGTGTCACCAAAAGCAAAAGCAAAAAATAAAAAAGGAAAAAAGAAAAAAAATTAGTTCTCTCTGGCTGCGGCTTTCATCGAGATAGATTGGTTGCGGTGACGCGATTCGATACCAATCGATGGCACATCAAAGGGAAAAGCCGCGAAGCAAACAAACGTAATAAAACAGAAAGAACAGAGAAAGAGGGAAAATCTATGCACCCTAGTCACGGATGATGATGGCCTCGTCAAGGAGGACGATTGACAAGATTTACAGGCTAAAGGGAAGGAAAGACAGAGACTATGTATGCCGCATGCATTATTAACCGCCGGCTTCGTCCTTCGTGCAATTCGGTCAGACTGGATTCGTATATTTCATTTGATACGACGCCGACCTACTGACCTTAACTGTGCGGAACTTTTATATGAACAAGGAGACTACGCTGGCACTGAGTTTATTTAATTGAGATCGTTCCACGTACCAGAGAAGGTATACAAACGCCTGGAGACGAGAAACGGAGACGACACAGCGGGAGGATTGTGATTATCTCTGCGGACTTGCACGAAATTCAAGGTATTCGTGATGATACTATGGCGAGTATATGTCGTTAGGTACGTCATATATTATGCTTGGCTGGTTACAATATTTATGTAACGGGCGTTTCGGGGGTTTTTCCACTGAAATTTTATCACTGTTGCAAGCATAAAATGAATTATAAAATTTAGAAAATTTGGAAACATTTAAAAGGTTTGATCAAATTTAATAATACCATGCAGATATACGGATAGATGTGTTCTTTAACGTTTGCTATTTTCGACGTTTCTGCAAAGAAATGTGTTTTGTAAATTTGTATTAACTTTGTATTGAATTTATACGTAGATATCTGTGGTAGCTATTACGTACAATATTGAAAAGTTGATACAATTTGTAAGCCAAGTCCTATTCCAAGGCCACCAGGCTGAATCCAAACTATCTGTTTATATATTAGATTTATGTAATGTCAAGTGTAGTTAAACGAGTAAGGACGTTTACTTTAAGGTCTAAAGGATCTTTAAAGAATGTCGAGGCGCGTGCGGAGTATAATAACGTCTCTTGTAAACGCAGCGTAACTATAGTAATAGTCGTATTCGTTATACAACGTTAAGTAGCTCTTATTCGAAATGATTCTATTTTTAAAGAATCAACTCTCGATTGCTGATCGGCAGAAACGATGTTATGACAAATTCTCTCGTTATGTAATCAGCTACAGGATACGTTAGAACGTCTGGAGTAGTTTCTCTTATTGTAACAGAAATTATACGAAGAAGTAACTTCAGAGTATCTTGTTACGTGAAAAAGTAATTTGAGAATATGTAGTACTGTTGTTTTATACAAATAATTTTTCTTTATTATTTAGAAAAGTTTCCCTCAGTTCCAATTAAATTCTTTCTTTCAACATTTCTCTTAGTTATAATATACACTGTTAGCCAAATTAATTTTCTAATCTCCATAAATGAAATTCTTCTGCGAGCTTTTCATCGCTCTTACACACTTTCTAATTACTCCATCATAGATCTGTTATTACGTTTGCATTATTATGTGTGTTGTAACATAAATATTATATCATACTAAAATATCTATATATTATAAGTAAAATTCGTTAGAGTTTTTTAATAAATATAACCAATGACTGAAGTTTATTGCTGGTAATGTAGGAACAAATACAAATATTCTAGTCGAACTATTATTCGAGAGGAGCTCAACTTCATCTACTGCACAGTTTTTCGTCCACTAGACGCAACTTTCTAAAGGTGTAACAAGCCGAAGAGATATAATCTCCTCTTGGAACTATAGCTAAAGAGGTCTTTGACCTTTCCAGCGCGAAGCATTATTCCTGTCTTGACCAAACAACTCAAAACATTTTCTCAATTATCCTAATCATGCCTCGCAAGAAATACCATTCGACAGATTTCTTACTATGAATTGAAAGAGCAAAGATGTTAAACACAGCTATTGAGAATTGATTCGAGAATTATACTTCTGTTTACTCACTGTATCTTTCCTTATAGAGAATCACGAGTTATTTTGATAGAAAAAGCTACAAAACTTTCCATTCGAAACAACTCGTTGATCGTCGAACTCACAAAAGTTGAGACCCTAAAGCAATTATCAGTATCCCGTTTCTTAACATCTTCGAAATGAACGTTATGCATCCTTTCGAATTTCATCGTAAATGGGATAATATTCCTTGTCAATAAAATCTCATTCGATCATCCGATCCTAAATACTACTCCAATTTAAGAAACCTTTCTCTCGATGGTACGGATCTGAAATGAGAAAAAATTCAACGGGAAAATCACGCGATACATGATGCATCCACGGTGAAACGTTACCGATGAAATTAGATAATTGACTTTCACGCTGAATTAGCCACGGAATGCCTTCGATCCTCCAAGAGGCTAGTAATTTTAGAGAAAGTCCCGCCATTCTATGACCGTGGATCGCTCTTTGATTTCGTGTTATATCGAAAGCAGTTCTCGAGGATATAGTTTCGTGGGAATGTTACCATTTTTTGGAATTCGTTTTTAAACCTTGATCGTCTAGCGTGCAATCATTCTATAAAACAGAGATAATCTAAAGTATGATAAAAATAGGTCTCAGAATTGTGTTTGTTTAATCTAGAGTTATGTATCTCAAAATCAAATTATTCTAAAAAAGATGATTATACTAATTATGAATGAATGAATACTAGATTCTAATACGATTCATATTTTGCGAATACAGTTATGTATAGAAATAGTATCTAAGTAGAGAGATGTTATCTACTAAATATTATAAGATGTGCTTCTTTACGTATCTTATATTATACGTATTTTGGTATTTTCCATTGCATGAAATATTCGATACAAATCCGCCGTTTAGTAATCGATAATTAATGTTCAATGTATACTTCATACATATGCGTATAGAAGGAAAGCTGATATTATTTTAGAAAATATCAAGAAAAGCAAACGTGTATTAATGAAACTTAATTTGTCTATGCTGATACTGCTTAAAGGGTTACTAACAAAAAGAAAAACAAAAACTAGAGGTTTTTTAAACGATTATACGATATGCATTACATAATATTTGTATCCTATTTCAGGCCTGAATTTAAAACAATAATTTGAAACTCGTATAATTTTTTACAAGAAGATATCTAACTTTCATCTCAAGATAAATCTACAACTTACAAATTTCCAATTTTCCAATTAAATCTATTGAAATATAATATCGTGGTTTCACGACACGATTTCTACGTGGCTGCACGATTTCTAGGTAAATTCTCTGACACGTGGGAATGTTTTAATCGTTCTTAAACAAAATATTTACATTCTTATCGAATTGAACAAATATCAGAACGAAGCTGTATCCTGAAGAATACTCGGAACATCTTCTGTTGATCATATCGTATTTTGTGTTGTTGCAGAGGGATGATAATCTAGTTATCACTGCATATATGTAAATTCTCGATGACTGGTCCCTTTCATGCGCAATCGATCAACACACCTTTCACGATATACCAAAGGTTTCAAGTGTCCATCTTTAAACAGCCTTTAAAATTCGACCTTCGATGCTGTAATGATACTACTCTCTTGAAACACCTAATCGATTCTAGCCCGAGAATGTGGTTTTAGAAAATGAGAGAAGATACAAAATATTCGTAAAATTTTTAGCCTTTGAAAATCTTCAGATCAGAAGATTATAGACGAGAAAAATATTAGTATTAATAAATATTACTTATATTAGTAAGTGTTCTAATATTTGTACCGATGAGTGTTCGATAAAGATGATAGATGACAATCGCGATAATACAGGAAACAGTTTTATGATTCATCCGCTGAATCGCAAGATAGCGTAGTTAATTAATGGTTGCAAATAAAGAACGGATGAAAGAAATATCCTCATATTTGCTCCTCGATCTTCTACTTTACGACGCGTATAATTGGAATAAGAATTAAAGTTTTTCTGCAAAAAAGATGTCTAAGGCTTATTCGTAAATGGAATAAAATTTATCTAATTCTATGATTAGAATTTGGTGATACATTCTATGCTACAGTTTTAGGTACGTAGCTACACTCGATATAGAAACGAGGGGGTTAGTGAACCTTCGTTTTCCAAAGCAACTGTCTCGATACTCGAACACAAACATTTCTAATTTTGACGACTCGCAAAATCTTTCGTCTATTGCAAGTATCGCAGAAATAAAAATCCAGGAAAAAAGTCATGAATTTTATAAGCTAATGCTACGCTAATCGATGTCATTCGTACTCTGATTAACAATCGAGGAACGCATCGTCCAGAATTATTCGCGGTTTAAAACAACGACTGTGAAATGAATGCTAGTTTAAAAAAAATCGTATTCTTACATTCATCTTCTAATCGTCTCGATCGCGATCATTTTGATTCGTGCAACATCTTGAGGCAAGTTCGCGTGTCGCGAATCGCTGCAATTTCCCAAGTCGGCCTCAAGTCGGCCTCAAGTTCGAGCAAAATGATAATCAGATTGATCTTCATGAGATTAGCCGGTCTGTTCCGTACACCGAACGAACTTAGCCTCGATTTCGCGCCACGTTACAGTTCACAACGGTCCGGTTCATGAAACGCGTGACCAGCTCTCGAATTTATATAATCCGCCAGTGTTGATTAAATAATTTCTTCGCGTGAGAAAATCGTTCTGTCGTGTCTGATAGAAAAATTGCTGAAATTTTCCAACGTCGACCGCGTTAACGGGCTACTTATTGCAATTGCACTGCTGTTGCGTTGTTTGATAACGCACTTCCTGCATCGCATAACCACACGTTACAAGTATATATGTATATGTATGTTACGGTTAATGCATTAATTCAGCAAATATATATATTTAGCCAGTTAATAGGATTATTAACTGAACGTATAACGATACTTTTTAAGACCATTTTTATCGACTATTTTTAAAAGGCATACGTTTCACGCTGGCAGGTTGTTTCCATTTTCAATCATGTCAAATTAGTATTTTCCTATTCGATCATAGTAACATTAACAATCAGAAAATCGATAAAATTGTACTCGTCATATTTCTTTCTCGTGACCTTCATTTCATTGTATATTCCGAATTTACTTTTCGTACAATAACATGTTCACCGTGAACGTTTATTTCATTCATTGATTCGATAAATCAATGTATATCTTACGAGCAGTGAAACGTAAAATTTTACTATTGGAACTGAAGAGCTTCGTCGGCTCCTTTGTGCCGTCTCTCCATTCAATTTAAAATATCGAACCATTGGTTCGTAGCAACCTGTATGATATGACATCATGTAGGAGGTAAAAAACACGAGGACGTGGAATAATTCAAAATACCCTTGAATAATGAAAAGATATCAGACAGCACATTTTACTTAGAAAGAACGCTACTAATATTCATTATACGATATTTATCAATTATCACGGTGTTAATAGCATTATTATTGTTGCAATTTGTTTGTTCAATGAATACCAGATATTTCTAAGTCGACTCAGAAACATTACGTAAATACGTGCGTTGTCCGGTAAGCGTATAACTCTCCAAATTTTCTATTTTTATCGTGACATACATATACCTGCATGTATTGTGCCTGCTGTACACTATCGAAAACGGAAAGAGTAAACAGGGGTCGCAGTTGGTATGCCAGGGTGGTAGATAGGGCATGCCCTTGCCTTGGAATACCAAATGAGGAAGGTATCGACCTTCCGCGGTCGTGCTATCAGCGTTACCATGATAACACCCCCGTGTGACAATCCACGCCAGAGTCAAGAACACTTCTTTACGGTTTTGCTTCTTAACCACGTGCACACACGCGTAGTATTCTACGTGTCTCTCCTTCTCGGTTATTCTTTTATTTGTGTCAGAAAGCGAGGAAAAAGGTAGAAAGAAAGAAAGCGAGAGAGAGAAAAAAATACCGCGACAAGTCCTTCAGACTATGGTAATGACGAAGAAGAAGTAAATTCTGCCCGGGTACAAAGCAAACGTCACGGGGAGACACCTCAGGTACACCCTGCCTCGTCGCCAGTCAAACACAATGGAACAAAGAACTGTACTGCACTGCTTTGCTGGTTCGTCACTTTTGTTTCCCTCAGAGCTGGTCTATATTGTGTACTGAGCGAATCCTATATCAGGGAGGATACTGACGAAGTTAGTCGTGTCAACGTCCTTGACTTTGTATCAACAATTTAATAGGTTTTGTGTCGTTTCGACGTCCGGAGCTTTGGTAGAACTTCCAGATGGAATTTTTAGTTCGAAGCTTTAATTCAATAAGTATTTTATTCGATAAATTAAATTTATTGAAGAAGACAAAGTAATTTATCATTTTTGGATATGGGTAATTTATCTACCTTGGAATTCTCTTATTTCTGTCAATCGTATCGTTATATTTGTATTGAAAATTCGTATCTTCAACGAAAGTGACTTATCGTTCCATTGTGGAATAAATAAATGGAATTCTACTACGCTTTAATTTTCTATTATCATGTTACTCGGTAAAATCTATTCCTTCGATAATCACGCTTACATAACGTTATATAATGACAAAGTAATGATAATACAATGATAATATACGTAAATTGTATAATTAATATGTCCAACGAATCCAACGAATATTTGATAATAGATGAATATATAATATAATATAATAACTAAATCCAGTAATAATATGGAATGAAAATGAACGAAATAACATTAGAAAAGTTAATAGTCACAAAGAGTAATACTATCATGAAATATGGATATTATTAAAAAAAAAAACTCAACAAAAAGTCAACTACGCAATCACTCAAGACGTCAAGAACGAATTCAAGAAAATTGACCCCGATGAGAACTTCCTGCTACCGAGCAATCGATAATACGCTCCAGGGGTACGTGATTCATTGCGTGCCACGAATGGGTCAGGCTCCATCGTTTGAAATTCGTCAGAGGTTCCGAATTATTCGATCACTCGATTTCATCCGTCTTAAACGTTCGTCGCTCCGCTATGAGATGCAAGAACACAAAGTTTGCCGCCAGCACAAAACAATTAATCAATAATATACAATTTAAATGAACATAACAGTCGTACTTGAACGAGCATAAAGCACACGTATTATATAAGCATACCACCGGTGATACCGGTTTTTTTTACTCAATGTTTTGGTCACACGAATGTGAACGTGGCTTCTGAATCAGTTTTTTTTTTCTTTCTTTTTTCTTTTCACTGTTGCAATTGCGTAATGACGCGAGAATATTTTATCATTGCTGACAATTGGACACTCGACATCGCGGAACAAGATGTAAAATGCTGGCGACTTAAGGTCATTCTGGTATAGTTATTTACTATACCGATTCCATGAATCGTAGAGTTCCCTTGACCCAAAAAAAGCCTCTCCAACAATCACCAATTTCTATTAGTGAAATTTCTCTCGCTATTACGTACCGATATTCATCTGTCCTTCCAGTAAAATTACCAAATTCATGAAAAAAAGAAAAAAACGGTATTTATCGTTCAGAACCGACTGCGTTGCATTTCATTATTATTATTATCAGCAAAAACCTTCAATTTCTATATAGTTATATATTTTTATACAGGGTGTCTAATATGCCACGTAATATAGTACTTCCGACTAGGGAATGGTCCGATGTTCAAAATTAAGACGAAAATGTAGAATAAAATTCTTCGTCGAAAAGGCTTAGTTCTCAAGAAAATCGAATTTCAACATTTGTCTAGTATAACGCGAGTTTGACTGATTGATTGGATATGAGTGAATAATCGGCATATAGTTATTCTACATGCAAGAGAGTAAGTTAAAAATATAGAATAGAATTTGTCCATTTAGGTCCTCGTTTTCGAGAAGACGTAATTTGAACAGATGTAGCGGGAAACTGGTATTTGTAAAACTCGCGTTTGATCAATTTTTACGTTTGATTTTCTCAGGAACGAAGCGTCGTACGAAGAAGCTCTATTCTATATTTCCAACTTACCTTTTCACATAGGATCACTCCCTTGTCATTTTTACCATGATTATTGAGACACCCTGTGTTTATGAAACGAACGTACAAACAGTCGTTTATTCGCGATTTTATAGTTATTACCGTAATACGGTAAATTGGCTGGTACTAAGTGATAAAAGCGACAACACGTGAATTTGTATTTCTTTTAAATGTGATTGCATCACGAGGTAACAGATTGCAATATAACGAAACCGATCACCGAAAAGGAACTGATACGAATGGCGAGATATGAATATCCTAGTCGACAAGGCGACTGCCGGCTGCAGTATCTATTTATCACTGTCAAGGGCACCTATGCAACCGGATCGTCTCTCCGCAGTCATTGTTAAACTCATTTCCGTCCCTCGATTGCCCGTGAGTGCATTGAAAATTGAACCACCAGTTTACGGCTAGCAAGACCCCCTCTCTTCTCATCGTGGACATTGATGTCACTCGGAAGAGGACTATGTTTGGAAGTGTCATACGTAAAATCATATTTTTAACCCGTTAAGGCTCAACATTTCGTCAGTATGATATTTCATTTGCAGTTCTTTTCTTTTTTTTCAATTAACTTGCATTATTGAATTATATTCCTTTAATTCTGTAATAATTATCAAAAGGAATTCCAGACATTTAGTTGATATCTTTCCCTTTCTTCTTTCTTTTTTCTTAGTCCCTTTATTGCACTTGAAACTATAGTTCTACAGAGCCGATCAATAAATTCAACGTATGCTTAACGCTCAACAATGTTTCCGTATTTTATCGTTCGTTATTTCTATTGTCTCAGTCAGCGTAATCCTTCTCAGTCTTCTGATATTCCGCGTTTGTCTTAAGCTTTAATTTTATGAAGAACTTGTAACGCTATGACAAGCTACTTTTCTTTTTTAAATCATGGAAATTTCTTTTGTGAATTATTACTGATTTATGTGTCAGGCTTTTGTCTAATGCTTCCTCTTATAGCTTTACCTGTGTCAGCAATTGGTCCTCGATAGGATGTTTATCTTTTATTTGAAAAGAAGAGATTAATTTCAGATATTCTTTTTATGTATCTAATAGTCCCATATTTATAGAATATTTCAATTATACTATGATTAAATATAAATTATACTTATAGAATGTCTAAATGCGAGATTTTTGTTCTTTCTTCTTTTTCGTCCATTTAATTCGTTTTACCTTTACGTGTTTGGAATCGGCATATTTCTTCTGTCAGAATTTGTTAAATATCTTTCCATTATGATGTTCTGAATCGGTGGATGCAATTGAATTCAATGAGTCCCATTAGCTTTTATCTCGTGTCTGATGCAAATCCGTCTGAATAATCGAATATGAACGAAGCTTTGTATTTAATTCCAGGATGGTTTATTCAAGCCGTTTTAGAGGCAATCCTCGGTCCTTCAGATCCAATTCAACGAATCCTCCACTTCAATTTCGATCCGAGAGATTGGAATCGCGCTCCTTGAACTCGTCTAACCGATGACGCCGGTTTTTAACGCTCGATTTCCACGATCTTGTTTTACAATGTTTCGCAGTCTTCTTGAACTCGTGTGATGCGCCTGATGTTTTCCGTTTCAAGGCAAGGTTCTTTCTAGCAAAATGCAATTAACGGACTAGTTTTCATGCCGTATATCTCATGACACGATCTATATATACAAAATACATATAAAATAATCTACTTTGCTTATTTTCTTCTTCCTCATCTTCTTCTTCAAATAAAATATGTATACACGTAATTTTAAAATTAATAAGCATATTTCAGTGTCAGTGTAGATTTCTATATATTTAGCAGATTTATTTCTTCGTAGAAAGAACATATTTCTTTACACTCCATAGGTTAACTGGGTCGTTTAAGTTCAACCTTTTTTTACCGTTTCTAGCCTTTCCAAAATTCTGGGACACTTGTCAACGTCTTTATTGTGTTATAGAAACATTCGTTCAGTCAAATGTCTAAAACTTTTTATAATGAAATGTACATTCTTTAAGCATTCTTATAAAAGGAAAAAATTCAAGGGTGAAACTTCATTCGAGTAATCATCGATCCAGTTTATCTATATGGCAAAATATTAATAAAATTGAATTGTATAATATCATATAATAATATATTGTGGAATTAAAAAATGATATAATATTCTGGAGAGAATATGAAATTGCGTGGTTTTTCGCAGGTACCAAGAGCCTATCTGGATAACTGTTTAGGCTAAAACTACCAAGAAGCCACATCGTGGCAATTAAGTCTACTGTTTACACTCTACGAAACGTATACGCGAAGCTATACGAAAAAAAGAAACCATGACGCGACAATAATTAGAATCTACTAGAATGATTAGCACCATAATCTACAAAATATTTATACCTACGTACGTATGTATGTATATTATTTTAATTGTTTGAATTAAGAGGAAAAAGAGGAATCACAAGGTGACTGAATTTTTTAAATTACTCCGATGAATTGCTAACACGGAAGTGGAGATCACCACAGAGAAAACGAGAAATATCTAATTCCAAAATGCGAATGCAAACACAAACGGAGAACAATTCTTCTAAAAATTACTTTCACCACTCAAATAATAGCAAATCTAGCTACGTCTACTAATATAGCTTCGGTGTCAAAAGATGAGCTGTACTCCTTTCTCCGCCATACAGTTTGCAGAGAACACATCTCATACTTGCACGCGAAATCATCTCGCGATTCTCGACCGATGATTCATCGCGAGGTATATAACGTTAAGAAGTAAGTAGGGCCGTTTAAAAACAAAACCGCTAGACGATTCGTCGCGGTACGGTCTGTTGTAAGTTTCCATTCGTTCAACGACTGTGTTTCTCGTGACTTGAAGGAGATTTTTTAAAAATTGACTTCGATCGAAGGATAATGTTGGCGGTGGAATTGTCAGGTAGATTGAACGTGGCTAGACGGCAGCTCTATGAATAATTACAACGTCACTGCCGCATTGTACGTATTTACACGCCGACCTTACGCCACTTTCCACCGTACCAACGTTTCCAGGTACTCGAATTCCGACTCGTTCCACACTTCAAGCTGATTCCACCGAGTACGAAGCACTCCGCACGCCCACGAGGAGATGTTCTCTAATACCTTGATGACGTTCAATGGATTCAAGCGGGTTCAACTATGTGCCTCGACCGATCAGAGAACTCGCGTTATTCCAATGAAACTCGCAGAAGAAAGAGCAGACAATTTTATAATGGAATTATTGCGAGATGAAGAGATTTTTTAAAGACTTAGCTATTTGCGATTTTCAGGTTTTTGGGGTGGGAATGCTGAAGATTTTATTGATAGAAAATTCTTAAATATTACGTAGAATTTTCAAAGGATTCAAATTAAATTTCACAATCAATATATCTTGGAATTGGGGATCGTATGATCAGAGCATTGATGGAAGCTGAATTCTTTCCAAAATTCAGTAATTTCCAATTTATTAATTTTTCAAAAAGAAGGTGCCGAGGGAGTTTGTTTCCGAAACGTTATCTTACGAAATATTAGAAGAAAATATAAAATCTTCGAAGAATTCTAATCAAATTTCGTAACCAGAAGATAGAAATTATAGGAGACAGAATTCCTCAAAAGAATTCAATAATTTCTGATTCATTAAGGAGGGTTCTCTTTCTTGACAATCTTCGTACAAACTCCAACAAATACAAAATATATTTCCAAAAAAAAAAGAGAGAGTAAAAAGTATTCTCTGGACAAAATGTCTTCTCAAAACAAAATTCTTTCTGTGCTATAAATATTTATATCTACTATATATAAATACTATAAATAAAATCACTTGCTTTAAGAGGAAGATATAAAGCCTTCCAGACTGATAAATTCAACCACCTCAAACCACAATGAATCTGTATACCATCCTGCTGATATTCTATGTATACCTCGCTTTAGTATTCTAAACTTTGTCTCGAAGAAAGAAGCGAAGGAACTCCAACGGGATTTCCGGTGCGACTTTCGTGTTTGCCACGAAGAAGAGCGGAGTGTTAGGCGTTGGACCTCGAGTTTATCGAGATACGGAGGATCTTTCCAGCTGACGTGGCTCGTACAGTGTGACCTTCATCGCTCTACTTTACGAAGGCAAAAGTCTAAGTGGGGGGTACGTACACCTTTTACCCTCTTCCTATTCCACAATCTCTCCAACGCTTATCTATCTACGTGTACGCAAGGATAAGTTAACAATATTAATACTACTTTCACGTAAAGTGATACTGGATATTTTTATCCATGAACAACGTCGATTAACCCCTCCGCGCCCACATCTTTTACCCATGCTGTCATACTGTTCGTGTAATTCACATCTTAACCCATTAAGGACCAAGTAAAATCTAGGTTGAAGAAATAACGATGAAAAAGGTATTAAGTACAAGTATTTGGCATTCTGTTTCACAGGTTACCACAAAATTACCGACAAACATTTCCTCGACATCGTCTCCTGTCGACAATTATCATTGTATTTGTAGCCACGTGTTATCGTTGATTATACACCCTTAGCTAAATTCGCTCCTGTTTCTTACTGAAATCTATGCTACTGATATTTCTTGTAACTTCGACAGAACTCGCTTCTTACGACTTTTTGACGGAAAAGGTGACTCATAAACGTTAGTGAACATACATGCACGTGTATTTAAAGAATTATGTACTTACATGTATTATGAAGTAAAAGCGTGGGCGAGAAAGGGACAGGGTCTGAATCCCTCAGCGCGAAAGGATTTAAGCTAATCTAAATCAAATTTTATTTTAGATAGAAATGAACGTGGGTGAAGTTAGATTTTCTACGGGACAGAGCCCCTTTTCCGCCCACGCGTTTGATTTGCTATGCATACGCCCCATTAAAACCACGACACAATTCAAGATAATGATTTCGACAACGTATTAAAAAGTTATGGAAATCGGAGGCGGCGTATAATTTATGTTACTGTTGAAGTAACAATATTTCGTAGTAACTTTTATCATTTTCCTTTTCTGTTTTATTCTTTTATGCGCGGAAATGAATGTTCGGATACAGACGCATATTCGATGATAGCATATGGCGATAAACGTAATAGTTGCTGGCGAGAGATGATATCAGTGAAATGATGGTCGATGGTTTCAGCGTCTTGATAAATAAACATCGGCGATGAACTCGGTGTCAGTGAAATCGTGTCAATGAAAACATTGTCGATGAAACGATCGACTGTGATTCATAGACAACCCCTACTTGACAATGTTAAAAAATAGAATGTAACCCAATTGAAAACAACGCCTATGAAATTTTCTGTTGAAAGATGAATAATCAGAAAGATTAAATATCCTTTTTTTAACCAATCAAGGACCAACGTTCCGTTAAGACATTTATTTTGCAATTTCATTTTAGTTAATTCACATTAGTGAATTCATATTATGATAGAGAATTCTAATTTGTTCAATATTTATTCGTTATTGTTTCTTTTTCCATTTGGATTTTATAATTTTATAAAATTTCAAAAAGTTGAATGATTTCATAGAGCTGTGATAAACTATTTCCTCTTCAAATTATGGTACTACTTTCTGTGCACTCTGATTTATAGTGGCCTTCTGGTTGAATTTATGCAATTTTTACACATTATTTCATTGTTTAATCCCCTTAATGAATTAATTGCGAAACAGTTATATCAATGTTTGATTTTGTGAAATATTATCGAACGATAGCCTTCCTCCAGAACTTAAGTGAGAAGAATGTGAAAAGAAAGAAGAGTAAACTTTCTCTATTTGTCATACTGCGGCGCTAACTCAAGAGACAACGACTAATGGGGGGTAGAGCATCCACGATGATGCGAACCAGATTATGAAAATCAGAGCGAACCACGTAGGTTAAAAGCTCGTTGCGGCAAGCGATAATGATGTCACTTTTATTAGCCTCATCAGGGTCAAAGCATCCTCGACAGGGGATCCACTATTACCTAATAACCGACACGATCATATCATGTATCTTGTTAGTGATCTGTAGTGAAATTTTTGTCGTATCGACAGGTCATCACGCGTGTCACGCGAACGTCTTGCATGATCGATTTTTAATAGTCTGGTTTATTAATAATTCTGTCTCCTCCCTTTCAAACCCCCCTTCGATCCTATTTTCTAAATTTTTTTCCATCTCAGATCTCTTCCAAACACGAAATACGTGAAATTTTAAAAAGTGACGTAATTGCGTACACGGGTTCCTCGCATGATCAGCTTCTGAAGGTTTCACCTGGTTTATTAATAATTTCCACTTTTACTTTCTTCTTCGCTTCAACCTTTTAATCTAACAAGTAACAATATGTGGAATCAAAAATTTCATAAGGTTGTTTTAAATTGAATAAGATTGTTCGAATGGTCGATTTATTTTCTTAATTTAACTTTTTGCTTATTAACTTTTTTAATTATTTCAAGTCGGACGTAAGAGAGTGGAATATTTTTTAATCGACGTGATTGATTTCACTTCTGTTCAGTCACAATTGCTCAATTCTTCAAGATTCCGTTCGGCTTCTGAATAATTTCGTCCTCTGTTCATCTCCCTTTTTTTTAACTACTTTGTTTTTATAGTCGTTATTATGAAACGATCGTTAAGAATTTGTTTACACATAGACATCAAATCAGATCTAAGAAATTGTCAGTATAGGAGGTACTATCAGGTCGTTGCCTATAGGTGGTGCCTATGTAACTGGGTCGCTGCTTCGGAACATCAGTTTGTGTTTCGTTCTATCAGTCTGTTCCATTGTAATGGATTTTTTTTCGAATGCCGGTTCTTCCATTTACATCACCCCTATTTTCGCAATGTTCAGTCGCTGCTTTGGCAGAGATTCAACACGTTTCCATGTCACGAACAAATTAATAGTTTCAATAGAAGTTTCAAACAGAATTCGACAATTGCAGAGAAATATTCTATTATGGAGAGATAGTAAATTGTTAGCAATTATAGAAAAATATTAGCAATACTAAATTTTTGACAATCGTAGAGATATTGTGACAGTGTTAAGTTTAGTATATTTCTTCATTTGCACTGTCTGCATAGTAAATTGTAGAAATATTTAAATAGCAAATTAAAAATAATAGTAACATTAAATTTTCTAACAACATAGAAAGAAAGCAATGCTAAATTTTTAACGATTATAAATAGATAGTAATAGTAGTAAATTCGATTTTCTATTACTTGAATAGTAAATTAAAGGAACATCTCTGTTTGTTTAATAGTAATTTCATTTCCAATGACAGGTAATATCAAACGATACAATAATATTCGTGATGAAAGCGATCGATCGAGAAAATGCGGTAAATCTTTGGCATGTTAATATTATCAGGATATTATTCATCAAACTCGCAATCATGCTCCTTTCAAACATTCGACGGTGTGCATCTTTATTAACTTAACCGAGCGTAGGTATTATTCGATTATGCACGTGTATTATCAGCATTATGATATCGAGCGCTATTATTCTCTCTTTTTCATGATGAAAAGTGATACGGAAGTGTTAAAACGCGGAAAATTCCAGCAAACTGTTCCAATCGAAATCGTACGACCATTATTGAAAGCCATTATTATCAATTGCAATCGAATTGCAAAATAGCAAAATTACTTCTTATTTTTGTATAAGTTCTTCGATTTTTTCTTACAAGTCAATCTCGTTGCAATAAAATTAAATTCTCATAACATAAATAAAATGAATAAATTCTAGTCCTTCACATTAACCCGTTAAGGATCAAGTATGGAAATAATGCATGAAAGTTGCGTAAATGCATAATTATTGAAAAATGTCAAGTAATTTACATATTCTCTCATCAAGGTATAAAAGTCTATTGCTATAATAGATATCTTGCAGACGCTCGTTATACAAATCAGAAACAAACAAAATATTTAAAATGTAAGAAAAAAAGTAACTATTATGGTCGTGTAAGTTTCTAAATTTCTTCAAAATTTCCTAAACTGTAAGATCTAGATGGAAAAAGAAAGAAATATTTAAGTAACAACTAAAAACATTGAAGGTGAGAAACATTTTAACAAGATTTCATCATCGCAACAACGTTAACGCAATGTTGGTCCTTTTTAGATTAGGTTAGCATATAAATGTGAATGGACCTCTTTCACGTTCATTGATTTCACTCTAGCAGTTTCGGTTTCACCATATATTTAATCCTTCACAGAAATTCGTTTCGATTTCATTATTCCGTATGCCAGGATATGAGGAAGTTACTCGGCCGGATTAACATCCTTCACATTTTGCACACAATACGCCTAAATTGCGGTGAGTCACTCGTCAAATACTCTCTATGCATCGTGTTCCGAGACGCCTGCTGTACTTTAAGATTTAATAGAAGCACATATGTGTACAGAGAAGTTCGTATAGGACAAGGTGTATATAACGGATACGCAAATATCACGGGTGCAGGAAGTGCGCGTGTGCTAGGGAAATTTCCAAGTTCACCAGCGCACCAGGCACCTCCATCGATCTGCTGGTACGCGGTGCTATTGCTACATTTACGGCATTCACTTTTATTCGAGATTCAACGGATACAAGGTATTGACCCCTGAACTTGACCTATACCGAAGATATACCTGATCTTGAACAATTACAGAGACAGACCAGTTCCTCTTTTAAAAAGATACCGAACGTTATAATATCCCTAGATGCTCACGATGTCGTTTATCCTATCGGAAATCACGCAATATTTTGAAATCTTTCATTTCCCCTACTACGCTGTTCGCTCGCATCGATTAATTTCCTAGCCGAAAGTCGACAACTATCAACTTCTTATTTAGGGAAATATTATAATACAAGTACAATACTTTTGTAATAGTAATAGTAATACTATTTAATGCTATTTGGAAGAAATATAACAGTCACATTTTAGCACTACATTTAGACGACTGAAATATAAAGGTTCGAAGAGAACAAAATGAAAGACGTACGAAAAAGTACATAACGTAAGGGTAAATCCAAGTCTTTATCCATATACTTTACGAAATACCATAGAAAATTTTTCAAGGTGGTAAATTTATATAATTTTTATCAAAAAATTACAAATTATCTAGTATTGACGAGAAAACTCGAGATCCCTTATAATGCATAATGTTGTTACAGTGAGGCATTTTTCAAAGAAACCCCTAGCCAGGAGCGTTCAATAATCGTAGAGAAGGAAACAGTCGTACTTACTATTGCATTATCTTAATCCAAATAATGCGAGCGAGTCCAAATGGCATCAAGGGGACGGGGATTACGCGGTATGGCACTAGGTGTTGTCCAAAGTTTTATTCTGTTGTCGCGTAACAGAACGACAATGCGTTATGGAATATTTATGTATTTGATACGTTAAAAAATATTCGCGTGTCAACGGCCTGCCGTAGCAATCGTTGAAGAATATACAAGTGCACTACACCCGCCAAGCAAGCGGCAAGCCGAATAACTGACGCTAGCGCGAGGACTACAGAGTGTGTGTCCCACCCTTCCTTCTTTCTCTGCGCGCTCACTCGATCTAACTTGATCCTTTTCTATCACCCGTTGCTTTCGCGTTCTCTCTTTCTCTTCTTTATATCGCCTCTCTGTAACCTACCTCGTCGTGGTGATTCCAGCAGTGCACTACTAGCGCGCCGAACCTCGGTGCCGCAACGCGTGCCTGGAGCACACTTTGAGACCGCGCGCGCCTCCCAGCTGCCGTATCGACCCCTCCCCATTGGATGACACATCCTCCAATAACGAACCTCCAAAAGGATTACGTCACTTTGGTATTATTGACGCCAACCATCCGGCAGCATCGCCAGTGCTGGATTCTTCAGGGTGTATCTTTTCCTCTAATAGGGGTTGCGAGAATTCTCAAGGGGTAGCCAGCCGCACGAAAACCTCTCCTCGTCCAACACTCGTACGAAATCTCTATCTTCGTTAAATAAAGGATATTTCACTTCCACTTGCCGCGAATCTGAGTACCATGGTTTGTACCATTTGTGCCGTTTACTAGGTTATCTTCCTTTTCAATTCACGAATTTTCTGTTAAATTTTCCGCTTTTATATTACATATACAGAATATCCTAGGTTTTTCGTATGACTTTGTCAGTGAGTTTTATAGGTAATATAATATGTATAAGGATGTATCACTGGTATCTGATAGGGATGAAACTTAGAATTAGCGAATACCATGAAGAAAAGGTGGATTTAAAATCATATTCCAGTTTCCTTTTTTAATAGTTCATACATTTTGGAAGTGTAATTTGAATTTGTATATGGTATACTATGAACATATGTATAATTAGGCAATTCTTTACTATTAGCGATTAAATTATTAATTATAATATTAGTATCAGTATGTCATTTGACCAATGAAGAAAGAAATTAAAATTAACGAAACGCCGATACTTATCTTCCGTGAGAATACAGTTTAAAAATAAAAGCTACAAATGTTCGTGTAATGTTTGAATTTTTTAATTTTATATATAATTTTGCGCAGCTAAAATATTTTATAAAGAACTGTTTAAGTTATTTGTTATGTTTTCCAATAACAAAATTCATCTTTTTTATACGAAAGCTGATGAAATTCACGTGAATGAATCAAATTTATGCTTGCGTAGATACGTCACTGGAAGACACCCCAACATTACTCCCTCTGTTGCATATATTTTTTTCCTCTATATGTATTCCCTTTATCCGAGGCTAAAGCAGTTAAAATAAGCCTTAATAACGGATCTATTCATTGATGCCTCCACTATATCAGGTATATTATTTATACTCAAGTATCCACGTAATTTCTATGTACGTAAATTTCATTCGATACAAGTATATATATATATATATATATATATATGTACAGTCGGGGAGAAAAATAAGCGAACAGGTAGTGGAAATAAGTATTAATGAAGTTTCGTTGAATACGACTTGTTTACATAAAAATGGAAATAATTAATTTCAATTATTTACTAGCATAAATAATCGATGTACTATAAAGATATATAATAAATAAAACTAAAGTGTATAACACTAGTACTGCTTCGATTAAACTTCTTGATATCTACTTCTACTACTTGTCCATTTATTTTTGTCCTCGACTGTATATATGTTAGTAAGAATTATTTCAAACTATTCGGCTTGTTAACGTAACTTGATACAATATTTATACCCATACCAGTATTATAATGAACTTTATAGACAGTCATTGATGTAGATACAAAGTTTATTCTTGTCTCAGATTGAAAATAATGCCAGCACCTTTTGGACATGGGTACTCGTCTTAATTGGTGATGGCGCGTATACGGTTTCCGCTCTCGTGACGAATTTCGGCGTATGCGCGCCGATTTATGACTGGCAAAACGTTGAATACGGAGAATGTCGTCACCGACTTGGAATTTAAATCCTGCGACAGTGTGACAACGTTAAGTAGGTGCTCTCAACCCCTTACTCTTTGCTGACTGGTTGACACGCCGACCAACAGGGTCTCTCATCTGTAAATTTTCTGCCGTTGCAAAATCAGTCGTTGAACTTACCTTTGCCTCTTGTGCGAATGCCAAGTACCGGAGTCGCGACGCTCGTCTGAAGCTTCTTTCCGTCAAAGCATTTCCTGGTTGTCTGAAAACATGCATTTCGCTATCTGCATCTTTCTAATCCGAACTAGTTACTCTTCATCCCATTCGTGTTTCTAGAAGATTGCATTTTCTAAATTGTACAGTAGTTTCTCAATGATTACTAGTCTGTTAAGCGGGAGAGACAAATTAATTCGTCAGATTTCCATTTTCTTAGAGATAATATTTCTTTATTTATGATTCTAATATATTTTATATTAATATAAATTATGTTGTATCAACTGCAATTCTTTTTACTTTATTCATTTATGCATATATTTATATCGAATATCGAAAGTATTAATTTATCCTATACCTTTTGTCCTTGCTTCGATCGTAAATTAAACTACGGATGTTTATACAAACCAATATTTTTATGAATATATTCAAAGAAACAGAAACTAGATAATAATTTATTTCATCCTTCAAATATTATAAAGAATGTTTTACTATAGATATTTTATATAATGTTTATATATTATGTACATTTAAATCTTCTGTAAATAAATATCTGCAGTTTAGTCTAATGTGTGTCAATAAAATAAAAATTAAAATATTTGCTAATCAATAATATCGCAAATATAAAGTATATTTTTTTGCAATTTACAACTGTGCATACATGGACCTCTTTCGAGTATTGTGTAGAAGTGTTTCTCAGAACGAATTAAACGAGTTCGAATTCGTCATTTGCGTGGTACACTCTGAAGAGGAGAATGAAAATTGACAAATGTAAAACGATGTAACTTAATGATGCAGGATTGGAGGCTCTGGAAAAAGCTCTCTATTGCTGGGAGGATGCTCTTACGGCGTTCAGCTCTTCATTCAGTAATGGTGCACTCGCATTACCGTCGGCGGCGGATGCGGCATTTACGCAAGATGTGCAAGAACTCCTTGACATGGGTTATCAAATTCAGAACCATGCAGAACTCCTTTTTATCGACCAGGTAACCATATCTGTTCTATCTGTACTGTATTTTCCTTTCCTTTTCATTACTCAAATAAATTTCACTTATCTCTGATGTTATTTTATCATTAAAAATGGAAAAATGGCTGTCTATTACAGAATATTTTATAAATATCTAATTATACTCATTCTACAGTATACTATAAAAATTATTTTATGTATTATTGATTGAATTTTGCTGGTAGCTGTAGAAAGTCCTGAAATTTATTTTGTTGTTGAAAATAAAATTTGTTTATTATAAAATATTTTGGAAATGTTTAATTATAAGTATTCTCATTTTAGGATATATTATTAAAGATTATTTTAGAAATTGTTATGACAGGTTTGCTGATGACACTGAAAATTTTATACTTCTGAAATCTTTTCTATGTCATTCTATACCATTCCATTCCACTGCACTCATCAGTTGCTTTTTCGCCATATAAAAAAATGCAAGAATTAATCCAATTTAAATGATAACTGACTAGAGTAATTAGTGCAATGAGTTACTTGACCTAACAACAAGCAAAGAAGAATTATTGCATAGGAAGTTCACGGCATCGCTACTGCGTTCATTCAAATCTAAGCATATAAAATGATCTTACAATTATATTAACTACATTTTAATTGGTAATCTTATCAATAATTGAATTCTAATGTCGCGTACAATATAAAAATAATTTATAGCAAAGTAGTAAGTTTACATTTTTGCAGCATTCAGTATTGTTCCGGAATGAAGATGAGGAAAGTATAGATAGCCACAAACCTTCGAACATAGGTAGTAGGATATCCGGTAAGGATAAAGCAGATGCTGCGTCTTCTCCGGAATCTTTTGAATCTGCACGTGATGGGGTAAGTTCAGATTTTATTTATATATTTTTTTACTTGCATATCATATTATTTTATTCAATATTTTTACATAGATATTAAATTATTTTATTTCTTTTTTTTTTTACTTACACATACATATAATATTAATATAGGTAGCAGATTTACGGGAATTTGAAGAATTCTCCGAATTTTTCCCGCACTTTGAAAAACAAAAATTATATCACGCTGCACTCAAACAACACGAAGACAAAAGCATTTTGTGCAGGTAAATTTTTTTTAATTTTTACGATATATTTAAAAATGTAACAATTTATATGCTTTATATAAATTTATTATAATTTATATTTTTATTATAGACGGTTGCATACAGAGTTAGTAAAGTGTGGCTCGGACATAGAATATTTAGCAAAGGTACATTGCTTGCGACAAGCGTATACAAAATTGTTCACTATATCTTCTGCCACAGAATGGATCGCGGACATAGGTAGACAAGTCATTAGTGATTTGATCATGTATGCAGACAGGGTATACACAACATACATCATTTTCTTCTACTTGAAAAAGATATAAATATGTACATCTTAAAATAGTTTAAATTGGTTTTTAATAAATGATTTTTTATTTTCAATATTAGGATCCCAAAGATTATCTAATACATTACGAACGAATGTTAGAATTTTTACAAGAGCCAAGCAACCATAGTATGATGGAGGAGGAATTAACCGGAAGAGGCGTTAAATGTATAAATTTCTACGATGTTCTGATTGACTTTATTTTATTAGATGCTTTCGAAGAAGTAGAAAAACCGCCTTCATCAATTAAAGCTATTTTACAAAACAGATGGATATCCGCTAGTTTTCGTGAAACTGTAGGTACTTAAAATAGTAAATGCTTTTTTAGTTTAATTTCTTATTGATGTCTATTAATTTTATATTCAAGGCCATTGGAACTGCAGTTTGGTCAGTTCTTATGGGTAAAAGACAAATGCTGAAATATGATAAAGGATTTCTGGCCCATTTTTACTCGATTTCTGAACAAATTTCTCCAGTGCTTGTGTGGGGTTTCCTAGGCCCAGAAGGAAGTCTACGTTCTACCTGCCACTATTTCAGAGATCAAGTAATAGAATTCCTTGTAGATATATTTAATTTCTTTAAAGTAAGATATACTACTGTCGATAACCTCGCTGAAGATATACTCAGGGAAATGAAAGTAAGAGTCGAAAATATAAATCAAAGACTTTCTCTAGAAGGTTGTTAATCATGCATCATAAACATAAGCACTATATAGCAGTGTCAAATATATATAAAATGTTCTAACAATCTTTACCCTTTTGTATTTGTTGCAAGTTATCTGTCCATATTTATGCACATCAGTGCAACTATTGTATGAGTTTTATGAAAGCTGATATTATGAGTAAAAGATAATTGAATTTATGATGTAATAATATTTCTTCAATCTCTTTCACATTTACATTATTTTGTATATTTCAATTCAAAACACACATGAATGTAGGAGTGATTCTTTATATAATTTTATTTCTTGTAATATATATATTGTATAGATTATGTGTAGATATTAATCTCAATACGCTTTTAGTACAAGAATTTAGAACAAGATGTTTAACCCTTTTAGTGCCGACCGAAAGAATTGTACCTAAGGGAAAAGTACCAAATCAATTTGATATAATTTATAGTTTGAGAAAACAATCATAAAAAGGAAAGTAAGAATGATATTTACAAAATTCAAAACGGAACATATTACAAAATAAAGGGGGAATAAATTAATGCCAATTGTATTTCACTATTTTTTGAAAATCATACGAATAATTCTTATTCAAAATCAATAGGAGAAGTGGAAAAATCAGTTTTTTTTTTGTAAACAGTATTTGCAAATAAGAAGAATCATCGATTGGTCATAGTTTGATGTGGAACACGTAGTATAAAGCATCAATACTACATTCTCAATTATTTGTAGCAAAATTTCTAACATCAAAAACAAAGCTAAATGATAATCCCATGATGCGTAGGAGGATTACTTGCTCCAAAACAAGTGAGCTAGTATAACATCACTAAAATAACATTCTAATATTATTATAAACATTTATAGTTATCCGGCTATTGAAAATGTGTGATATTTACTTATTATTACTCATACAAATAATTTACTTAGCATTGATGGTTACTAATGTATACATCGTGTAATCCTTTATTGCATATATTACAAATTGTGTGTGATCTCCGCATAGGCTCACAAAAAATTTTATTGTTGCTCTGTCGATGCAAGATTATTTTTATTTTGTGAAACATAAGGAGATATTCTGTTCCAAACAGTATTATTTAAAATCTATGACGGTCTCAAGCAAATCTCCCGTATCGAATTTTTATTTTATGGTACTAGCGTATACAGTCTCGGTATCTACCATCGCGGAATATAACAAAAAGTTAATCCCATAAACAATTTTTTCGATTTGTGGAACATCTCACACAGTGCTTCTACAGAAAAATTCAACCATTTATAACGTTTTATAAATTTATTTTGAGATAAAGTTCTCTCGCGATGCGATTAGTAAGGCACCATCGCATACACAACGATATATCATTGTTCGGTACTAAAAGGGCTAAATATAATTATTTTATTATAAAAATGAGTTTTAATATATTGCTATTATTTCAATGTTACGAAATTGTTTATATACTACAAAATAGTTGTAATGATATAATGACAAACTATTTGTAGCATTTAAAAGTAGTATGATGAAAATGTTCCAATTCCTAATATATTCCATAAAACATTACGATATGATAGTATGAAGGCACTAATAATAATGTCCTCTTTATTAATAAATTATTAAAATATATACAGTCTTAATTAAGAAACTTTTGGAGAAACATATTTGGTTATTTTATTTCACGTTATAGATCTATTTACATCATCTCCTTATTATCAAAATATAAACAATATCTTTTTATAATCTCTTATAAAAAAAAATAATTGCTTATAAACATTATATAAAATACAAAGAGTCCATTGCCAAAGATAAGAATAATATCGCTATTGATAACCCTGTGACCAGTATGAATTTGTTTCAGTACAGTTATACTTTACGTTTTATATTACCAACATAGCGTGAAAACATTCCACTATTGTAATTATTTAAGTGTTACTTCTTGCAAATCAATCATGAATAACAAATACAGCGAATTTTATATACAAAGAAATAATATGCTATGTAAACATTGTTCATTTGTCTTCATTCAGCCTCGCATTTTATACTGCACTTATACAAAATGAATACATGCTAAAATATTTGAGACACAAGTATTCTATCTTATTCAAGTATGGAGCATGATCTTTTTCTCACTTATAATAATGAATTGTATAATAATGAATATGATTATTTATTTCAAAATCGTTCAAACATTACGTTCAGTATGAATTTTTACCTAGATGATACTATATGAAATATGTAAGTGTAATATACCATTCTTATTCTCATTTTTATATTTATGCGACAGACTTCACAGCGCCAAAATGATATCTTTATGTATAATGTACATCAGAGTATTATGTATCATCGCATGCAATATTACAGCTCAGTCAATAAACAATGCATATATGTAAAAATTTAAGAAACAAATTTAACTAATATCCTTTTGTTCCTTTATTTAAAGATATATTTACATATTACAAATATCACACTTTGATCACATATGTTTATTATATATATATATATATAAGTAGTTTAAAGAAATAATGCATCCATTATTTCATCATCAGATTCTTCTTCATCACTCGATGGCACGAGTGGCATTATTTGAGTTATATTATTTCTACGTTTATATTCTGCAAAGCTCTCCCTTTCTGTGATAAAATAACTTTTATTAGACTCTGCATAACATGATCATCAATAAAGATTTACTAAATATTACTGTCAAATATTAATCGTTAATATTCTCTTCTTTATATAAGCAATTATATATATAAATATATATATAAAACAGTTATATATGTAAATAAATATATAAAAGTTATATATATAAATATATATATAAAACAGTTATATGAATAAACATAAAAAACAGTTTATTATTAATTAAATGGTATGTGTTATAATTACCTATATTTTTGAAAGACTCAAGAATCCAGTCCTTTTTATATATATGATCTGGATCTACGCTGATTAAAGGATTCTTTTCCATTGCGATAAATAATCTTAACCATTCTGTCCCTATCATTTTGATAAAAATTATATAAATACATAATAAAAATAATATAACAAATAAATAAAAAGAATATTTATTTTACCTTTATGTGCTTTTACAAGTGTAATCTTAACTTCTCTTCCTACATTTCTATGGGTTGTTTTTTCTGCTATTACAGTTCCAAAAAAATATGAGCAAATATAATATTTTTTTGAGTTTGTTATTGTGCTAGAAACCGGTATAGACATTTTTTATATAATCTTGCAAACAACATTTTATATTAGATATCAGATATTTAAAATACCTAAATAATATGTGATCACATTCAACATGGAGAAAATATTCCTTTATATCATATAGTAAAATACGTAAGATGACTGTAGTATCAGTCTGGTACCATACAATTTTCGGTGTGTGATATTTACTCACAAGTTTTAAAAAGCTCATAACGTAAAGTCGTAGAAAGAGTATATACACTTATTACATATAAAACAATATAAAAATACGATATCACTTTGTTTTCATGAGTACAAAAACCATCCTCCTATTCGTGAAATATAAGTATCTAACAAACAAATTTGAATTCGGAGAAAAAGAACAAAGAATCAAAAAGATAGTAAACTTAAAAAATATACTGAATTGTAAAACTATTGTATTCTGAAGAAGAACAATAAACATACATATAAGTATAACAACAGATATGATAATATATACATACATATGTAGATGCATACATAAACTTAAAAGACAGTTCATGCTTTTGATTGGTGGAATTTTTGTTACATATTTAATATCAAGTACATATTTTTCGATTTTTATAATTTCATATTTAACAATGATGGCTTGAACAATTATTTACAACGATTTACATTACAAATGTAAAATTAAGAAAATAACTTTATTTGTAAAATAAAACTAAAGTTTTAATTTGTAACCTTTATTTTTAAACTATAAAGTAATATTTTTAATGTGAAAAGTAAAGATAATAATCTACAAAAATCTTCAGATTTTCTTTAGCGGCTGTTCGAATGAAAGGCATACTATGTATACTATATGTTTGAAGACCAATAAAGATTCATTTCACGACGTTAGTTGATAAGCCGGGCGTAATCACGGTAAAACGTCAAACATAAAGATAAAATGTCAAGAAACGATGGCAAAAAAGATTCGTCAGCGTCAGCGTTTCGAAAAATCGATGTTGATCAATACAGTGATAATAATTTCAGAGAAGAAGACGCTGACGGAGGAATAGGAGGACCTACAGGTCCAGATGAAAATGAAATTTTGACACTTCTTAGCCAATATCCTTTTCATCGCTTTTATATAGATATAATAACGTTACAGTGATTTTTCTTATGTTTCATCGCATTTTCCTTAATATTTATTCAAGGGTAAGAATGCAGAAGCACTGATATCAGTATTGAGGTCTGCACCACTTGGGTGTAAAAATCAACAAGTAAAGGTAACCTCAGAAACACGCCCTTTACTTCAGTGTTTAACATACGAGTTTATGACATGATGAAATTTATATTTATCATTCTAAAATACACTTTAGTACATGTGGTATAAGATATATTGTTCCTTTTATATTAATATCATGAATACATAATTTCATAGATTACAAAAATTCACAATTGAACATAGAATAATCAAAATATTCGGATATAATATTTTCCATTATACTACATTTGTCATGTTATAACAACACAATAATTTACACAATGATAGTTTTACCATAAAGGGGACAATATATTATATGTACTTTATTTTCTAAAAATATTTGTACACTTGCAAAAACCTTTCATGAATATATTATGTATGTTATAGGAAATATTTAAAAATTTCATTTACACTGTAAAGAGATCTAGCTGTTATAGTTATGTTTGTAAAGTTTGAAACAAACCTAGAAATGTATATGAAAGCCATAAGATATTTAATGCAAGTATATATATATTTTATAGTAGTGATAAATGTATTTAAACAGTCAATTATCCATAATATTAATAAGCTTCTAAAATGACTATTCATGCTGTGTATTAATTTTTTATTAAATATATGTTTGCAATAAATATATTGTAACTTTTATATACTCTTTCAAGTTGGTATCAAATTTTACCAGTATAATCAGGATAGTCATGTCTGATTATAGTGTTAGTAAAATTTCAAAATGTTTTATATGACACATACAATATATACATAAAAGATTTTTATGGTAAGTGTTCAAATGCTTTTATGAGTTGTGAATTGTGTATATGTTTTATGTAATAAATATGTTTCATAATGTAGTATTTAACAAAATGAAAATGTGTACTGATTTTATTTTATTAAAAAGACATAATCTTTATTTTGTATAATCTACATATATGTGATTTTGCAAAAGCCAATAGTGATGATATATTACAGGATAACGCACGGAATCTGACGTTAAAAGTTCTTCTAAGTATAAAATCCACTCAAATAGATGATTGCTTAGCACAATTAGATCGTGACTTGCTGGATGTTTTAATGAAATATATATACAGAGGATTTGAAATTCCAACGGAGGGTAGTAGTAGTCATTTATTAACCTGGCATGAAAAGGTATACAATATCAGTGGTGTTGGCAGTATTGTACGAGCGTTTGCAGATAGTAAACGTGCTTGAAAAAATTTGTACATTTTCTAATAATGTTCATTATAATAATTACCATTAATCCTTACTGTTACTCATTGTCATTGTTAATACAATGAGGATGTAGATAGAGGATGTAGATTCCATATGAAAAATATAACACATTGGTGTACATTTGTTATCAATAAAGTAATTTTTATTTCTTATATATTTGGAGAAATGTCTTTCATTTTAAATCTCCACCATAATTGATAAATGTTTTTTGTTTTCAAACTAGAGTTTTCTATGTTTTATGTACAAAATAATAGTACAATATATCAGAAATAATATTTATATTTTTTTATAAGAATTTTGTATATTATGTATCTATATATTCGTCTGCATGTAATAATTTTATAACGATTTAATACATATAAAACAATAGTACCATATATATATGTTTTATATTAAATGATAATTAAATCTTATTATCAAATACATAACGAAATGGATAAAATTAGTATATTAAATAAACTCTATAATAGCTATGACCTATTTCATTATTGCAGAAATATCATTTGACAGAGCTTTCATTACTCACATTTGTCCGTTACTGTGAGCATTATCATATTTGTTTGATGTATCAAGTATAATGCACTTACAAATACTGCATTTGCTCTATAACAAGAAAATAGTTGTATTTTTAAAGAAAATATGATAACTATGATGTATGATAATTGGAATGTAGCGATGCTTACTGTCCTTCTTTAAAATATTCTTTTAATGTATTGCTAAACCTTTTGCTGTATTTAACAAATTCTCTTTTTCTCTGATCCAATGCCTGTTTTCCAGCAGAACCACGAATAAATGCAGTTACTTCATTCACTGCATCCAAAAGTTTCTTTATTGCACTTGCAATTTCTCTAAAATAGGTGTATTACAAAAACATGCTATATTATATAAATAAAACTATTTTGACTACAATATACATAAGTATGGAAACATACTTGATTGTTTCGAGAAAAGTTTTCCGATCTGTTATTTCATCAGGAATTCTGCTAAGTATTCTTTTTAAGGAAGTTGATTTACGATTTAATTCCTGGAAAGCATCCTCAGATCTAGATGATCTATATTCTACAACTGTAATTATAGTATAAAACAAATACAGAATATTAATCACGTTAAACATAGTATTTAATTATATTTTACTCATATTTTATTTTATTATATTAGAATTATACCATCATAATCAGAAGCTGCTCCTTGTAATCTTAAAACACTCTCATTCATATCAAGATTAAGTTCTGCCCGTCGTATTATACCAAGGATTAAATCGTACGTAATTCCTGGATGTGAATTTTCAGCTTTCAATAAAGCTGTACGTAATGTTTGAGCTGCCAATACATTTTGTCTTTCTAGCTATGTAACAATGGATTAGAGAAATCAATAACAAATATGAAATAGAAATGTATATTCTTTAATTAAAATAATCTTTTAACATATACATATGAAGAGTATCTTGTTTATATATTCGTACAAATAATATATTCGTAAGAGGTTTCTGTAAGTGTTCAAATATTTTAGTGAGTAACTGAAATTACAATCTACAAGTAAAAGAAATGTCAATACCTTCATTAATATTGGTCTTAAGATGACAGGAAGGACCAGTGATGTAACTGGAGTCTCATCGCCCATTGTCATCCTTTACAACGTTTATTTAAAAATATAGTTCAAATGTAATTAATTCGTAATCGGTTAAATGCGGCTAATTGATTTCTTAATTGGCCAGTCCAGGTACAGATCGAATTGTTTACATTAAAAAGTATCTGTTTCGATCATATTCCTGATATGACAGCTGTCACGCTTAGTGTCTCATTCCAAAACGAGGTAAACAGGTTGAGCAACTTGATTTTCAGATGAATATCTTTATTTTAAATTTTTCTCGAATACGTAATATTTTGCAGTTTTTTTAGTAAATTTTGAAATTAGGGTAATAAAACATTGTAATTATTCGAAAAATGTGATAGAAGTATTCTCAATACACCAAATATTTTATCACCTTACAATTCCACGAATATTTTTAGTAGAACATCTCTAAACATTTAGTTTACCAAATATATTCCCTATTAGATTCAGGTGCAATACCAAATGATTCTGTTATATTACGGACGATCAATGAAATAGCGCCTTAATATAACGCGGTTAAAACGAAGTATATCAAAATATTGTAGTAGAAAATAACCTTAAGTATAACCCCACAATTATCATTTGATTATACGCATGGAATATTGCTAATTTATTATTGTACTTGAATTAAATACCTCATATAATTATTAGAATTTTCAACAATGTTGGAACGTAAAGATCCAGAGGGAAATCTATATGTATTTGTAAGTAATTTATTGTATATAACCTCACTTTATTTTTGTGTGGTACGTCACTGTTCTTTTATTTGTCTTTTTTTATGGAATAGAATGAAGAAGATTTACCATACGAAGAAGAAATTTTGAGAAATCCTTATTCCGTGAAACATTGGCAACGTTATATAGATCATTTAAAAAGTACAAAAAGCAGTAATTTAAACATTGTGTACGAACGAGCGTTAAAGGAACTTCCTGGAAGGTAGAGGACATGTCCTTTCTGCTTTTTTTTATCAAACAATTTTTTATAAAATAATCAAATTCTCGTTTTTTATTAGCTATAAGTTATGGTACAATTATCTACGTCAACGTGTTAACCAATTGAAAGGGAGGTGCATAACAGATCCGCTTTATGAAGATGTAAATAATGCATTTGAACGTGCTTTGGTTTTTATGCATAAAATGCCCAGAATTTGGATGGACTATTGCACATTGATGACAGAACAATGTTACATTACACGTACTCGTCAAGTTTTTGATCGAGCACTTAGAGCTCTCCCTATCACGCAACATCATCGTATATGGCCATTGTATATTGAATTTTTAAAAAAGCATAATGTCTATGAAACTGCAGTCAGAGTTTTTAGAAGGTATCTTAAGGTAAGATAGAATATTTTTATTTATCTTCATGACCTATATTTAATAATGTGTTGTTTATTTTTAGCTAGCTCCAGAAGATACAGAAGAGTATATAGAATACCTGATATCAATCGGAAGGCTTGACGAAGCAGCTGTGAAACTTGCACAAATTGTTAATCAAGATGATTTTGTATCAAAGCATGGAAAATCTAATCATCAATTATGGAATGAATTGTGTGATTTAATATCAAAGAATCCTTCTAAAATAAAATCTCTTAATGTAGATGCAATTATTAGAGGTGGTTTAAGACGTTATACTGATCAGTTAGGCCCTCTTTGGAATTCTTTGGCGGATTATTATGTTCGTAGCGGTTTATTCGAAAGGGTATTTTAAATAATTTTTCGATTTTGTAAAAAATATAATTTATTTATGTTTTGTTTCTGTATAATTTCAATATTTTTATTTTGTACAGGCGAGGGATATTTATGAAGAAGCAATACAAACAGTGACTACTGTTAGAGACTTTACTCAAGTGTTTGATGCTTATGCACAGTTTGAAGAACTTAGTCTTAGCAAACGTATGGAAGAAGCTGCAAAAAATCCTACTGAAGATGGTACAGAACATATATATATATATATATATATATATATATATATATACATATATTTAACTACATAATCTTATTTAGTATATAATATTTACAATTTTTTATTGTCTACAATCGTATTCCCAGATGATATAGATCTAGAATTGAGATTAGCACGATTTGAACATTTAATGGAAAGGCGTTTATTACTTCTGAATTCTGTATTACTCAGACAAAATCCTCATAATGTACAAGAATGGCATAAAAGAGTTAGGCTTTATGAGGGACAACCACACGAGGTATTTTTATGAAACTTTGTAATAAAAAATTGTTTAACGACTTTTTTATTATTATAAGTTATAACTTCTCTTTTTAGATTATTAATACATATACAGAAGCTGTACAGACTGTACAACCACAATTAGCAGTAGGTAAATTGCATACTTTGTGGGTTGAATTTGGTAAATTTTATGAAGAAAATGGTCAAATAGCAGACGCTAGAGTAGTTTTCGAGAAAGCAACTCATGTTCCCTATACTAAAGTCGATGATCTTGCTTCTGTATGGTGTGAATGGGCAGAAATGGAAATTAGGCATGGGTATGGAATCCTATTGTTTTGTAAGATAGTAATTTAAATGTATCGTCATTCTGTAACTAACGTAATAACTTCGTTCATACAGAAATTATAAAGAAGCGTTAAAACTTATGCATCGTGCTACTGCTATGCCATTCCGTAAGGTAGCTTACCATGACGAAACAGAAACAGTTCAAATGAGATTGTATAAATCTTTAAAAGTTTGGTCTATGTATGCAGATTTAGAAGAAAGTTTTGGGACTTTCAAGGTATATTTTGTAAATAACTTTATTTATAAAATTTTAAATTCTTGTACTTTTTCATTTGCAGACATGCAAAGCTGTGTACGACAAAATTATAGATCTAAAAATCGCAACGCCACAAATCATTATTAATTATGGACTCTTTCTCGAAGAAAATAGATATTTTGAAGAAGCTTTCAGAGTATATATTAAATTACATAGGAATACTATTTAATCTTAATAATCATCTTCTACAACATTTAATTATTATTTGTAGGCTTATGAAAAAGGTATTGCACTCTTCAAATGGCCTAACGTTTACGATATATGGAATACGTATCTTACAAAATTTTTAAAACGTTATGGTGGAACAAAGTTAGAACGAACGCGAGATTTATTTGAACAGTGTTTAGAATTTTGTCCACCAAAATATGCCAAAGGTATTTTTACATAATACATATTTAATATAATTATAAGTTCAACAAAAAGTGATGTCGATATTAATTTTCTTATATTATTGTAGCCTTGTATTTACTGTATGCAAAATTAGAAGAGGAACATGGTTTGGCTAGGCATGCAATGTCTGTATATGAACGAGCAACTAACGCTGTTCTTCCTGAAGAAAAATTTGAGGTATGAAGCAATATTTTATAAAAATGTAACGAACATAAATTTAATAAAAATTCAGTATATGTATACGTCTTGCAGATGTTCAACATATATATTAAAAAAGCAGCAGACATATATGGTGTCCCGAAAACGAGGCAGATATATGAAAAAGCTATCGAAGTACTTAATGAAGATAATACGAGAGAAATGTGTTTACGGTTCGCAGAAATGGAGACGAAATTAGGAGAAGTTGATAGAGCTCGGGCAATATATGCGCACTGCAGTCAAATTTGCGATCCAAGGGTATGAAGTATTGTTTGAATCATTTAAAGATAATATTAAAATTAATATTACATACATGTATATCTTTATACCTCGTTTAGGTGGCTTCAAATTTCTGGCAAATATGGAAAGAGTTTGAAGTGAGACATGGTAATGAAGACACTATGCGTGAAATGCTTCGAATTAAGCGTAGTGTACAAGCTATGTACAACACTCAAGTGAATATGATGTCTGCACAAATGTTAAATAATACATCAAACTCACCATCTGATATACCAGCAGATGCAATGCGTCTTTTGGATAGTAAAACACAGGGTATAGATCTTGTTATATCACAAAAGAAGTAATTGAAAAAATTAAATATATAGTTTTACTAAAGTAATAAATATAATATTGCAGATAATATTACCACATATAAGGACAGTATTAAATTTGTTCGTGGTGCGATAGAAAAAGATGGTAAAGCAGAATCTCAAGTAAACAATCCGGATGAAATAGATATTGATATAGATGACGTTGATGACACTGAAGCGGATGTAGAGGAAGGTAATATAGAATATATAATAATACATCAAAATTTTTATTACATTTCATCGCATGTAATGTATTTATAAATTCCTTCAGAGAGAGTTTTAATGCCGACATACATATATTATATTTTATGTTCTTATTCGTATCTTTATTTTTAGACATACCTGTTGAGAAACAAACTATTCCATCACAAGTATTTGGTAGTTTAAAGACAACTGATGGTGAAGATGATTAAGGCATGTATAAATTATATTGTCGGAAAAAGATGTAAATAATAAAATTCACAATAAAATATAAGATTTGTAATTGGAATACATCATTGATACAACTAACAAAATATTACTTTCAGCGACAAAAATTAATTTTTCTATATAGCTCTTTTTCACAGAAAACAAATCAGTATTTTAGAACTATTCATCATGAAATGTTCTTACAATTTTTTAATAATATCATTTAAACTAATTTTTAGTAGATGATAATTCATGATAGGATCAAAGTCAAGGCTAACAAAATTAAATTATCTTTTATCGAACATAAAAGTGTATTATTTATTATCCTACAAAATATTAAATAACATATCTTGGTGGATTTATAAAATGGAGATCATTGTAGACTTCAGGCTCATCCATATCAGGATGGCTTTGTATATATTCTTTAGCAATACCTCCAAACACTATTAATTCACCACGACCAGCTACGAGTGAATAAAGAATTCTTTCGTTAGGACCTGACTGATCACTGTGTTTTAAAGGAATCCACGAAGCACTACATTCATCGCATAAAACATTCGTAATGTCTAACACAAATATGGATAACGTATTTCTTGTTTTCTTTGCAGATTTTGATTGCGTTCTTCGATTTCTAATACTTTCTTCCATTCTACGAAGAGATTCTAATTGTCGTTGTCGATGACTGTTAATGTCATAACGCACTGGTTCGTTGCGGAAAGCGGTCATACTTAACATATTATCATAACATAAAGTTAAATTCTTCGTAAAATTAGGTAGATGATGTGAAGGACGTGGATTTTGTACAGATATTTCTGAGAAAGATCCATGTCGTCCATTAATGTTTACGTCTCTATCAATATGAGATACACTCCCTTGTCTAAAAATGAAATACAGTACAATTATGGATATCAGTAACTTTATAATCAGTATTAACGATAAATTTATATGATCAAACCTTGCGTGTAATGGAGATGAATTATTTGTTCTTGATGAAGGTGCTGCTTGGCAAGTCACTTTCTTGAGCGATATACTCATATCGTTTGGCTTATTCTGACACTTATTTATACTAAGAACAATAACATGATTTCCTACCTATTAAATTAAAAAATAATTAAACGATACAAAACATCGTGAATTATATGTTAATTAACAAAATATTACCTTACAAGCCTGGTGGCACCAAATACGTGTTGGAGCCCATTCAGTATTGTGCATGTTCACTTTTTTCCACGTCCATGCTGTACCTTCCATTTTCAATAACCAAGCATCATTCATAGCAACATTAGGTCCAGTGCAACCTCCTAATATTTTTGATATTTAGAAATTTATATTGATATATTCAAAAAAAATTACAAGAAAATCTTGCAATCAGAAGGATCTTTAATATCTATAGGATTTTCAGCTTATTTTTACAAATCAATTTTTACAAAATTTAATTTTACCTAATATAAGGAGATGTTTATCTCCAAGCTCAATCTGAGACTGACCATAACGTGGTTGTGGTTTCAAATTCGAAGTAGCTTGCTTATGCCAACTATAGGAATCCAAATTTAAACACCACACGTCATTGGATCTGTCTCAAAATAGTACTTTATTTTTATTAAATCAAATTAATAATTACTAAACAACATGCAATAATTTTAGATGTTTTACCTATATCCATTACATATACCACCAAAAACAATCATACAATTTTTGTGAATTGATGCAGAATGTGCTGAAGTAGGTGGAGGTGTTTCCAAGGTGTTTATAGCAATCCATTTATTGGATTCTATAGAATACACATGTAATTCATTGAACAACCTTGATTGCTAGAAACATACATAACAATATTGAATATTTTTCATTTGACCGATTTAAATATTTCTACTCTGATTAGTGATAACTTAACTAATTGTACCTGGTGAACAGAATATAGCGCTGGGTGGGACCAGCCACCAAATAAAATGAAACTCTTTTTGTAATACAACATAGTAGCACAAGCTTTTGGAGATGGATAAGTTCCCATTGTAATTAATCTGACCCATTTCCTTGTATCCAAATCTAATCTCCATAAATCATTAAATGTTGTGCACGTGGCAGTACATCCACCAAAAACATACATAGAGTTTTCATATGTACAAGCAGAATGTGAATGTCTTTTTGCAATTGTAGGCATCCAGTGTTTGGATGGCCATGAACTCCAAAGCAATGATCCGTAACCCACAGATTTATGAAAGTGTGTTTTATTGTGTTGTATTACATCTGCAACAAAAATATGGATTTTATTAATTTTTAGAAATATATCAACACTGATAAAAAGTTACAGATATATTTATGGTGGCTTATGAAAGTATTTGAACACTTACCATAGGGAAATTTTTATGTATATGTTATACAAATATTAAACCAATTTCAAATATTATTATGATGAAACACGATCATGGTTATATTAGTAACATTTGAAACCAAACTGAAAATGGATATAGAAGTTACAAGACATTTACTGCAAACATCCATTTAATAAAAAATTAGCATATAGCACAAATAACCACCTTGAACATATAATACATGTTAAAGATGGCCCTACTAAATATTTAGGTCTACTAATATAATGAATAATTGACTGTTTAAATACTTTCGTAACCTCCATAAAACATATACTTGCATTAAATATCTTGTAGTTTCCATATACATTGAAAAATTTGTTTCAAATTTTAATGTAATCTGCATACTGTGTCCCATTACAATGTTAATAGAATTTCAAAATGTGTCATATAACACATATAATACAATACATTCATAAAAGATTTTTATAAGAGTTTCCACACTTTCGTAAACCACTATATACAGAATAATCGTATTTTACATACTTTTGGTGGCACGAAACCATCTTTTGGACACAAGTTTACATTGTTGAAGATTCTCGTATGGTGGAATTAAACTTAAAATATATTCTAATACAACATCTGGCAAATCATCAATATTACACTCCATTTTGCGTTAAATGCTTCTTAAAAATATTCTACCGACGAACTTCCTTTTATATTATGTCCAATTTGGGAAATTTCCCAGGCAAATGAAAGTTGTTACTATCTTAAAGATTCGAAAATCATGTTTCCTGTTACTTTTCGCCCATTCTGCAAACGTGAGAGATTCTCATCTGAAAATTAAGGGAATTTTGTATACGACCAATTTTACAATATTCTATACATATTATGCATTTTACTTAATCTTTTCATTAAGTTATAAAATTATACAGGATAAATTACTACAATTTTCATAAATAAAAAAATAACCTAAAACTAAAAAACATATGTGAAGCTGCGATATAATACTAGAGGCGGATCTTTACATGTTGACTATTATAGAGTTGATATTCATCTAACAGTAATTAAGGAATTTTTAAATCCCGTTAATTTCATTTCTTTCCTTCTTTATCAATTTCTTTTAATAATTATTTTCCTTATGTATCCATATTTGCGTACAAAACGATATCTTTATAGAAAATCATAACTGGGGAAAAGAATTGTAGTTATAATTCTGATCAACTTTAGATTTTTGTTCGTTACTCTCAATTTCAAGAACGCTGTCTATGGAATAACCGATTTGGATTTATTTTAAAATAAATGTTTTTTATAATATACTTAGAGTGATAATGATTAAAGAATGATAAAGAAAATAAACTTATTTTACTTGAGGCCTTAATAAATTTTAAACTTTTTTTGTGAATCTTTTTAATGAATTTTTATATACGAAAGAATTATATTTACGTCTCTACAGAGTATCAGGCGCTTTGAATCTATCGACAGTTATCTTTAATAAGAATGATATTTATATTGATTTTATTGTTGGTTATTTGCCAACAAGAAGGAAGAAATGCTGAAATAAATCCATCGGAAACAATAATTTGGGGTCCAGGATTGAGGCCAGATAAAGTAACAATGCGAGCAAGATATATTTTTCTACAGTTTATCGACCTACAAGGCAAAAAGTATGTTTTTCATTTTTATTACATATAGATACATATATTTAAAAAAAATTATATTATATATTATAGAAAATATCTAAATATGAATTCAACACTAAAGTTTAGTTATATTTTTTAAATATATATATCTCTTTTTTTTCACTTACTGAAAAATTGCTTTAGTTTAACAGAATCACCTGGAAAAGATATAATAACTGTATCCATACAAGGGCAAACTTCAACAGGACACATGTGTCATATATGGACACAAATTCTAGACTGTAAAGACGGAAGTTTTATTGTTAGATATAAATTACATAATACGTGCTTCAATTTCAAATTAAAAATAAAAATGAAACATAATAATTTACCTATCCTATTGGTGGAATCTAAAGGTATTATATTTGTTATCTACTGCATAAGTCTTTTTATTACCTCTTGTAAAATAATTATTTCTGTAATATAAATAATTTGATAAAAATTTTTAGGACCTGTTTACGAAGAAGAATGTTACTGTCCAAATTCTTCTATTAATAGTTGGTTAGAAAATTTAGGATGTTCAAAAAGTTATAAACAAATGCAAGATGATCTTGTTCCTTTTCCAAATGTTGACTTTGATAAAATGCGTGAAAGTATTGTAAAAACATACGATCGGCCAGGAAGCGTTAGTCTATGTCACTATGTAATTCAGTCTAACAAAGTAAATACTATTGCAGTCTGTAACTTTAAAATTTGGTTGAGACTATATATGAATTAAACTAGATGAAATAAGATTTTTAGGGAATGTCATGGCCGCTATGTAGGCTTTAAGATATTTATGGATTCTATCCTCCTATCTCTTACTCGCAAAGTTTTATTGCCAGATATTGAATTCTTTGTGAATTTGGGAGATTGGCCACTTGTTCCAAAAGAGGGCAAAAATTATCCTATCTTTTCTTGGTGTGGCTCTTTTGACACTAAAGATATTGTTATACCTACTTATGATATCACAGAATCATCGTTAGAAGAAATGGGAAGGTAGTAATTTAATCGCATTTTTAACAATTATTTTAGATCATAATACATGGTATACTAAGCATTTTTCTATTTGCTAAAACTATATGTAAAACAGGGTAATGTTAGATATGCTGTCTATACAAGGTAATACGGATACACCATGGAAAGAAAAGATAGAAAAAGTATTTTGGCGTGGTCGAGATTCCCGTAGAGAACGACTCGATTTAATTGATATTTCCAGAAAATATCCTGATTTGTTTAATGTTGCAATTACAAATTTCTTTTTTTTTAAAGATGAAATGGATAAATATGGTCCAGAACAAAGCCACGTGTCTTTCTTTCATTTTTTCAAGGTAAGATGAACACAGCTATGAATTATGTAGTTTAAATACAAATGTAGAAATAATTAAAAGGTAATAACATTGCAGTACAAATATCAGTTATGTATAGATGGTACAGTCGCAGCTTATCGACTTCCATATTTACTTGCTGGCGATGCCTTATTATTAAAACAAGAATCAAAGTATTATGAATTTTTTTACAATAATCTTGTACCCGGAAAACATTACATATCTGTTAAAAGGGATCTGTCAGATCTTGTTGAAAAAATTATGTGGGCTAAAGAACATGACCAAAAAGTACTACAGATTGCCAAATCTGCTAGACAATTTGCAAGGGATAATTTGTTACCAGATAATGTATTATGCTATCATGTAGTTTTGTTTCATGTAAGAAATTCCTGCAAAAATTATGCAGATTCAACTTCATTTATTTTTTACTTAAATATATATCATAGAATAACATGTTTTTTTTACACTTTAGGAATGGAGTAAACGCTTAAAGAGTAAAGTTAAAGTATTAGATAACATGGAAGAAGTGCTGCAACCCAAGCATTCTTGTAAATGTTACAACGCCGATGAAAAACTTAAAGAGGAGCTATAATGTTAATCAAATTATTAAGTAATACGATTGCTCGATTTTGTATGCATAAATAACATGTAAACTTTTGTATGCTTCTTGTAAATGAGAATCGTTGTTTTACAGTAAATTATAAGATAAGGACGTCGATAAATTTCAAAATACTCAAATTATTATAATGATAAAAAATCTCCACTTCTTTTATTTCCAAAATTTGAAAATATATCTTTTTACGAGATTATTTTCTGGTTTTAATCATCCAAACATATATTTAGATAATGTATTATATGAACGGAGAACAAAGAGAAATTTTGTACATAAAAATTTTATAATATAAAATGACTAAAAAATTATCATACATAAGATTAACATAAGTAGTATTCACAACAAAATATTGTATTCTTTGTTACCTAGATGAAAATTTCTTTTATATATCTATGTAAAAATTAAAAGAAGTCCTCAAGGAAAAAATAAAAATCAATGTGTAAATTCATAAATCTTTTAATGACAATCAAGAAAATATAAAATTAGATAAGTAAATAAAAAATTTATTCTAAAGCAAAATATATACTGAAAGCTGTAAATAGTTAGTACGTATTGTATCATGTGTCATACGTCATAACTTGGTGTGACAGATATGTTTATGCTGTATTATGAACACCAAAATTCTTAAACTGCACACGTCGCTAAGTGCAGCATAAGCATATGTGTATTACAAAATTAAACAAACAAAATTAAATAGCCACAAACGAAAGTAAAACTTTGATGTCACATTAAAAGATTTATAACAATATTTTAATGAATAAAATATTTGTCCAACGATGTTATTCTCGATAAAATGAAACTTTAAGATATAACTTTTGAAGAATTTTGTACACATTAGACCATGTATATAGTTTGCAATATCTACAAATTCTTTTTTGTAACGAAGTATATTTTGTAATGTTAAATTGGATATCTTATTTGAGGAAATTAAAATTATTCAAAAAGTTTTGATTTTTCATTACAATCGTAATAAAATTTTAGCAGCACCTTTCCTTAGTAATATATATATTTTCTATTATTTGTTTCATTATATAACACTGGACGATATGCTATCAAGAATTAAATTAAAGTTTAATATGCCATTTGTTCTGAGTTTGTAGTTAAATCATTTTTATATTAGAATGAATATCGTACGAATTTACATTAATATATACTTTATTGTGGAGGTGGCTGATATCCATAACCACCATACTGATTTGGTGGAGGAGGTCCTTGAGGTCCAGGGGGAGGAGGCATGTGTCCACCAGGTGGACGCGGTGGATATTGAGGATATCCTTGTCCTGCTGGTGGTGGTGGATAACTCTGAGGAGGATATTGTGGATGTCCATAATGTTGACCACCTTGAGGTGGATGAGGAGTGTATACCTAGAATTTATATATTTACATTAAGTATAATTTATATTATATTAATAACAGTTTAAAATATGCTCCATATTTTTCAATCTGTACCTGTGGCTGTCCTCCTGGTGTCGGTGGTACGTATGTCTGTGTAGTAGCTGGACCGTATCCAGGTTGTGGTTGTGGTCCCGGAGGTGGAGCAGGACCCTGTGGAGGTCCTGAAGGTGGCTGAAATCCACTTGGAGCAGGACTCTGAGACTGTTGCTGTTGAGGCTGTGGTGGTGTCTGAGATTGTTGTTGAGACTGTTGTGGTTGATGTGGAGATTGATGTGCAGAAGGTTGATGAGTTGATTGATGAGAAGGTTGATGAGGTGGTTGATGAGGAGCATGAGGAGGTTGATGTGGGGATTGATGCGGTGGTTGATGTGGCGGATGAGACGTTGGGTGAGGTGTTTGATGCACAGGATATCCGGATGGTGCAGGTCCCGGTGGGGCGTAGTTTCCACCTTGCGAAGTAGATGGTGGAGCGCTACTTGGTGGGTAAGTTTGAGTTGAAGCGGACGGTGTACTAGTTGGTTGGCTACTCTGAGCATAGGTATTTACTCCACTTGCAGAGGCAGTACTGAATGGTGGAGATGTAGAAGCTGGACCGTATTGCGTTGCACCAGGACCGGGACTTGGTTGATTACCATAATTCGGTTGAGGACCAGTATTTTGTTGAGATCCAGGTTGAGGAGGTTGAGCACTAGAAGTAGGGGGAGCCGGATAATTTTGAGGTGGAACGTTATTTGCATATGCTTGCGATGAAGGAGGAGGATAATTTCCGGGTTGACCAGCTCCGTACGCATTTTGAGGCGGAGCTTGAGATGGAGGTTGTTGGTAATTTGGTTGTGGGCTAGGACTACCATATTGACCAGGCTGTTGCTGTTGTCCGCTTGATGGGAAGTTTTGTTGAGAAGGATTAGAGGGAGGATAGCCTTGTTGATTCGGTGGTGGTGGACCATATCCTGTAGGAGGCTGAGTTGTTCCTGGTGGTGGATATCCACCTGGTTGAGGACCGTAACTATTCACGGTAGTTGGAGGACCATAGTTCGGTTGCGTTGATGTGCTGTATCCCTGTTGTTGGGAAGTATTTGGTGGTCCATATTGATTTGGTTGACCTGGAGTATATGCAGATCCCTGTGGTCCTTGATAATTGGTACCTGGATTTTGATTGGCATATTGCGTAGGATAACTTTGTTGAGAAGGTTGTTGAGGGTAACCCTGAGGTCCTCTATATTGTTGTGGTCCAGGTGCAGCAGGTGGTCCTTTGAAATAATAAAATATTAGAGTAAAAAGATAACATTGATTTCTAAAAATTTTATATTATATTGAAACATAACATACTATTCATAGGTCCTTGTCCAGGCATAACAGGACCACGGTATCCACCTTGTGTCATTGGTTGTCCTTGACTAAAGCTCGACATTGGTAATGTCGGTTGAGTATTTGGAGGCATATCACCTCCAGGTCCACTTGATCCTGTGGGGGCATTAGGAATGCCCTGTGGATTCATCATACCATGTTGGGGTCCATTAGGGATCCCTTGTGGAGGCTAATTATAGAAACAAAGATAACATTAATATATTTCTAACTTAGGTATTATACCTTAATATTTCTTTAATATTTAAAATATTCCTTACTGGTAGCAATGCTTGTATATTTTGATTTGCATCAGCGATGGATGCCAAATATACCAAATTGCGATGCAACATCTGCTGGTATCTAAAAAGAAATCATATTATAAATATACCAATATAACTTACATATATTTTGAAAACATTTATCACTTACTGTATACATTCTTGTGCTTTTCCTTTATTTTGATATTCTTGTATTGTTTGTATAAGTTGACTGTTTTCATCAAGCATCTATATCAACAAATTTATTCATATTTATATCATTTATTTATATCATAACATTATAGATTATAAAACCATGTAACAAAAAGAATGAAATTTCAAGAAAACTAGTACAATACAATATTAGTGATAATATATGATATTCATCACCTTCTGTATTTGAGCAGGATTCGGTGGCGGCCTGCCGCGTTGAGCAAAGGTCACGGACATGCCTTCAGATAACTTATCAATAGTCAAAAAATCACGATTGGATGCAATTTATTTTCACTCCTATTCTTTTTCACTTAATCTCCCAGTCGTTAGTTTTCTTTTCTGTATTGCTTATATTCATTTGAAGCCTTAAAACCTTGCTACAGTATTGATAGCCCACATTGTTGCACTGTACTTTTAACGTTTAAAAAAGTTATTACCTTCAATGTAACTCTGCCTCGAAAAACTAATCAAAATGCATAATCTTATTTTGCCAAGATAGAATTTTACCGAAGAAAAATTCTAAATATAGCGAATCACTGCTAGCAATTGCTTTGCAAAATTCTAGTTTTACAAATAAGATATGGTGGCTGTCCATATCTAAAATAGAAAGCTTGGGAGTAAAGCGACCGTGTGGCAAACGCGCAAACTATCGTGACAAAATATACCGTAGGAATGTGATAGTAAAAACTCAAAATCCGTTACTTACTAGAATGTATTAGTGAAAACCTGCATGCATTTGTTTAAAAAATAGATTTTGATGTATACATTGAAAACAGTTCTTATACTCCTGTATATTAATCAATAGTAGAAATATCCAGAAACTTATGAGGAAATTAGAAAAGTTTTATTTTTAATTAAATGATAAAAATTCATGTCTTTATTATTGTATGCGTAAGTTAACAAGTTTTAGACTCACATTTCGCTTCATCCCTTTCGTGATACATATAAGTGAAATTTTTATTTCACAAATTATATTAAATAAAACTAGGTAGAATATACAGATTATCTCATGTAACGTAGTACATACTACTAGTTAGAGGGTGATTTTGATGACTTTAATTGATAAAAATAATTGTTACCGCCTATAATGAGAAATTTTTAAACATATTATTAATAATATGTTTATGGAAATTACTATATTTATATCTGTATACAAAGAAATATTACCAATTTATTATTTGTATATCTGCCGAATGCAATTTGAAATATCTTTTATCCTCTATGATATAAATGTTAGAATGCGTTATTAATGGCAATTACTTTCTCATTTTTTATGTATAATTTTATAAAAATTTACTAAAAGCATCTTACAAAATGGTATCATTCCTTTCCTATTTACCGGCATAATTTCGACCATTCACTTAACGTAAAAGTATCATATAACTGTATCATATTGTGAAAAACGTAACCTCAAATCAGTGAGGATAAATTTATCTCATTTCGCAATATCGAGAAAAAAATTACTGATTTTGCTCATAAAGATATTATATAAAATGACTACAGCAAAAGTAAATAATAAAAATAATTGAAAAATAAATATTATACAATTATAGTAATAAGTATTTTTTATAATTTTAGATCGAATTTGCGGTGGAAATGACTTGTCGAAAATGCGTTGATTCGGTACGGAACGCTTTAATTGGCGTAAATGGAATTAAAAATATTGATATATCATTAGAAAAAGGAAGTGTTATAGTTGAAACAAATTTACCATATTCTATAATTCAAGAAAAAATTGAACAGACTGGGAGAAAAGTTGTTTTAAAGGGATATGGAGGTAATAATATAGTAATATAATGTAATATATTATTATAATATCTCTAAAATATGAAATTGAGCAATATTTTACACTACAGATAGTTCTAGTGCAGTTGCGATGTTAGGAGGGAATTCAGGATATACCATAGATAATAAAATAATGGGTGTAATAAGATTTGCAGAAACTCCTGATGGATGTCTTATAGATGGAACAGTTGATGGTTTAGCACCTGGTAAACATGGCATGCACATTCATGAATGTGGTGATATCTCTCAAGGGTGTGATAGGTGGGCATTTAGAGTTTTTATTTTTTGTTTTCCTTCTTTTCTTTTTTTATTTGAGATATTTTATGACACATTTTTAGTGTTGGAGGACATTTCAACCCAAATAATACATTACATGGTGGACCTGAAGATGATGCATTTAGACGGGTAAATATTGAGATTTGTGTTCATATTGTAAGGAAATCTCTATGGTTAATAGTTAGTATCTTGAAATAAAAAAATTTGTACTATACAGCATGTTGGAGATTTGGGAAATATAATGGTCAATGATTCTGGTAGAGCTACTTTTAGAATAATAGATAAACTTGTAAAAATACCTGATGTTATTGGAAGATCCTTAATTATAACAGAAAAACCAGATGATTTAGGAAGAGGTGCTGATCCAGAATCTAAAATACATGGAAATAGTGGAAATAAGTAAATACTACAGTGACATTATTATGATGCATATAACGATTTGTTATATTTAACATTCATGTATGTTTTAGACTGGCCTGTGGTATAATTGCTCGTTCATCTGGCTTATTTCAAAATACAAAAAAGATCTGTGCTTGTGATGGACTTACATTATGGGATGAAAGAGATAAGGCACTTAAAGCTAAACATGATTTTTCTGGAGCAAGTAACAATTGTATAGTATTTTAAAATTTTAGTATCTTTTTAGTAATTATATAGTACAATATCAAACGTTAAAATATAATCATATTTATGGATTTCAAGTATGTCTTCACATAATACATTTTCTGCACATGTATATATTCTATATATACTTAATATTTATTTAAAATAATAATAAATTCGACTCGTCTGTAGGTAATTCTTATAAAGTAATTTTTAATTTTGCCTTTAATCTGTTTATACAGGGTAGTTGGTAACTGGTGGTACAAGCGGAAAGGGGGTGATTCTACGCGAAAAAAGAAGTCGAAAATATAGAATAAAAATTTTTTTCTTTAATTTTTCTTTTTTTTTTTTAATTTTTTCCACCGAGACAACAATCTACAGTGAGATTCGTTATAACGTACCGCATGCGTACCGAGCGAAAATTTAAAGTCGATTTTCTCGAAAACAAAGCCTCAAACGAAAAATTTTTATTCTATATTTTCGACTTCTTTTTTCGCGTAGAACCACCCCCTTTCCGCTTGTACCACCAGTTACCAACCACCCTGTATATGTATTTAATTATTTAAATAACAACTTTTAATATAAGCTTTTGTTTTTTTCGTCTTTTTCAGCAAAATTATAAATAATATATAAAGAGGCTACAAACTGGGTTTTGCAAACTGAATCATTCCAGTAAAGCATTTCTACGTGCATGATATAGAAAGCACAAATTGCATTATATCTTTCGTAATACATAGATTTAGTATAGTTTCCAACATAAATATTTTGTATAAGATAAATTATTACATTTTGAGTGTTAGAATATAAAATAAAGAGAGTAGTAATGTAATAAATTTGTATTTGTTACAAATAATAAAATATTATATAAATATTCTCACCTTAATAACCTTATTTGTTTACAAGCATTATACATGTTTAATTATAAAATATAATATAAATTGTATAACCTTTTTGTAAGCTATTATAAGCCAATTATAAGTCACAAAGCAGCATTGATTTCTTGAAGAAAAATGTACAAACCTAACTTCATTCATATAAATGTGATACAAATAGAAAACTGAAGATAGGAATAAAAATGGTATTTCTTCATTACATTTTCGTTGGAATTGTGTAATATAAAACTGTTCGTGCGAAAGACACGTATTCTTTTCATATAACCTATATTGCTAGTGTGTACATAAACGTAAAATCGTTCATACAGTATGCAGAGAATGACTTTTAATATACAGTATGTTTAATTTGTGACATTAAACCTACAAAAAAGTGTAGAGAAAGAAATTCATAATGGGAATTCCTGGATTAACTACTTATATAAACAATCGTTCTGACCGTTATCTGGAGTATTATGAATTGCACGATACATATTTGGTAATTGATGGAAACAGTGTTTGTTGTTCAATATATAATTTGTACGCAAAATGTAATTGTGCATTTGGTGGTGATTATGATAATTTTGCGCAGTGTGTATCAGACTTCTTTAATGATTTATTAAGATGTAAAGTAACACCTCTGGTTTTATTTGATGGTGGTAGTGAAAATAAAAAATTTAGAACTATTATAAAAAGAACTAAACAAAAAATCCATGCTGCATGGTCATTTTCTCCACTCAATCAAAGGAACATGAAATTTTTTCCTTTAATGTTACAAGAAGTTTTTATAGATGTAATGAGAGAAAAGAATATTAGACACGTTAAATGCCTATTCGAAGCTGATAATGACATAGCATCAATAGCAAGGATCTTGAATTGTCCAGTACTCAGCTATGACTCTGACTTTTATATATATGGAACATTATATATACCATTTAATACATTAGATACTTATGTAGTTAAAAATCCAAATGGAAATGGTTACATGAAATGCTGTAAAATTTATAAAGTTGAGAACTTGCTTAAATCTTTTAAAGGACTACATCAATCAATGTTGCCACTGGCTGCAATATTACTAGGTAATGATTATGTAAAACGTAATACGTTCAAGAACTTTTTTCGCCACTTGAAGCTAAGAGGAGCATCAAGAAAAAAGCATAATCATCGACAATGTTGTATAGAAACAACTTTGAGGTGGCTGAGCAATTACACTTTGGACAAAGCTATCATTGAAGTTTTAAGTAGATTAATTAAGCCTATCCGACAAAAAATATTAGACTTAATAGAGATCAATATAAATAGCTACACAAATGCATCTGCTGAGATGCTTTTACCTCTAGGTTTTTCAAAAGATTATGTTATTCATGTAAATACATATCATTTGAATAGAAGTTTTAAATTTGATGGAGATATCAGTTCATTGACATACATAGAAGAAGTTTGCGAAGAAGGAAATAATGAATCAAGCGAAGAAGAAGATGAAGATGATGAAATTGAAATAGCAAATACATTTAGTAAGACTGAACTAGTACCTCAAAATGTAGTTGTTAGTAAATTGCCTATGTGGTTTGTAAATGAATTTCTTATGGGCAGATATCCAACATATTTTATGGATTTAATAGTTCGATATATATATGTTTGTCCTGTACAGGTGGAAGATTATCGTTATCCTTCTAGTATCATAGTAAGCTTAAAAATTATTAGTGTTATATTTGGGATTTTAAAATCAGCAATAATTAGTAGAATATGTTATATGAAATATATGGTGAGAACACAAAATAAAAAGATTATAAGCTGTAAGTTACAAAGTACAGAGACTATGAATAATTTTAGACTACCTTCTTTATTCAATCTTAGAAATATCCCATCACTTACTCAGAGAGAGATTTTAAACAATACTTTAGGAATTACGGATATGGATTGTATAAATGAACTTCCACCAGAATGGATGTTGTATATTGGATGTATTAAATATTGGATACATCAAGAAGAATGTTCTTTATCTCATGAATGTTATTTATATTCTATATTTATTTGTATGTTATTTAACATAGTCGATTCCAAAATTGGAAGATACAGAAGCATGTATACTTTTCAGAAAAGATATTGTCAATTAATTGAAACTGTGAAGCAACAGAGGAAAAAGAACAATTGTGATTCATGTTATACAATGAATCAATTATGTGGTAATCAATACAATGGTACAATCATAGAAGCTTATAATGAAATTGACTATAATGACTGTGTATTAGCAGCACCATTCTTTATCTCTTATTTTAATATGAATAAAGAATTATATAAGAATCCAAAAAAATTTGATAGATTTACTGTACATGTATTTGCAGAGTTTCAAAGTTGTCTGAGACATACTATGAATCTGAATGCACTTCTGGGATATCCTTATCCACAGACCAAAGTTGCAAATTTATTTAACGGTACTTTATTGTATAATCTGAGTAATAATTTTAAAACACGCTATAATATTGAAGAATACATAAATATTGTTCTTCAAATGTCTCCAAGTCTCTTAAGATTATTTAATACATTTTTATTAAAAGTCAAATCAATGTTTCCATTTAAGTTTCAGGATGGAACTAATCTTCATAAAAAACATAGAACAAAACCTAAACATCCAAAGACTAAAAAAAGCATTTCAGCTAAAAGTGATTCTGAATATTTTACTGCAGATGATGATTTAAATGAAGCATGTTATGATCCAAATAATCGTTTTTCTGTGCTCAACCATGCATAATGCATATTTTTATTCAATATTACAGTAGAACTCCATTTATATACCAGGGGATGAATAGTATCTTTTTTTGTTTTTTTTATACAATGTCCAATGTTTGTCTAATCAAGTATTCTGTACTGTAGTGATTAATTCTGTACTGTATCACATGTAGTGTATGTAATGTTTTTATACTATATACTAATGTATGTATATATTTGATCTTTACAAGTATATTTTGATATGTATATAGAATTTAAGTCTTAATTGAATGAATATGTTTCATAGAATAAATTATTATATCTTCAATATACATAAAAATAAAGAGGATGGTAATGTAATACAACTATAATTTGTATTTGTTATTAATAATTATATGAGATTCATTTCTTCATCTTATTTTATCCTTTATCTTGTAACTTACAAGTTACATGGGACAATTGTAAAGGGTATGATTTATAAGAAATAGAAATCAAATTTTATCATACAAGGCTTTGTTTTTAAAAAAATTGATGTTGAATATTATTTCTCCAATAAATACATACTTAACTATGTCTTGACCTTTTGAATGGACTTTATCTATGACTAATGTTTCTAAGTATTTATATCTGTGTATTGATTGCTGGAGAAAATTCAATAACAGGAGGCTAAACATTATTGTTATTATTTCAGAAATTACTTGGAATATTTCACATTCTATTGAATACACAATTCTATTTTTTATTTTAAATTTCTGTTATTATAGACTAATAAAATTGATCATATGTCAATATTTTATTTTCCATATGTTTCCTATAAAGGGCAGTAGAATGTATTTTACAAATGTATTTTATCAGCACATAGATAAGCAATATAATATCTTATCAGTGATTTTTAATCAGTTATAGTTATATCTCATATAAGTTATATCTCAGTGTATAAATAAATTTCATTAAAGCGCAAATCTTGTTAAAGTAGTTAATCTATAATAAATATTCAGTTTTAAATATAAATTATTGTTCAAATCAATCTTTCTCGTTGTGTATTTCTTAATTTAAATGTTGTATTAGTTTTGAAATTATTTGAATTTGTAACGCGAGCAGAGTACTTCAGCACTCCAAGAGCAGCAATCATGCCAAATTCCCTAAATTTTGGGAAGGCTACACAACATATCCAATAAGTTGGTAGACAACACTGAATCGGGGAATACGGTTTTTTGTTGTGCCATGGTGTATTAATTTTTACTATTGTATTATTGAATACAGAATACCAGAAATTTTGTTATATTTTTGTAAGTATTCTTTTCGTAAGCATGATATATGTGCGTATATTGTTAACAAATGAATATCATCATATTTTATATTTACTAGTTTAACGTGTGACAAGAAAAATAAACAGGAAGATAATGGGTATTCCAGGATTAACTGCTTATATAAACAAGCATAAATGTAATTTTTTAGAGCACTACAAATTACGTGATACGTATTTAGTAATTGATGGAAATAATATTAATTGTTTATTATATAAAAAGTGCACATGCAATAATTGGACATTTGGTGGTGATTACGATAATTATGAGCAATATATATCAGATTTCTTTGATGACTTATTAAAGTGTAATGTAACGCCCTTAGTCTTTTTTGATGGCGCTGTTGAAAGTAAAAAATTCAAAACTATTGTAAGAAGAATGAAAAGGAGACTAGATATATTGCCAACTTCTGCATTCAAAACTAATTGTCCACAACAAATTTTTCCTTTGCTAAAGGAACAAGTTTTTATTAATGTACTGAAGGAAAAAAATATTCGATTTGTACAGTGTCTATTTGAAGCTGATAATATTATGGCATCAGCAGCAAAGATATTAAATTGTCCAGTTCTCAGCTATGATTCAGATTTTTATGTATATGGATCATTATTTATACCATTTGATACATTACAAACTGATGTAATTAAAGATTCAAATGGAAACGGTTATATTAAACTTTGTGAAATTTATAAGATTGAGAAATTATTCAAATATTTTACAGGATTAGATCAATCAAAGATAATATTAGCTGCAATACTATTAGGCAATGACTATGTGGAACCTGGTACATTTAGAAACTTCTTCCGCTATTTAAAGTTAGATTCATCAAGTGTAAACTATTATACCCGACAACACTGTATAAGTAAAATTTTGCTATGGTTGAGTAAATATAGCTTGTATGATGCAATCATTGAAATTTTAAGTAGGTTAACTATGCCTATGCGACAAAAAATTTTGGATTTAATAGAGATGAGTATAAATGGCTGTAGAAATGAATGTGCTGAAATACTTGTAACTTTGGGTTTCTCAAGAGATTATATTACTCATGTAAATACCTATCACTTCAATAGAAGCTTTAAATTTGATAGAGATATCAATACATTGACATATATAGAAGAAGTTCGTGGAAGATATAATGAATCAACTGAAGAAGATAAGGAAGAAGACGATGAAATTGAAATAGCAAAGATATTTACTGAGTCTGAATTAATGTCTAACGCTGCAACTATTAGTGATTTGCCTATATGGTTTGTAAATGAATTTCGTACTGGTAAATATCCATCATATTTTCTGAATTTAATAATTCATCGTTTATATGTATGCCCCATACAAGTAGAAGATTTTCGTTATCCTTCAAACATCAAAGTAAGCCTAAAAATCCTTAGTATCATCATTGGAATTCTAAAATTAATGGTAGACAATAATATAAATTATATAAGATACTTAATGAGAACTGAAGATAAAAAGATTATGTGCTATAAGTTAGAGGCTATAGAAATTATGAATATTTTTAGACTACCTTTTTCATTCAATCTTAGAGATATCCCATCACTTACTCAGAGAGAGATTTTAAACAATACTTTAGGAATTACAGATATGGATTGTATAAATGAACTTCCACCAAAGTGGATATTGTATGTTGGATGCATCAAATATTGGATACATCAACAAGAATGTCCTATATCTCACAAATGTTATTTATATTCTTTATTTATTTGTATGTTATTAGATATAGTAGATTTAAAAATTGGGAAATATAGAAGTATAGAGGCTTTTAACAAAAAATATAAGAAAACAATGGAAGCTATAAAGCAGAAAAGAAAAGAAAGTAATTATAACTCATGTTGTATAATAAATGGTACAATTCACGAAGCCTATAATGAAATCATTCATGACGACTATGTACTAGCAGCGCCATTTTTTATTTCACTTTCTGAAGTAGATGAAACATTATATAACACAGACAAGTTTGATATACATATAGTACACGTTTTTGGTGAGTTCCAAAGTTGTTTGAAACATACTATGGATTTGAATACACTTTTGGGATGTCCTTACCCACAGACCAAAGTTGCACATTTATATGATGGTACTTTATTGTATAATCTGTGTAATACTTTTAAAACTCACCATAATATCGAAGAATATATAAATATTGTTCTACAAATGTCTCCAAGCCTCTTAAGATTTTTTAATACATTTTTATTAAAAGTCAAACCAATGTTTTCATGTATGTTTCAAAATAAATAATATTGCTCTACAAATCTTTTAAGGAAGGCAGGAAGACACTTTAAGGCATTTGAGAGTATGAGACAGGAAAGTACAAGTACAAATGCAATACAATGTGATAATAAAATTAAAGTACATATAACTAAAGATATAAATATATAAGCTAAATATATAAGTGGTGCAAATGCTGGAATATTAAAGTAAGGAAATAAAGGAGGGAAGCCAGTAATTACTGGCACAAGAGAGATAAGGATTGATGGAGACGTAGAATAGATATTGATAGGAGAGTGAAAGAAGGGAATGTGAACTCTATGGGATCAAATATGGAAGCGCATAACAAGAAACAGAATTAGAAGGGAAGATTAGTGCAGGAGACATAGTTCACGAACAAGGAAAAAATAGGACTGTAGACTGGGTGAGAAAATTGCAGAAGAAAAAAAAGGAAAGAATAAAGAGAGAGGAGGTATCTAGTTAAGTAGGTAAATTAGACAATTAGCTCTAGTAGCATTCGTTTTATAGAGTAAGTAATGATAGGGGACTAAAAATGGATTAAGCGGAAAAGATCTCGGGGGAAGGTAGAATGAATCACCTTTAGCACTAAACCTACATGTATACATATTCCTACTGTGACTGGTCTTTAAAACAACTTGTATTTCTTAATATAGAATGAAGATAATAGCCAGTTTGATAGTAAAAAAATATAGTTTTAAAAATTATTAAAAATAGTATTAAAAAATATTAGTAATTGAAATAAAAATTCTTGCCTCGAAATTCCTTCTCCCGTGATTTCTTTATTTAAAATCTATGCATTTATCCCGATTATGTCTAAGATATTGAAAAATACTTATAGAGGCCATCTCCTAGATTTGAATTTTACAGTGAAATAAATGCATATAATTTTGCAGTAGATAGATCCCATTTGATTCCCAACACTCGAAATGCCTCTGTTTCCTTCCGCTTTCAGTTTCAGAATTGAGTTTTCGAGAGACTACTATTGCAAAAAAATATAAATCGTTTAACCAGTCAAATAACCAGTCGTGATAGGTAAGACGGATTACATATTATTTTCACAAAACACACAATAAGAAAAGAAGTGAATATTAAAAAATTCATTGTACGTATATTATAAGAAAAGTCGTGAAGCTAAATGGCGGTGCAATAACGTTGTATATAAAAAATTCTAAACGAAATTTAAAAAACGATCATTTAAATGGTCACAGTAGGTTTAGTGTTAGCCATCCCAAAAGCCGGTCTTCATCTGAAGAAAGCTATGCTCTGTGTCTGGTAGAACTGGAAAGGAATCCTATATTACAAGCTTCTACCAAACAACCAGACGATAAATTCGGAAAGGTATTGCTCGCAATTAGACGAATTAAAGACAGCTTTTGAATAAAAACGTCCAGAACTAGTGAATCGGAAGAACGTCGTGTTTCATCAGAGCAATGCGAGACCTCATGTGTCTTTAACTATTCGACAAAAGCTATTGGAGCTTGGTTGGAATGTGCTACCCCACCCACCGTATTCACCAGAAATTGCAAAAATTTTAACTCTTTGGTCGACGTAAGAAATCATATTGAAAAGTTTTTCGTCGAAAAATCTGAGAGGTTCTAGGACTCTGTTCTAGGTTTCTGTATAATTCAATAAATCTATTTCGAAATTTAAATGTGCTGCGTTTGAATTGTCCTTAAAAATCGGAACGAACTTTTCGAGTGACCCAATAACAATTAGGTAGATGATAGACAATAGATTTGTAATAGTAAAAAAGAAAAGGGTAAAATAAGGTTTTGTGTGAGTGTATGAATGTGTATTTAAATGATTAAATAAAAATGCAAAGCACTAGGAAAAATAATTGCAAACCGAGTTCCCTTTATGATCAGAAGGTTGAAAATAAACTATACCACTATTACTACTATATAATAAGGTTTCATTTAAAATTCATTATGTCTTTATTTACTATGGTTGTCATTATTTTTGGAATATTTCCCGTTTTTAGTTCGTTTCTTTAATGTAAAATGATTTTTGTTCTGATTCCTAGCTTTTGAGATACGGAATTTAGGATACTGAAAGAAATATTAGAAATTTTTTAAATTAAAGACGATATAATACAAATTTATAAATATGAATTTAAAAAATTGTTTAATTTTGAATAAAATTTGTAGGACGCATAATGATATATTTATAATTACGTTTTTATATATCTCCCAAAATGCAGTGAATGCTGTTTTAAGTGCATTTGCTTTTTGCCTTAGAGTAGGTAAATAATACAAATCCTCTCCATGTTTTAATATTAATCCAACACGTACAGCACAATCCAATTTTCTTTTTAATTCTTCGGTAAACATTCTTACATTATTTTCAACTGGATAGGAACCACGTAAATATTCGCTAATGAGATTCGATGGAACATAAACTTTACGTAAGTGAAGTCTTTTTATCGCTGCAAGTATCATCTGTGGTGTTATGGAAATATGACCACCTAATTGATTTTTAGATAAACAGAATGATGAATGTTCAATTCAATGAAATAAAAAAAATTTAGAATCGATAAAAGATACTGTGAAGAATAATCTCACGTGATTTAGAAGAGTAATCGTTATGAAGATTCATTTTATATGAACCAAAAATATTTGTTTTTCTTTTTTTGATAATTTTGTCTATTCCGGCACATTATTACTTGAAAGATTAAAAATTATTATAGTAGATATTAAGATTTATAAGTACTCATAAAAGGCAATTTTATATTATCCGCATTTTTATAAGTTACGTCATGATAAAGAAGCTGAACGTTTTCACGTTGTTTCCTTGGTGTTTTCTTACAAATATTAAACAGATTGTTTTGTAAATGTTATTTTTGTATTTTGTTTTTTAGTATGTTCTTTATTTATTATTATATTATATATTACTTACAATATCGATTTATTCTTAATACAAACAATAAATCAAAATGATGCAAATCTTTAAAAAGATACATATATATGCATACATTAAGAAACCTGAAGTAGTATATATTTTTAATTATTTATATATATATATATATATATATATATATATACATATAATTCTTTATACATATAAAGTTTATATGTCTGAATTTATAATATAAGAATATTATTAATTACTCCACGATATCTTCTTTCGTGTTTTGATAATCTTAACACTACACATCGAACTATCACAACGAATTAATATTTATAATCTTTTGAACTTAAATAAGTTACAATATAAAAATATCAGGTACTCTACTACGGAAAGCATTTCACGACGTGATAAATATCATACAAAATTATTAGAAGGTGCTTATGTATTTAACAATACTTATACTTCTTGGTTTACTTTTAACATTTTTGCTTTGAGATATCAAAAATCACTCAATTATTATAAAGAATTATATTATATAGAAAATTAAACAATAAAAATAGGAAACAATTACGAACTTTTGTGCAAAGTATGGTGTAGATTTTAAAGCCATACTTGAATATCGGTCATTCTGTCTTTTATAAATACCGACTAAATAAATTTAAATCAGATTCAACATCTAATAGGTATGTGAATTTTCACAACAAAAATAAATTTTACAGCTAATTGCAGTGCTCTAAGAAATATGGAATATACAGCGTGTTCTCATAATTTATGATTTTTCAGCTGTTTGAATAAAAGAGTTAATAACCAAAATTTATCCGTGTTAAGTGAACAACATTTAACAATAATAGACATTTCTGACATTTTGTATCATAATGAAAACAAATTTTTTTATATTGAACTCAAGATTACTTTTGAATTTTAACGTATTTAACGAATTTTAACAATTTTTACTTATTATATTGTAAAGCATGTTAAAACAAATTAAACAAGCATAAAACATGACACCTTTGTTTATATAGTACCAAGTTTACAGTTTACAAATACTAATAAATAGTATTTGTATTTTGTATTTTTTCTTGTATTTTTCCAACAAAAGCTATTTTTTATTATTATATCTTACTCACTCAAGATATAAACTTTGATTAATGATTCCTTTTTATTGTAGTGCTTTAAGTGGCTGAAAACTCATGCAACAGGACATTAATTTGAATATAATTTTTCTCATAATTTTTATGTAAATAAAAATGTTAATAATTAAGGAATATTTTACTTCCCTATTTTAAAAAAATAATATTCATTTAAATTGCATTAAATATGTAGTAACAGCTAAAAAATATTTATACATATTTATTAAAGAAAAATAATTTCTATATACATAAAAAATTAATAAAGGATGGTATTGAAATTTTATAAATTATATTATTTATAATTTATTTTTATAAACGAAATTAATTTATACTAATAATAAATGAATTATTATTTATACAAAGGTTTATCTGTCCTTTGTTTTATTGAAGTATGTACACTACATATTAATCAAAGTAAAGGTATTAAAACATCAATTAAATTTTATTTTTATGTAATTTTTTCATAAACAAGGACATTGACTACCATTTAAAAGTTTTATTTTGTTATACTTAGCTAAAAAGTCAATTCGAAGCTTTGAACTGATACAGAATTATTAATGTATTTATTATATGCACTTCTCGCCAAAAAGATAACCCAGGCGTGCTATTTTTAATTTCTCAATGACGCGTGTAAAGTTTTTCGTCTGTAACGTATAATATCAAAACATTATGAGCTCAGAATAAATCTTATAATATTTTTAATTATTTTCAACGAACCGCATATTCTGAGCTCATAATGTTTCGATATTATGCGTTACAGACGAAAAACTTTACACGCGTCATTGAGAAATTAAAGATAGCACACCTGGACTATCTTTTTGGCGAGGAGTGTATGTATATTGTCAATATTTTTAATTTTATATGATATATTGTTAAATTAAAAAATTATCCATCACAAATTGATATTTCAACAATGGCATCACTGTGGTCTAAATTGTTTTTATTTTACTAAATATATTCTTTCATCTTTATTTCAAGTTCATCTTTATTTTTGAAGTAAACATTTAAGTATGTCTAATAAAATTACAAGAACTTTTCAATTATTTGTAAACATATTTAGAAACATGCTTTAAATTATATAAGTATAAAACAATCATCAATAAAACTCATTCTAAATATAAAAGCATAGTATTGCTCTAATATTAAATGCATCATAATATGTTTATTAACAGGAAGATGCAAATGATACAAAATAAATTCATGGTTTAAGTTATGTAGCAAAAATTTGGATGTAACTCTTGTTTCATATCATGTGCACAATTTTAATATTTGGTACTTATTTTACTAGGAATTTCATTGTATTAATCAAAATAATAATACTGATGCACTATAAAATTAATTCTATATATTACTTTAAACTGCAATTAGCTTTTCCTATTTTATAGTCGCCATAATTCCAAGATAATAAAATTTATAATAATATATGTTGTTATATCTTTACAATTATCTTATTATTATCGTCAATACATTTTACTATTGAGCGCCTGCAGTAAATACTACAACATCATTAGAATTTCTGAATAAATATATAATTATTTTTTTGTGCATTAGCACATAAAATATTATATATAAGCTCAAAATATTACTATTGATAAGCTCAAAAAAATTCCTTTTACCTTGTATAGTTCATTGCTGGCGTGAGGAGCGTTTAACAAAGACTATAAGTGTTATATTAATCACTAGAGAATGTAGCTTACATTTATATAGCCATAACGTATCATCTTACAAATCAAAAATTAAACTATCCAAAAGCTATAAATAAAATAACATTGCACTGCGATTACCTGAATAAGTATATCTTTAATAGTTCTAAATTATTTTATTCTATCCTTTTAGCGGTATTCTATTAAAAACGGCGTGTTTTATTATCTCCGATAAAAACACGTGTAAATTAGGTACTTCAAATTTTAAGATTTTTCTTTTCAAAGCTTGTTCCTGACGCAAAAGCTGATAATCCGAATTGAGAGAAGATAAATAATATATACAATTTATACTACGATTCTGTTATCATACTCTTCAACCTCCGCTAGGTTCATCGGTCCATATTTTTACAAAGTATTGTACAGAGAAAACTATTATAATAACAAGAATGGTATCAATGAAGATTTTCAACATATTTATACTATGGTGTTGATAAACTTGTTCTCTTTGTATTATAGCAAGTTGTTCTAATATGTGTTTTATATGATTAAGTCTATCACCATGTTCTAACATTTGTCTTTCTATGTCCTTTATAACATCCATTATCCTGAAAAAATATTTCCATGTTTAAAATTAAGGAAAGTATTATTAGTCGTTATTCTATAATCGAGAAATAATAGAAAAACTTACCTAGCCGTAGAACGTTTTCTTTTACCTACTGACTGACTAGAATCTGAGTGTACCTCTGCAGAGGAACTCCCAGAATCATGAGCGGTCTCTGTTAATGGTAAATTATTAGACAACTGTCTTTTGGAAGATTTTAATACAGAAAGCGAAGAACGTGACTCAGCTTGAAGAAGTGGAACCTGAAACATGAGTGATAAACTTTTAAATTAGTTATTTCGTTTTGAAAAAATGAAAAAAGAAAATGTATTCATAGTTCACGATTATTTTTTGCTTTTTCAGAGCATAATTGATATAAATAATCAAAATCTTGATTTGAATGATTATTACAATTGTATTATAATTAGTAATCATCAATAAAACTAATAAATTATTTTGTTTTCATCAAACATTTGTTTATTTACAAAATAAAAGTATTATTTACATTATTTAATTCCTATACCTGTGTCTGTGGTTCAGTTGATACGATACTTCCAGTACGCATAATTGGTGTTTTGTGTCTAGTTTTCGTACGCACTATGTAATCTTGTTCATATTGTACAACATCATTTCTAGGATCCCATGGTCGAACATCCGCATGTCGATAAACCCAGTTACCCGTTATAATATCCTGATAATATTAAAAAAATTATATTGTTCAGAATATAAATAGGAGCTTACAAAAGCAGTTTCTTTTATTGTTATTTAATACTTGAACAAAATGCTTAGGAATCCATTCCTGTCCTTTAAGTTTTCGTTCTTTAGCACGCTCTCTTTGTGCTTCTTCCAATTGAGTTTTTGCATCAGTAGCAGCAACTTGATCATCGCCGTTAATTGCCTGAGTAACATCGTACCATAATTTCTCACTTTCCCATGGACCTTGATGTTCTAGAGGTACAGTGTACTTTTTCAATCTCTTTTTACGTATTTCTGGAGTAGGATTGAAAAACACACTTTCTTGCTGCAAGATTAGTTGACATAGTTTAATTTAACTATTAATTACTGTGTATAGAATCCTAAATAATCAACATACCCCAGTTCTTTTATCTGTAATTAATATTTGACCATCCCAATAGCCTGATATAATAGCAAGAGTTTCTTTTCCTAGACGTATTCCTCCTGTAACTTGATTCATTTGTTCTGCACCTCCAAGAAATGGCTATTGAATGAGTAATCACACAAACACATATAATTAATTTTATGACTATTATTTTAAGTTTATGTAACATTCCATATTACCTTGAGTTTGAATTCTAGTTCAGTATGATAACCTGTCTTTTCACAATTTATATGAACTTTCCCACCTAATTCCATAGATAATGTTCCCATAAGAATACCTTTACAATGGGCGTAAGGTATTGTCATTGTATAATCTTCTCCTCTGGGCAACATTGTCAGTATTGCAACACCATCTAAAACTGCTGATGTTGAATTTCCTGAAAAATGGAATGTATATTTTCATATAATGCCTGTCTTAGCAAAACGTTTCATTTTTTTTAACAAAAAAATATATATATTTACCATAAAATTTAGATTTAGCAATAATTGTAGCACTAATAGTAAATCCATCTTGTCGATTTGTAACATAGAAGCCTGATATAGGTGGATGATGAGATAACTATTAACATTGAAATGTTTCATATAAGTATGTAGTAGTAATAAAGATGGAACAAGTACATATAATTACAAAAAATTAAAAAATTTTAATAATTGTACACCTGTTCAGCAATATAGAAAGTCCTTGAACCATTAGAATGCTGCCAATAACAGCGGAAAGTTTCACCCAAAAGCGGGTTGTATGGTTTCTTCAAACCCTGAGGTTTTTTATAAAATCCAGATAAATACCATTTAACAACACCTTTCATACGTGTAAATGCATCATCTTCCACTACTGCTCTGTAAGAACAAGAAACAAAGCATATATATATAATAATTTTATTCAAATGTTTCTCAAAATCTACAAATTTATACTTACTGGGACAATAAATCTGCATGGTAATAAGAATCAGCCAGTTTTTCTAGGAATGAACGAGGTTCTAAAATAAAAGTCGGCAAGACTACTTTCGATAAATCCATGCCTGGTCGAACTTGTTTCATCAAGAACCATATTAAAGATTTTTGTTCTTCCTGTAATTCTGTAACTACTTCTCCAGCCTGTATCAAACACAAATATAAAAACTCTAGTTTCGATTATGGATAAAGCGCAATACAATATAATTTATTTTACCGCTCCAAGGACTTCTTGCTCATTCGCAACATATAGAGTTTCGTTAATTGTTTCTTGTTGATCTTCTTTAGCTGACCCTTCAGATTCACTGTCTGATGCACTAATTTCTGCATCAGCTGCTACTCCGTTCTCTGGCTGGCTAATGTCGTCCAGGTCTATATGTGAGGAGTGCATAGGATCTAGCGTTACTACTGTTGGAGTATCATACTCCAGGACATGTACAGAAGGAACAGTCATGCGTCGAGTGCAAGACGTAATAGGCTTGGAGATAGAAGATTCAAAATGGGGATAAGTATCTCCATCACCTAACATGTCTACAGTATTCGAAGACAAAATAATATCTGTATCTGCAGCGACAGGTGGAGATTTATCGCAAAATTGTTTCTCCCAATATGCTACTGCATGATATAACTGCTGAAACATTGGAGTTGGTGAAGGACAAACACTTTTAGGATTATTTGACATAGAAGGTGTTAAAGGCTGAGGACATGATAACAAACGTCTTTGAGGTGTTGTAGGTGATTGAGGAGCATAATTAGACAAGCATACTGTGGATATTAAAGCAAGTGTTTAAGGTGACAAAAGTCAGGAAAGGAATGACAATAACAACATAATTAGTACCAATAACTTCCATGAATGAAGCTTAATTAAGTATTTTTCTGAGTGCTGTCCTTGTACTAAAGTCAATTATAATGTATTAATGTATAAAAGAGAAATGTTACTTCTTATATCAAGTAAATTTCTTAAAAGAGAAGGAATAATAGAATAAAAGTTAACATTTTATGTAATATAACATACATCTTGATACGTTGATAAAAAATATTGTTCTGTTATACCTACCATGTTCATCAAAGTGTTTTTCGTAATCTGCTTCACTCCATTGAGTTTCATGAGTTGTTGTAGTATCATGTGGTAAAGCACGTGGTAATGCACTTGTTGAGCGTACTATTAAAGATGAACAACGTAAAGATAATTCAAGTGCATCCAACCAACATTTACCAGCTGCCTGTGAAGGTGCTCTAAATATTAAATAAGATGTTGGCAAAGGTTGTACAACCGCACCTATAAAAATGATTAAGTAGAAATATATTTTTTCATCTGTACAAAATTCATTATTTACCAATAGCTTCTTTTTCTGGGCCTCTTGGAGCCCATATTGACTGTTCCAAGGGATGAAACAATTTAAAACAAAATCCATCTTTCTTGCTTGGACGTTCTATTACTTGACATGTATTAAGTAAAACCGTTCCCACCCAGTGATTACTCTGTAATAGGTATATGAGTATAATTATGTATGAAGCAAATAAATATTCTATTTAAAAGTAATATAAATGAGCACTTTTGTTTTTGGACTTTTGTATAGCAAAAGTAAACCAGGCTTCAGGATGCACCACAATTTTGTCCAACTCTTTAATGTACCACGAACTTTAAGCCAATCGCTCATAACAATAACAGTTGGATCTTTAAACGAACTTAAGAGTTCATTGGCAACTCTTTTCTTCTCCATCCGGTAATTCTTTCTTTGAGCCTTATATGATTCTTTTCTTGTTAACTTACAAGAATCTAAAGACTGAAAATTATACAAAAATAAAATATAAATACTTTTTCAATGTCTTAAAACAGTGCATTAAATATTTTATACCTTATCAGATGCGTTATCTGTTTTTTGATTTGTTTCTCCCATTGTAGTTGTTAAACCTATAACAATTAAATTATTTACAAATTATTTTTTTAAATATTAATTAAACACTGATATTATAACAACATAAAAATACAGTTACATTCATTAAATATTAACTTAGCAATAAATATTAATGTCCAAAAATAGTTACAAACAAAAATATTAAACAGTTATTATATTAAACAGTTATATGATTTAAAACAATGTATGTAATATATAAATAAATTATTAAATACAATTATGAACTAAAATCTTTAATAACTTCTATGAATATTTTTTTAATTTTCATATTAGATGTGCTTTTTAAAATGAGGAAAATATGCAAACGATAATATTTACTCAAAGTTGATAAATGATTTAATGAACTATATAAAATATTATGATTATCACTCTAGTAATTTTAATATAACTTCTTTTTATTTACAATTAATTAAAACCGGAAGCCTTAAAAACAATAAAACTTAAAACATTCACATAACAAGCTTGGCAAATAGAATTCCAATAATACAGAAATAAAAACTCATTGTGAAAAATTTATAGAATTGAAAAAAGAATAGTTTATAGTTCCTTATTTATTACAGAGTACAGTATGTTATACAAATAAAATTATTTCATATAATAGCTTCATTAACATAACGCATTATGCAGTTAGCATCTTCATATTAGACCTTTTAATTGCATTTTTTTCATCTGTGTTAAAGATCACATTTAACAAAATTTGATTGTATTTATCTTAGCCATAAGTTAAACTTATGTAATACTTATAAACTATAAGTTTTATATGTAATTATTATACAGAAATATTATTTATTTGAAACTTATATTCATAATAGTAATCTATTTAATATACATATTTAATAATTTGTCAGCCAAAGAAGATTATACAATATACAAAAATTACATTTCAGAGCTTAAAAATCTGAATAATAATATGCATAGTATGAAAGGAAAATATAAGCCAAACAGGAAATAAAAAATATGCAGTTCTTTACAGCTAATCAACTACTTGTACAAGAAATAGTAATAATTTACACAAAAGTCAAAAAAGCACCTGACAAATTTCGAATAATTATCCATTATGATATTAACATAGCTTTGTGTTTATACCTGGAGATAGTGGAGGTGCAGCAGTTGCAAAATTTACACTTGTTGATAGGGACTCTGTTGATGGAAGTTTAGGTAATGTTGCAGATTGAACTTGAACACTGCTTCGTCGAAGTTGTTGATCCACTGGTTCTATATATTTAGTTTTGTTCACAATTACAATTACTATTTATCAATATTTTTACAACTGTTTCATGTAAATATGTATTTTTCAATCTTATATAAATATCTATCTTTCAAAATCACAAACTCTAAAAATTTTTGAGCTATAAGCTACTTAACAATAAAGATACTAAGATTAAATTACATCATATCACATTCTAAAGTATAAATCCATTTCAGCAACGCTAGTTATGAACTGCTAATAACATTAAATTTTAAAGACAGAATTTACAGTAAACATAATTATATAAAATGTAGCTCCAAATTTTAATTAAATTTATTAAATTGCAAAAGCAAAGAAACTTTAGTACTAAATAAAATGTATACATCTATTACATCATGCAAAGGTCCATAAATGCACCAGAAAAGGTTACATGCACAACAAGTTACATATTGTTGTCACAATGTACATTACGTTATATATGTTCTAAAAATTGAGAAATATGTCTCTAAATAAAAATATTGTTTACATACTATTGAAAACTATAAGACAGAAATAATAATAAATTTATAATACTAACATATGCACATAATATACTACACTGAGTAACATAAAATTGGTTCATGCATCAGAAATATTGAAGACATGAAAAACATTATTTTCTAGCTTACATATAATATTCCTTATATAAACTTATGAATAAATGTTCATGTTATATAATATACTATGACATACTAAAAAGTGAAAAATGTGCTAACAGCATGAATGTATTATGTTAATCTTATACATTCAATAGCATGGCGTTTTAATAGTTCTAATAATACAAGTTATCCTTTTGTTTAATGTGATAATGTTAAAGGAGGTCATATTTAAACAATAAGTGAAGTTAATTTGTGTATTGTAAATTTTATTTATAGTTTATTTGATAACATAAAATGATGATGCAATAAGTTATTGGAAATGAGAGAATGCTAATAATATGTGTAATCTGAAAATAGAATATTATACATATGTGTATACACACATCTACTAATTTATCTTTATGATTCTAATACTGAGGCTTGCTACTATATGCACACAATATATATATTAATAAGCCTACCTAGCTTACTTGGTAATGTACCATATCCACTGTCACTAACACCTTTAAATGATAATTGCTATATTCATTTCAAATAATACTCAATAAATTATTAAAGTAATATCCTTAGCCACTAAAATTATATAGACAATATAGCCACTAATATAGATATACATACATAATTTCAAAACTTACTTCTTGAAAAAATATAACAAATTACAAATATATGTTAGTAATAAAAAAAAGTATAATATAATATAGTAAAAATAGTATATGTATATGTATCAAGGCAAAACTATTCATTTAAATCACTAAAAACTAATCATTACCTAAATTATAATAAAAGAAAGTTGTTCTATAGTTCGCATTTCTTTGCTATAAATATGTAATTCCCACATACATAATATATAATTATATATACAAGTAAATTGATATTTATATTCATCTATTATCCATCCATAACTTTCCCTTTCATGGTACATTTGCTCTTAAGAGTATAAAAATGACTTTTAAAATATCTTTTAACAATATAAATGTTATAATATTTATATGATACTTACGGTTACTAAGTGATCTGCTTACATTCGGCGGTGTCATGGTCTTAAAGCAATCAGATGTACTTCCAACAGACATAGAGTGGGTTTCTGATTGTGATGTTCGATGTTCACCTCCAGGTACCACAATTGGTTGGGAAATCATGATGGATCTATTATATTAAAAACATAAATGATCTTACTATATAATTTTACAGTGGAGTGTAATATAAAAATATTCATATATAACAACAATAACAATAACAAAAACAAAAAATAAAAGTGAATACTGCAAAATGAAAAATGATTAAAGATACACCAACCATTATCAAGTAATTTTCAAGATTAAAAGAATGGTATAGAACGTAATAATGGTCACAGTAGATAATGTATGTCATTATAAAATGCTATGTAATGATAATTAAATAACTATGCAACTTTACGTGATGCATTTCTTTGCAAAATAAGCACTATAACGAATAGCAATTACTCCAACAAGAATAACAAAGCAAAAATTCTGAGTAATATGCCTGAAATGCGTTAGATATCCCATTCATTATATCATCATACATCTAATGTTATAGAAATAATATTACTATTAAAATAAATTATTTACAAAATGAATATCTGAAAAAGGTATTAAATAAAGTAATCACAACTTACCTGATTTCGAACAATTGTTTGTCCAGTCAATACTTATATATGTTATAACAGATAATGATTAATTACACTTATAGGAAGTGTATCAAAGTGTAAAGGACGACGACATGAATATTACATATTCGCCATTATATACAGAATTAAAATTTCAATTACGATTTGAAAATTAACTGATTTTTTTAGTGATTTAGGTAGAAACATTCGAAGCAAGGAAAAGGGAATATACATACACCGACGAGTGAAGTACGACGGCGCGAGCGCAAAGTCCGATGTTCCATTGATCACTTACTGTTATAGCTTAACTATAAACATATGGGCCTACTAAGTTATTCAGAATGAAGATGTACGACGCATAAAATGTCGCTATTATATTCCTTATTATTGATGCAGATTCGATAAAGCGTAAACATTTTAACGAACGAAAATTGCTCCCAGGAACGACACACACGATCTATAGTTACTCAGCATTGGAACATTTATAAAAACTTTTACGAATATATTACGTGTGTTATATAAAACATTTTAAAATTTCATTTGCACTATACAGAGTGTAAATGACTATCATGATTATATTTATAAAATTTGAGACAAATCTGAAAATGTACATACAAAAAGTATTTGCCTTTATTATTTTCCGATAAAGCATCTTTTTACCAGGTCCTATATTTCATTTTCATAGTATTAAATTTTCATGGTCACATAAAAATACTATTGAATGATATGAAATTTTATATCGTGGTACCTAATTAATTAGTATGTAAAGCTATAATAAATACAGTGATGTACAAATATTTTCTGCAGCATCTGTATAGGTATAGAAATTATAATAGGTATATTTAGTATAAGTATATATTTCACAAAGATCACAAAAATATTTAAATAATCCATTATATTATGTATTAATATCCAATCAAGTTTCATTATATTAATAAACCCAAATATTCAGCACAACCACTTTTAACATTCATTATATGTATCATATGTACATATGTATGTTTAAGGTAGCTATTCATGCTATAATTTTAGTCTTTTACTAAATATACATATGCCTGCAATAAATATCTCGTATAGCTTCCATATACATTTTCAGATTAGTTCCAGATCTGATTAATATAATCAGGATAGTCGCATTTCATTACAGTGCTAATGTTTCAAAATATTTTATATAACATATATAATATAAACTTTAAATTTTTCTATAGTAAGTGTTCAAGTACTTTCATGAACCACTGTATTCGTAAAGTAACGAAACAATTAAGTACGTTAATACGATCTCCAATTGAATTCATTATACAATCAATAAAATCATTATTCAATGAATGAAATATATAATAGGACTAAATAATCACACGAAAATCATACAATAAATATTTTCTTGTCGTGTATGATATAAATCAATAATATTTTAAAAATAATGCTTTTATGGACAAAAATTGTGAATAGTTTGCAATAAATATATACATACACGTATCATCGATATCGTCCGAAAAAGCATAGTGAAAGAAACATCTTGCTCGATGTTGTGAATAGATTGATTGTGTCAATTGTTTGTCAGAAACTTATATGAAGAATTTTTTTGCGAATTATTTACCGGAATTTATTGATGCCCATGCGTATCTTCACATATTACGTTGCACAAGTAAAAATGCGTAAAATAGAAACTGATTTTGTATAAAATATGATATAATTATGTAAAGTGTGAATTATAACTGAAATATTTAAAGAACAGATTTAAATCTAATTCGTCTTCAGAACAACACTAAGCGCAATCTAAAAGAAACGCTACCTATATATTCTTTTACATTAAACAAACCGGACAGTGGCTATCATTACGTCATATAACTGAGTCATAATAAATAAGAACCTTTTATCCGTATCTATAGAAGATAATTTAATAAATTGAATGAATTATTTCGATCAGAGATATATTTCTTGTGTACCTTATTTTATTTATATTCAATTCTTTATATGTAATCATTATATTATTTATATTTATTATATTTCATTATATTTATTAGCATTATTTTTATATGTCACTTTAAATATATTATTAATACATATTATCATTATATTATTTATTTTATTTATTTATAATAAAAATAATGTTGTTGGAAGTTAGACGTAATAAAAAAAACTAGTTTTTTACATTTTGTTTAACATTAAAAGTACCAATGACTAAGATATAAAACTTGTACCAAAGGAATCAAAATGAAAGGTACATGAAAAAATATACAATGCAAGAGAAATAAGCTTCTACCCATATCTTTTATTAAAAAATCATTCAAATACCTAAAAGTGCATTAATACAAATTGATAAAATTTCTATGAAAAAATACAAATTTTGAACATTCGAGCAATTCTAGTTTTAGTATGTATCTCTATCTCTATCTCTATCTAAAGAACCGAATAAGCAGAGTTAAATAAAATTACTAGCAAAAATAGGGTCGGGGATTCACAATTCTGAGGTATAAAATAAGAAACTAGTTTTGCGAACATAACCTCTTATATGAGAAAACCACAGGAAGATACAATATTAATATAAATCACGAATGATATAAATTAAGCAAATATATCTATTACACTTAAACAAATGTATCAAACAGCTCAATCTAAACATTTTCTGTAGTAATATAGTTATCCCTTTATATCATAATTCGTTAGCAATTAAAAGCCAATACTTATAGTCCATCCATAATCTCTTCGTGATTGCTGCAGTTGCAATCACGTTTTTTTGTTTACGTTTACTGTCTTGTCATGCGCTAGACAGACTATAGTGTAGTGTAACGTGACTAGTTATGTTTACTTTTTCTGACTCGATTGACTGACACACCATGATCATATAAACAAGTATCGACACTTGTTAGGGGAAATCGTCCGAAAATTGAGTTGTGAAAGATCAAAATGGAAGACAACGAAGTTCTCGTTCTGCGAGACAGATACAAATGAGTAGTGTCTTCATCTCTGTATGAACATACATAGCATGTCAGGCATGCGCAAAACGGAAACCTTCTTTTCTTTCATGTTGACTTTTTCACTATTCAATTTCCAGTTTTCCCTTGGCTTCGGCAGGCTTTGGTATTTGAGTATCGACGTCGGGACCTGTTTATATGATAGTGAAACGGAACAGTTGGAATACAGATCACAGTCATTTGTGAATTAGACAGAATATAGTTTCGATTTATTTATAAAATATTCTAGAAAAACTTATTATAGGTTACAATACTTTAATTTTGAAGGAATATGAGTCGTCATCCAAATACAGATTACAAAAAAAGTAGTGAGTCTCAAGTAGAATTGGAAAGTCAATTTATTTTGCGTTTACCACCAGTGAGTTCATTTTAATATTTAATCTCAGTCATTTAAAATAGTAAAGCGAATAATATGAAATTTTGTATAACTATAACAAATGATTTAATTTTTTTAAGGAACCGGCGCGAGTTTTACGAGAAACACTACGGAATGGATTATCTTTAAAAGATAGATTAAGTATAAAACTGGAAAATGATATGCGTTATGGTGAGGCTAGATTCGATCATTGGCTTCTTCATGGAAAGGTAAAATCGCAATAGGTTTTCTTTTATTTATATATAAATATAATAATACGAAAAGGTAATAAAGGAAAGGAATATTCTAACTCTAGGTTGTTGATTTACCAACGATTGTAGAATCTTTAAAAACTATTGATAACAAGAGTTTCTATAAAACTGCTGATATATGTCAGGTAAAGTTATTTGTAATCTGTTTTATATTGTTCATGTATATAATTTTTATTTCTATCATAATTCATTATATTTTAATGTTCATAGATGTTAATTTGCAAAGAAGAAGATGATCATACTACCACGGATGAGGAGTCTCCAGTTAGGCAAAAGAAAAAAGATCCTAATAAAGTAGATAAAAAATTTCTGTGGCCACATGGTATAACTCCACCTACTAAAAATGTAAGACGTAGAAGATTTAGAAAAACCTTGAAGAAGAAATATGTGGAAGCTCCAGAAATTGAGAAAGAAGTTAAACGTTTGTTAAGAGTGGATAATGATGCAGTTAATGTTAAGTGGGAGGTGATATGTGAAGATGAAGATCAATCAAAACCAAGCAAAGTCTCGTCATCTGGTACAGTGAAAACTAAGAGAGAAAATATCAATGGCAATACATCTCAAAGTTTTGATGTTGGTAAGTTGGTAGGATATAAGCAGAAATACAAAAATTATGATATAAGATAAATAAAATATTATTGTTTATATTGTATAGCGGAACATGACATATTTGGCGAACCTGTAAGTGATAGTGAGGAAGATGATGAGGAAGCAAATATAAATGTAATGGAATTGGATGAGAATAGTCGACTTTCTGCAGACAGTAGAGTATCAGACTCTAATTCTATGCAAGCTGCATATTCAGAGAGGCCTAACAATATTGAAGCAAATAATAGACTTTGCACAGTATTCAGCAAAGAAATGTTCCAAAGTGACAATAATATGGAAGCAGATGTAGAAAAAACAGAGGATACATCTATATCAAAAGTACCTAAAGTTGAACAATTCCATTCAGAATATATCATTTCAGATAATTTTTCAGAATTACCTTGTGTTTCGGCATTAAAAGGTATTGTTATATTTACGTATGTATTAAATTTGTATTACAAATGTGTATATGAACAAACAATTCGTTTTTAAATGTTGTAGATTCATTGCAAACGCGTCTGGCGACTTTACACGCGGAATTAGCTGAATTGCGTCAAAGAAGGCAACAACAAGAGCTTGCAATAGCCAACATTGAAAACGTTAAATTGAGGCAAAGACTTCAAGAAATATTGGATAATTTATTAACGCAAGAAATGCAAAAGGTTCAAGAGGTGCGCAATACTATTATTCAATTAGTATTTTTAATGTATTATTTCTATATTATATATTATATAATTATTATGTTTCAGATTCAAGACTTAGAGTAAGGATAATGTTGATATACATATAATTAGAATAAATTAAATATTACAATCAAAATATCTATTTACATTTGTGAAGTTCCTTGCAATAAGAGGCCAAATCTATCTATTGTATTTTGTTACTTTCCATTTTCTTTTAATTAATAAAAATCTAATATATGTATATACACAATATGTAATTATTTGTATACAATTATACTTTTTTTTATTTTACACGTCTTTAACATGTATATAAAATGGATACAAAATATAGAGTGTTAAATAAAATACAAATTGTTTTCATTGTTTTCTATAAATAACCAAATATGCGTATCGTGTGTAAGATGAAATTATAACATAATGTTTAAAATATAATATTTAGAAAACATAATTTATTTAAAATTCTCGAAAGTTATTTGTTATGCAACATGCAATTATTCGATACAGACAACCAATTGTTAAATTCCAACTCACACTGTACGACACACAACTATAAAATGCACCAATGAAAGTTCAGCTTGGGTATTCGTCAGTATTCGACTGAGACATTAGAGATACAACAAGACGAGTGTAATGGCTGACACGTATTGGATGTAAATATATGCACGTCCTTATTTTTTATACAGTGCTAAATACTACTTTATCGCGAAGGTTATTCGCATTATACTCATTTTGCTAAAGCGACTAAGGTATGTAAGGGTTTTATCATTTTTTCCTTCACGATCGTTATTTGTTTGATGTACTTTTTTTGTCTTCATTTGACGCTAATATTAATGGACTACGAGCAAGCTGTTGAACTGTCAGTTGTTAAACAGTCATTATTTTGTTCGATAATTGTTTGATCATTGTACGTTAAATTTTTTTCATCATATTCCATTTGTACTCTTTCTTTAATTTGTACTATTCTCTGTAAAAATTATTCTATACATCGAACATAAATATTCTTCTACATATTCATTTAATCTATCATTTTTAATATTATATTTTTCAAGATGTACCTAATTCTAGTATTTGTGTAAAATCTATTCGACAATCTAAAATTCTGAAAAAAAGAATGACAGAAAGAGGTTTGATAAACATATACACAGAAACAACAGAGGCACATTCCATGTGTCATTTGTATAAATAAAATCACACGCTGAAATGCGCCTAGTTCCATACAATGTTTTGTCAACATATGCAAGAAATTTGAATTAGAAATTTTAACCATAACCACCATAATATTACCCATTAAATCTTGTAACAAATATTTTACTTTGAACATTTTCTATATTTTTGCATATTATGTGCATTTTGTACATTTTAACATCTTTAAATTTACCATAAGTATATACAAATCCGTAGTCTAGTTATTAATAAAATAAACCAACTTTTTCTTCTCTTGAAATTTTTCTTAATATATTAATCGTTTTTCCGTTTGTCGATAATGAGAGAATAAGATTGGGACATCAAAATTCGAAGATATAAATATATGGATAAATGCATATAAAATGCCTCAAAATAAATCTCGCAGAAATGTACTGAGTACAAACATAAATTTGTTTTATTTTTATATTTATTATAAAAACGAAGAAAACGGCGCTATTATATGTAATAATCTAATATTAATCTAATATTACAATAACTTAGTGATAATTTTCATACAACAATGATTGTAATATTTTTACATTTTCTTCCTTTACTTATTTCACTTGTAAACTGTAGCATTATCGTGGGACGAAAGTACATTGAATAATTCCACCTTATAAGCGACATAGTATAAGATACGATTTCACGCGCGCGATTCAGAGTATTTCCTTTCGTTTCTGATAATCGCCATCTAAATGAGTTCATTTACAACGGTTATTCAGATATATATACATATATTATGATATAAACACAATGCAAAACACAAAAACTAAATAATAATGTTACATAGAATTGATATAGAATGGCTCATGAAAGTGTTTGAATATTTACCATAGAAAATTTTTATAGTACCTATACTGTATGTGTATAAAACATTTTGAGAATTTATTGGCCGTTTAATAAAATACGACAATCATAATTATGTTGGTAAATTTTGAAACCAATAGGAAAATATATATATAAGTTACAAAATATATATATAGTATTTACTGCAGACATATATATAGTTAGTAGTAGTAGACCAGATTAGATCTCAATCTACTGTAAATCAAATAAAACACTGCTTATAAGGCTGGAACTTGCAAGGAATGGTGAGAATGACAATGGTCAGTTACATACGTATATTGCGAATATGTAATATGTGTATTGCGAACTCATTATTCGAATGATAAAGTATATTGTACACACGATGCTTTAGAATAGTTATTATAACTGCATAATATGATTATATAGTCTAATTATTAATATGGACTATAATAACGTGTAATTCTAGACTTGGAGCTTAATACATGATAATTAACTCTTGCTTTGATTTGAAGCATAGATACTGCGATGGCTGACGAGGGATTTGATCTGTGCGAATACATGTGGAGCGAATTTGCTATGCAACGTCTGCTTTTGATCGTAAGTGGCAATAATTGACAGTAATTTTCGTTATTACTTTTAATTTAATTATTTTTAATTCTTACGTCTTTTGGGTCATCGCCGATCCAAGCGTATTTTTCTATTGTTAAAAAATTTCTTAAATTTTAAGAAAACATAAACGATTATTATCAATATAGTTTTACATAAAAATTTTTCTTAACATATCAAAAATGTGTTTGATTGTCAAAACAAAATGATGGAAAGACTAAGACATAAAAATTCCAAGATCGTACAGTAAAAAAAAGTATTACATATGTCTATAAGTTTCTTAAGCTATATACAAGAAAAATTATATCATTATCGTTTGCTTTTATTATTACGATGTGTATGTTTTATAACATTTTTATCCGACTTATTTACAACAATCAGTAAATTCGCAATATAGCATATAAATGAATGCAAAGTTGGTTAAGGTAAGGTATGTTTCATGTACATAATAGCGAGTATATTATTTTTGTCCGATTTGTAAGAATTTATCGCGGTAAGTGGTTTTACGAGTTTGTTTTACTGATTATTTCGCAAACGTTACTTAACATAAATAAATATGAACAAGTAGATAAAAACCTGGTAAAAATAGTATATAAAATGCATATTATCAAAATAACTAAAAAATATTTCCCTAGTAATGTTTATAGACCTTCGTCAATATTTTTTCATTTCAGTTGCGACAAAATCAAAATTATTGCACGGATAATGAATGCTTTAGCATGTCGCGATGTAAGTAATTTTTCTATATTTTACTAGTGAAGTTAATGTAAATTTTGTGAATCGACATAATTCATAATCTTCGTCATTTATTTTCCAGTGCCAGGACCACGCGATACTTCGTCGTCCTCAAACTTTTTCATGACCACTTTGTTAATTATTGGATTCGCTGTTCTTATGTATGTTCTTAGACCAAACTCTTTTCGTCAATTAACCAACAACACAGCTAAAGCTCGAGATAACGAACGCGTAAGCGGCACATTACTTGCAGTATAGTTAACTCTGTTTTTATCTTACTTTAGATTTTTATCGTAATATTCATACAACTTCTTTTTTAGGATTCAAACGGCGACCCTCCCGTACCTCCACCGACAGCACAATAAGAAATGCAATATGACAAACACTGGATTTTCATAGTAGAATCTGCCAAACTTATGGTAACAGAAGAACTGGACAGAGAATAATTAATTCATTCATTCGATTTATAAAATATAACTAGTATATATTTAATCTAACCAAATAAGAACTATAACTTCCTTTCACAGGTTTGAGAATCATATTTATACACTTTAACGAGTATATACATACCCATTTTAATTTCTGCAGTTTTACTTATTAAAATCTATCACATGTCAGGGGACCTGTGCAAAAGAAAAAAATATAATTTAACGAGATTATTTTCGTTAAATATAATGCGTAACCGCATCACCGATGTCGTGCCACAGGTTGTTGGAAATAGTCTTTTACGAACACATGACAGTTTTAACATTGAAATTGCGATTTTTAAACTGGAATAATAAGAACTTTTTCATCATGTTGTTACTGTGATTGCACATATTGTATATCATAGGGGAAAACTGTTAAAAATGTATTTTGATATTCATTATTGTAAATAGCCTGAGTACCTGTAATTCGATAAAGGTATTGTATTCTAGTATTTATATTAAATTCGATAAAGTTTTATAGGAGATGTAATTGAATTTTGTAGACTAAAATTTGTTGATGAATTAAAAAATAATGTAACGATGAACTAAAATATATCGCCGTTTATTTATGCTTTTTATGTTAGTTTTGAGGGATTCTGAGGATATAGGCGTACAATACATATTAAAAACAATACAATGAATTGAGGCAATCTTTTTTCTTTTATAATAGGATTGAAAAACTAAATATAATAGTATTACAGTTTCATGTTGCTCAGTACAAAAATTAAACATTGGAAACAGTATCCCCAATAATTTCTGTTGAATTACATTATTTGTGCTATTCTGTATGATCTATTATGTTGGAGCCCTATCTGAATCCTAATGGTTTTACTATACACAAAATGATTTAAAAATAAAATTTAATGTAATCCATGTTCGCATAGTGAATATGAAAAATGAAATATTTCTTTTTTAATTGTTGTACATTCCTCCGTCTTATTTGTAACAATAAACATGCATTGTATTTTATATTTGTTTTCATTGTTTACTTTATTTTGTAATAAAAGAACAGATTAAGGTGACATAACAATGTGGAATATTGGTAAGGTTTTAAAGGTTTGTTTCTTGAAAAATACAGTATTATTATTTTCCAACTGAATAACAATATATATTTCCATTTGCTTAAAATTAGTAATTTATATCGTTTGAAGAAAATGTGTATTGTAATTATATAATATTTCTCTATGTGCGAGAATCAATTATCACAAAAAATTATTATAAATATACGTGTATTTCACAAAAAAGATAAAATATGTGTAATGGTAAGTAATCTTATGGAATCAATACACTATTTTCTAATTACATATTTATGGATATTTAATGTACGTATATTAAATGCTACAACACGTGCTATTTGTTTAAGAAAGTATTTATTACGTACATCATAGCATTTTACACCACTGGATCAGTGAAGATCTACAAAAAAGTAGCTGTAAAATTGACCTGGACCTTGAAATTCAGGGTCATTTTTTAATCGCATCATATTCTATACTTCTATTCTATACTCTATCGCGAGGATCGAAAGTCTCAAAGGAACCATGGGTCACATTCGACCGTTCTCTTGAAAAAAGATGTTAATTAACTTTAGAATTCACTTTATTTGTAATTATCTGTTATACCAGATATATATCTGATATATAGCTGTCGATTTTGTAAAGCGTCTGACATAACGCAGGCCGGTAAGAAAAAGACATTGCTTGGAGGGGGAATCATATTGCCTTACTATATCGTGGCATCGATTCTAAGCAAAACATGATCGCAGCAAAGGTCACTGTTGCGTTGCAAATATTCGTAAATCGTCTCTGGTTCATACTTTCGACTCTTGCTTCTTTTTGTCATAGATTAATCTGTAATTCTAATGTAATAGATTAATGCATCTGACTTCAAAATATAAGTACATTACAAACAATGTGAATTCGAAAATTTATGAAACTTTAACATTTTTTTCCAAGAGGACTGAGAAGATGATTTGCTATCCATAGTTTCTTTGAGTCTTTGCACTCGACGGCCTTTTCGGTCAGGCATAGCAGCAACTCGAGGTGATTTTGCGCGTATGTGACGAATGTCTTGTAGGTAATATAAAATGATTTTATACGAAAATTAACTTAAAAAAACATTATATTTTAATAATCTATATATATTTACATCTTTGAACATATCATTTTTTAATACTTGTCCTGTATTTTTTTTACGGTAATTTACAAAACATGTGCCAAAATGCATCCTTGGCTTGTCGGGAAAAGTATCGCAATAATAAGTTGTTTCGTGTCTTTTTCCTGCTTTGTTTCGGTAAGAACACACCTTACAATCCTTTCTTAAAATTACATGGAGCTCTCCATTTAACCGAATTTCATCACAATTAGCAGCCGACGTTGAAGCTCGATCTCACGATTGTCGAATATCTCCTCTCAACTGGTCTACTAAAGTTTTTATAAATCGCAGGTGGTTCAGTGGCCTTTCGTTCTTTTGCTTTTTTATACAATATATGAATTAATTAAAGAAATTTCCAAATCCATTTTTTTAGAGCTTCTAAATTTACAAAACTATAATACTTCTGGCACGATCGTCGAATCTGAACTAACGTCGGAGACGTTGCCAGAACCATAGTTTTGGAAGGATTTGAGCATAAGTATTTCATCTCCATCTTTTAAAGTGTAACACTTCACACTTCATAATAAACAATATAAAGAGCTAAGGAATCTATTTACGAACCAATACTGTGTTCTCATCAATTGGAGAAGTCGAAATCTAACATAAACAGGGACTGTCACCTCTCACTCTCCTTTCGATTTGCTACACGGAACGCCATAGCGACTGAGAATCGTCTCTCGAGTGCAAAGGTTTAATACTTATAACGAGTAAAATATGATGCAGTAAAAAAATTCGACCTTGAAATTCAAGATCAAAGTCAATATTGCCGCTAACTTTTTCGTAAATCTTCACCGAGCTAGAGTTTCACAATAGAATAACCCTACGATGCTCGTGACAAATTATTTTCAGACACCGTGTACATCGAGAATATAAGAGATTAGCTTTAAAAATTATAGTTTTAGTAATATTTTTCAATTTTTGTTTTTAAATCAAATTCTGTTCTCACGTCATTTACATTTTGTACTATGCAAATATGTTAGAAATAATCGAATATTTTAGAGAGGGAAATAAATGACATACACATTAAATATAGCATTGACGTACTTCTGTTAGTATTTTGTTATAATTATTACAAAACACAAGACATTCCTTTCCTTATTTACATATGTACACAGTATCTTTTAGAATTGATAAATTTTTTGCTATTATTAACCTTCTAATTAGAAAACATGAATGAAAATTTCCATATAAAAATAGCAAAAATAAATTCTTTAATTAATAATAATTTCAATTTCAATTCTATGTTTATAGAATCTGTGTGTGTGTGTATAAAACACGCAACAGATATTGATAAGTAAAGAAAATTAATTATTCAATTATTTATTAACACGTTTGTTACCATCATAATATATGTGTTTGTGTGCATATGTATGTATGTATGATGTATATACTATTCTGAGAGACCACTGTGACAGATATGATTTTTTATTTTCAAATTACATAAATAAGTAAAATGTATAAATTCTGAATTTTATAGCTAGAAACTAGTATCACGTCTGTGTCATATCATATAATGTTTGCTCTGTCTATTTAGTTTAGTATATTGTGTATGTGCATAAATGAAAATGTGTGGCATAGTGTGTAAGACTAGTGAAGCTAAAGGACGATAGATGTTTCACATGCCGCGTGGTAGCGAACATGTTAAAGAAAATAATTATACATAGACAGTCACGATAATAGAACAAATGTTTTAAATGCATATATTGAATTTGTATATTTTCATAAATGGATAAAAATATTTACCAATTTTAAAACGAACTGGACATGCAGAAGAAATGTGCAATGTATGGTGATAAGTATAATTCACAAGAAAATAAAGTTTGAAATGTTTTTTGATGAATATGAAATGGTTTATGTTCAGTCACGATGTATCACGTGAGAAAATGCCACTAATTAATAGAAAAATAGTATGTATTTGTACTTTTTATAAGTAAGACATTATGAAATTTTGTTTAAAATTATAAGCTTTTTCGTTTTCCAGACATAAGTAGAAAGACCAATTAAAAGGACCATTGGATTTTACTCCAAGGCCCGTCCCCTTACATAAATTCATTATGTGAAAAATTTTAATGTGCCTTCTATAACGATAAAGGCCAATGAAACTTTGAATTTGTTCATTAATTATTGAGGATTAAAAGGGGAAATCGAAGATTGCATAAAATATATTAGGTGTATTTTTTGTTCCGAAAGATAAGTATAACAATAGAGAATAAATCTGTTGTTTGTACGTTTCCTAACATAAGATTTATGTTAAAAAAATGCCATATATTTTGGACTAACTACAGATAAAAATATATGACATTTTTTTAATTAGAAATATAATATATCAAATGAAATTTATATCTCTGTACCTTCCCAGAAAATGGAATTATTGCTCATTTATAAAATATGATAATTTTTTCAATCATGAATTGTAATGAGATACAACTATTCTTGATGAAGCTTTGCTAATGTATGTCTTACTTTCTGCAAAACCCCAGTCATTTGTTCATACTTACCTGTCGAATCAGGTAAGTTCTCAAAATTAATTAAATTGCAAATATTCTTTGAAAATTTTTCAGATGGTGGCAATTTGTTATACGGAGACGTACTCTGTAATACAGGTGTACCAAAGTCAATAGACTTCACACTTCCATGACTTGTATTAATTCCATTTTGACGGATACGATTTGATTCTGGAGTAATTTCATTATTAGGTGGTGGCATATCAGATTTTGATACTGAATTCAAAGAATTGCTTTTTGATGAAATATCTGAGTTTGATTTCTGGAGTTCTACAAGCAGTTGCTTTTTCATGTTCTCCAATTCGGATAACGACGGAGAATTCGCTCGTAAAGAAGGCGATGTAGTGTCTTCCTGAAATGTTTTGTACAAAAATGTTTATCTCATCTTTTAATACACGCTACGAAAATACTTTATCCTTCTCCTTATCCTTCTATAATTAATACTGGACGAAATGCTAAATGTATGTAATATCTTTTATACGTACTAATGCTTCAGAAAATTGTAATTCTTGAGAATGATAATCTGAATCCTCAGATATTGATGTTGATTGTAATAATAGTGGTTCTGATGGTTTTGCAGAAGATTCTTGTGGTAATAGTGGTTCTGATGGTTTTGCAGAAGATTCTTGTGGTAATAGTGGTTCTGGCGGTTTTACAGGGGAGTCCCGTGGCAGCGGCGGTATAAACAGCCCATTAGTAGGTACGCATTCTACTGGACTATCTACTTAATACAAAATAAAAATGTTTTTATAACATATACATTTAATTAGTAGAATACGTGAATTTTGAAAGAATTGTTGTGTGTGAATATACAGTTTCTGTACCTTCTACATCCTCAATTTCCATTTCAGTAGGTTCTGGAACTGGACTGTCTTTTGATGTATTACTAAAAACTTTGAGTTTTTTTCTCTTATATCCATCATCTGCCATTCTTCCTTTTAAGTTTGACAACATTCTTTGTTTGCTATGAAAAGTCAACATTGTTGATACAGAATATTTCCCATCCTCCTATTGTTCATAATAAATGTTTAGTATGTTTGATTTTGTAAAAATCTATTACTTTTATAAAATTTACTGTTGCTTACATCCCAAGTACCAGGTGGAGCTGGTACATTAAAACCAGGAAAGTCATATATTTTCTTTATATCATATTGATCTCTGTCTCTTTCTTCAACGATATGTCCTAGTTCATCATTAGGATCTTCTTCTGCAATGCCATCAGAATTGAATAGGGACAAACCAGAGTGTTGCAAACGTGCTTCCTCTAACCATCCTGGAGGATAGCCAAGCTTCCTCATTCTAAGAAAATTATTTTTATATACAAAAATTAAGATTAATAAACATCATACAATCCATATTTGTAATCTGTTTACATTTAACAAATTAAATGCTTTTCTTAATTTTATTCTATTACCTATGATTTTTTAAAAATTATAACATGAAATTTAATTAGTTACCTATATATATGTCTAGGTAATTCATTACTTCTGAGACCTAGTGCATTACGTAAATTGTTACTTAATTGACCAGGGATTATATGATCAAATCTATGATTATTTCCCAAATGATATCTAACACCTTTTGAATTTCCTTTCATATTGAAATTTTTTCGATTTGCTTCTATAGCAGTATAATTTCGTGGTTCTGTACAATCTCGTAAATTATGATTTCCCGAACAATTAAAACACATAAACCTTTGTGAGTTACCCCCTGGATATTTACTTGATTTGAATTTTGTATCATCAAACACATTATCACATAATATATATTTCTAAAATAATAAATAATAACATTAAAACAATAAGAGTAATTAACAATTTAGCTATTCGGAGCAATCAGTATTAAATAGTTTTTTCTTATATGTAAATATTGAACAATACAATAAAAAAACAGACCCTACTATAAGATGGAACATCAAATTCATCTCCAGGTCTTGGCTGTTTATCTACAGTAAATAATGTATCACATATTATATCCTGACTATCATCACTCCCTGTCGTAATATCGATAGACTGACTTATAGAGTCAGTATCATTATCCCAAACTTCTAACGTTAAACCATTATCATTTTCTTGACATTTAATCTTGGAAGATACTAACTCCTCTAGAAACACTTTTATTCTTTTACTATATTGCCTAAAAAATTCAATAAAGGAAATGGAATTAAAAGTTACCTTGATAAAAAACAATTAATTACATTAAAAACTAGTTACATACTATCATTTTAATGTATTTACTAAGTGATGCAACTCACTTAGGACCAAAATAACTTATTTTATCATATATAATTAAAATGATTATTTTATATATAATAACAAATTGAAATAAAGAACGACACTGATATATGTATGTTTATTCAGCCATTATTCAGCTTATGTCGTTTTAGGTTATATAAACAAGTATTAAATTTACCCGTTCTACCCGAAAATTTATAAAGAATAATATATATATATATATATATATATGTACATATGTACATATATTATATATCAATAGCAAATAACAATTTTTTACCATGCAATGTTTTCATCTCGAAACATAACCTTCAAAAGTGGTGTCGATGAACTCTCACTATCGCAAGTTTCCATTGTAGATGCATTTTTATTATTATCCATGTAATTATTGGTTACGTTCATCTTATCCGCATCGTTGTTCGGTAATGAATTTTTCTCAATTGAACATTCACTTTGGTCATTGTCAGTAATATTGATATCTTGGCTTGAGTCTAAATCAATCACCTCTTCGTCGGTGTCGTTGATGATAATCGTTGAATTCATGGAAATACTATCGATTCTGATACGAAAACATAGATAAAACTATTTTATATTATGAACGTATGATCTTTTGTTGTGTGAAGCAAGTTTCCCTCCTTCGATCTTCCACCTCAACGAAAACACGACGCTTCAATCTTATCAAGTTTTCTAAACGCAATAAAACTTAACTGTAGGGGCGCTCTCATTCGTGTGCAGATAAGCATGGAGTAGATTTTCACGAATTTCATTATTCGGTATGACAAATTTTTTTAAACGAGCAATCTTTTTATTGATAATTATTTGTCATACAATAATTTTAAGCATGACATAAAATCATAAAAGGTATAAGTTTTCCAATGAATTTTAGCGGTCTTATATTAATATCTTTCATCATCACTTAGTAGAAAAGAATATTTTGTTCGCACATTTCAAAGTGGTTAATCACTATATATTATTTGAAATTTTTTTATCATAAAGTATAAAAAATTATTAATAATACATGACATTGATATATTATACTTACATTTGCAAATCGAATATTTTATTGCATATTTCAATTTTATTCGTATTCGTTTGTTCGATCATAAAGTGGTGCCGTTGTCAAAATGAATGATCAATTATACTTTAAAATGAAAGATTAACCATTTTAACATGATTGTTAAAAAAAATTATGTTTTCAAAATTCAAATGAAATCTCTGATAAATGTTACAATGCCTTTTTTAGAACTCATTAAAACTTCATACATTAAGCAGAGAATAGGGAGCTCGAAAAGAAATGGTTTGCGTTATGCCATTTTTAGCCCTCAAAGCAAAGGACTTTTCAAAAGTCATTACATTGGTGAATGGAAGGACGACGTAAGAGAAGGCATAGGTAAAGAAGTGGACAGGTATATTAATTATGATATGAACTAAATATTTTAGAATGATCAAAATAAAATTTGTTCAATGTAAATAATTCAGATAACATTGTCAGAAAAAATTACGCAAATATAATATTGTATTTTGCAACAATTAAATGTTATGGTATAATATATTTTAATCTATTGCGGCTTTCAAAATATATAAAATTTGTGTTACAGTCAATGAGTTAGAACAACTGCTGTAAGTAGTTCTGAATAAGGATAATCATTTGAAATATTTATTTTTATTTGTACAGTGTCTTCTGATATTTTTCACATGTTCGAAAACAATTTCAATTTCGTTTGAAATTTCATAGAGATGGATGGATGTACAATGGTAGCTGGCTCAATGATAAAAAACATGGTTGCGGTATTTTGAGCAAAATTTCAAAAGAAGACCATACTATTCATCGGTATTATATTGGCCAATGGGTGGCTGGAAAAAAGCAAGGATTCGGGCATAACTGGTTCGAAGATGGTTCTTACTATGAAGGTGACTTCTGTCGAAATAAACGACATGGTTATGGCCGTATGTGGCATTGTAATGGAGATTATTACGAGGGCGCTTGGAAGGATGATTTTTACCATGGCATGGGATTACTCGTTAAAGGTTTCCTAATTGATGTCATCTGTTCTTTTTACAACCGACCTTAATAATGTTTCGGCTATAAATAACGAATAACTTATCGTTATTTTCCAATACACTAATTAAAAGTGGGTGAGATGTTTAACTTTTGCAGAAAATGGCAACAAATATGAGGGTCAGTTTATTAAGGGCAAGAAAGAAGGTTACGGCACATTTTATCACATAATTACCGGTCAAGAGCAGCGTGGTTTCTGGACAAATGATTGGTTCATAAACGGAACCATGTCAGATGCAGATTTTCGACAATCTGCAACTCGTCCAACACCATATCCTATTCCGGAAGTACGTAACGATTATAAGTAAATTATCAACATTATTGTAAAATTTTTATTCATTGATTATAATTTTTATTTGGTTCAAAGCTGAAAGTGATAACGGATATTAACAATGCTCAAGATACTTCGGAAACTATATATGATAACAAAAAGGGGGAATCCTTTTTCACTGAACCTTTTTGTAAGAGAGCATCGAAGCGTATAGTTCCGAATATATGTGTGTCCATAAACACGTGCCCTTGTTTAAATTCCGTTTTATGAACATATATTCTTACAGTTTAAAATAACACGTAATACAGAATGAGTCGATGTTATTTGTATAATTTATTCTAGCAAAAGTACTTCAATTTTGCATATATTTCTTTCTATCAACATATGTATACACGTATAAACCATTTGTTCGCAATAAAAGCTATGTACAATAATTTAATTGCCGCTTCTTTAGCGACGGCAGTAATTTTGTACAGACAGAGACAATAAGACTGAAAATTATTTTGTCTCCGCGTAAAAAGCTTTTCAAACGTTACTTGAGCACGGGACTTATTGTGTGAAAAGAAATAAACGAACAACATAAAAAGAACTGTGAATAATACCGCACGAGAGGCATGTTTTCGAACAAAGTAATAATAAGTACATTCAATGCGAGCTAGTCACGCATTGTCAATGGAAGATATAAACCCCCATTCAAGACTGTTGCTTTTTGAGCCATAGCTAAGGATACGTTATACAATAAATCTTATCGCGTATCATTGCTCTTATAGGTTAAGTCGCTACGCGAGAAGGGGAATGTTTCACTTTTATACATACATATATCCTTTCACCAAAAATTACTTTTCAGTACGTGTACAAATTCATTGCGATATAGTTAAACATCGGTAGCAATATATCGCTTCGCTCGCTGAAAAAAACAGGTGTTCCCTTTCAAACTTGTCGCATGTAGGCGAATAAAAGTGTTGAGAAATATTATAGACAGTCATTTCTGATGTTTTCAATACAGTACCAATCCTCATCTTCATAACCCATTCTAATCTATCGTTTGAATTGTTTTAATACGTAATAACATGTATAAGCTAAACAATGCAGCATATGCAGATAATTAGAGATTCATTATCCTCCACTCAGAGAGGTTATCACATTGTAAAAGTAACACAGATCATGGGTTGTGCTTTACCATGTTCAGACTACGTGCGTCACGCCAGCGGTCTGTAGTAAATTCACACCATTTCTACCTTCAACATCGGTTGACTCTATTTGTTCTTTAAGTAACTCCAGTTCTCTTATACCGGACACAGTGACTTCGTATTTGTGGGCCACTAAGCTCCGATAAAAATGTATCGCAAATGCGAGGAAGATTATTAGTACTGGTATTAACACGATACAAGCAGACCAAGCGGCCACTTGTGAAAAGTCATAGAACTTCACCCAACAAAGTATAGCAATTTCCAATAAAAATAGTAAAAGTCCTAGAAGAGTAGAAAACGCCCATGCCACTTCGATGTACCAGTGTAGACGTTCGTGTGGAGATTCGTGTACTAAGCTTATGCTATGCAGATTGCATACAGCTTCGATGTTCGGCAAAATACACGTTGATATCATTAAAGCTAACATGTGAACCGCAACCAACAACGTAGTACACACGGCGAAGGCGATTAACATCTCTGAAGGTACTTTCGTATCGGAATTCAACTGTACTTCCACCATAGCTACCTGTAAAGGAAAAATATTTATTTATTAATATCTATTAATATATATTAAAATGTGTATGAAATATTTAACAGTGAGTTTATAATCTGTGTAATGAAATCAATTGCTCAGAGTTATTTCCCTTATTGTTATATGTAATCGTCCTTTTTAAAATAATTTTACAATATTTTTATGCAGAATTAATTCAATTCTAGACTAACTATTTATATATAAATTAGAAAATAAATATTAACTTTACTGTACCCCTAAGTTTTAAGAAATTCTATTAATGCTAAATAATATTGCGGGGATATATCTCTTCTTGTTCCTGAACTCATTTTTAACAAATTATAATCTACGTTACTGTTATCAATATTCTTCCCTTGACTGTTCCCTTTGTTCCCTTTACTATTGTACTGTTATTATCACAATGTGAATTTATTAAGTCTGTTATTTTTTACAATGGAGAACAAAAAGCTAAAACCTAAAAAAAAGTATTGTTCTAAAGTTTTGATGATTCAGAGGTATTTTGGATTACCGAAAAAGAGATTTATTAAAATATCCAGTTATGTACCATGGCAAAGCCGGAAAGTAGAGCAGACGTCTTGCTCGACGCTTTAAGTTTCGCTCGACTGAGCTGCAGTTTTCTCCAAGAGAGATAACCCGGCGTGTGAAGGCCATCTCCCGACTGCGACATCTTTGACTGGTTGACAGAAAAGAATAACAGACAATATAGAGGGATTATTAACACAACGTTTGTAAAATAGAATTGAATGGAAGCGAATGGTTGCATAATATGCTTAATCGAAAACAGTACGCTAACTTGTGTCTCAAGTATCGCGTGAGCATAGTGACCAATTATATGATTCAATTGAAACTTCACTGATTTATACTATAATATTATAATTAATAATTATATTATATATTATATAATTATTGGTACATATATTATATATAATATACAATATATATTATATTGTATTGCCGTTTGTCTATTAAATTTTGTATCAGTAAATTTTTTCCCCTTTAAAATTTAATTAAGAAATTTCACATCTTTGGGAAAATCAGAAAATTGTTATATGGGATACTGATTTCTACAAAATGTTTAGGAAGTTATAAATATAAAAGTTGATTCATGGAAAGCCTGTATGTTGAGTATTAGAATAAATTATTTTTAAATTTGAATCACAATCATGAAACTTACACGTAAGTATCCTAACTATGTTTGCCGTTTTGAAATAGCGGGAGACCAACAACGGTGGTATCCATTCGGCATTTCAGAATCGTGCTACACCATCCGTATAGTAAAATCGTTGTTAAAAATACATCTAAGATAATTGCACATCTAGAGGTAATCAGCGTTTGGATAATTGGCGTTCAACTGTACAAACACGTAAGAAAGAAAGGCACGTACCGAAAGTAGATGGCAACGTCGGTGCCAACGGGAGAGCTTGCCAAAAGTCCTGTGTAGGACAAAAAACCAACGGGTGCTGAACCAAACAAATAACAAGGAAAATTAATGGAAAGCCTCTAGATACAACGCAAGAGAGAGAGATTCATCTAAATACTGATAGATTGAATCTGTGGGAAATCTGGCAAGCGACAGCACGATATAGTCAAGTACAATACACCAATGAAAGAAAAAACAGAATAATACAATCTTTCAACTAATTAGTAATTGTAGTAAATTGTTACAAAATGAAAATTTGTAATCTATATAAAATAAATCTAGAGAACGGAAAGATATATCCTTTTTACATCTAACTTCTATATTTACATAAATAATTTATAACTATATATAATTCTTGTTCATTTAAATCAGTGGAGTAAAATTATGAATTGAGATTACGGTTAGTCTTGTACACAACATATGTAATAAATCAATTCCTCTGAACATCGAATCACGCACATCCACAGTTAGTATACACATAATACTTTATACATCAAGCTTCCGCTAACGCAAAATTGTTTATACGTATTTCGTGTATGTCTGTATTTTATGTAAGTGAATTCGTTGCCGAGAACATTATCGTTAATTATGCGAGAATAATTATGCGATATAAATGATTATGTTTCATTATAAACTAAGGAAGCGACTGGTAGCGATATAATTTAAGAAACAGTTTCGATTGATCTTATCGGTATTTACAAGGATTCCATGAACGTTAGATAATATTCAATTTTCTGCTTCTCTGTCGACAACATGAGTATCTTCCAGGTAAAGATCATCAACGACTCTCATGAGTTTTAATACGTAGTACTTTGTTCACCCGATCGTAAATCGTCAACGGAATTGAGTTTTAAACAATGATATCAAGAGAGCATGATTTATCGAATCAAGGCGGGCAACAAACAAAATGATCTCTGACGTTCGAGTTCAATTGAATAGCAAACACATGGAGTATTCAATATACGTTATTGTTTGTAATCATAAAGTCTGCTGAATTTTATATTTCAATATTGGAGATTCTAAGGAGTTTTTTATTAATTCTTAGTGAGATAGTAGACGCTTGGCAATTCTGACTAATAGGATATGGAGACAGACGTAGAATTATCCAAAGCGAATTGGTTTCATGGATATGTTAATATTATTATATACGTATAATACATGGACGTTTGTCTTATTAAGGAGATTCACAATTTAATACTTTGAGGACCGACTACTCTGACAAGCATATAGTCTGAATTCCCGCTTGTTTTTTGAGCGATTGAAAAGATTCAAAACGACCAATATTATATCTAATATATTAATAACGGTTTCGTATTATCTAAGCACTAATATCGGCAATTAATACTAGTACATATATCGTCACCAAATATAGGCAGAATTAGCTGTAGTGGTACCGACAGTTTATTACGAATATCTCGAAAACTAAGCCTGAGCGGCGGTTATATGTATAGGAAAAAGTTCAAGTGTTGATTCCTACAAGGTGTTAAAAATTCATCGGAATCATTGATAAGATATGTTGATGAGATATCGATAATTACCATAAATTCATATGATTGTATTATATATTTATTATCACCTCAACATGCTTTTTTAATTTTCTTAAATTGTGAATGTGTACTTTATCAGCGAGATAGATGTCCATATGTTATACACATTAATACTAACATAGAACTCTTCAGATAATTCTACATCTTTCTTCCATGCAATTGTAATATATAAACAATTTTGTTCTATTCTAAAATTATTTACAAACACAAATATTCATAACATAATCATAACATCTGTAATACCCAGAATACATTATTTGACTACCATGCGGAACGTTTGAAGTCTCTTCTACAGCACATCAAAAGTATCAATATTTATATTTCAGCGATAAGATTCGCTGGAGTTGCTTGTAGTATCAAAGCCGGTTCAAAATGACCAAGCATCCGCTAATGCACATGCGGGTGAACGATATAATCCTAATAAACGAGAAAATAAACGAAAAAGTTGTCGCAGGTGAAAATTGTATATGTCAAAACGTACATATAAGGTGTTATGGAAGAAGACTACGAGATAACCGTATAATATCTAGCGTAATACCCGGAGAGAGATAAAAAGGAAACGAACTGCGAGATCAAAGAGACAAGGGGAGAATTACCGACCTGACAGTTGTGAAACCGCTTATGGAAGCAGTGACCGTCAGCGTTGCGCAGATGTGTGCGTGCCACGTGTACGTGGATGGGTAAGTGCGAGGAGGGGAGTACTGCTCCGTCCTCCGCGCCAAACACTGAATTGCGTCCAGTGCTTGTCGACCATATGGACATCAGGCTTGTTTCTTGCGTAGCTCTGATAAACGCTAAAACAAAAAAAGAGCGTTACATTAGATTATATGTAGATTTTGAAATAACGGTAACTAATTATTAAACTGCGGACATTTATACATTTATGAGAAATTTAAAAGTGCAAAATGTATACACAGAATGTACAGAATGTACAAAAGTATATAAAATATTGGGTTATTAGAAAAATTCGTAACGAGTGTTAAGAAACATTTAACTAGAATTAGACTTCCTATCATCTTTTTTCTGACAAACTGTTTGTCTTCTTACGTATGAATTCATTCAAATAGCTTTTATAGGAATCCAAAATATTTCACGAATTTTGTAAGTTATTAAATATTTCAAATAAAGTCTATACTACATTGTAAATTTAGAAAAATATAATATCTATATAAAATTATAACGTATTAAAAATAGGTCTCTATCAAAAATTATAATATGATTTTAATCAGCTATAGGAACAAAATTTAATAAATGCTATGTTACATTGTGTAATTTAATTTGTGTAATTTAATTTAAATCTAATTGTTTACATTGTGTAAATTTATTTTATGGTAATTATTTGTACCTGAAATTTAACTTTGGAAAGATTAAAAAATATCTTTATATATGAACAATATGCATAGATTAAATTTATTTCAATGCACTTGGCGAGGAATTATGTCAACTAAGAATCAACTTTTCATGACACGTGCATATTTTCTGTATAACATTCTATATGCGAGAACACACCTTAATGCAGTGAATGACATGTTTCTAAAGAGAGAAAGTGAATGGAGAAACTGGTTTCGGCGGGACAATTATTTCTTGACCCGTGATAATGTTGACCCAATCGTTTTTACTCCTTACATTTATGCTTTTTTCATTTTATTACTATATTCATTGCTTCTTTTAGTCGGCTAGTTGTACTGCGCATTGTTGGGAAAAAGACTAGCGGGTCTACACAGGGGCAAGGGAGCTACTGCGCTCTATTGTTTACCGTCACGCGTTGCTGTATTGTTTTACTTGTATTAGGTTGTCCAAAAAGTTTCTTTCGTTTTATAAGAAAATAATGGATGCACAACATTTTCCGTTTTATATTATTTTATCGAATTACGTATGATCCATTACGTTCTATCAAAATAAAGATCACAACGTTCGACAGATTAGTTTTCATGTTTGTATAAAGATGCGTCGTTGTGAAAGACGTGTCTGTAAAAGAAAGACACTTTTCGGACAACCTAATATATGTAACACTTTCGGGCAATACGCGTGCTTATCTTTATGATTGTGCTGAGTCTATAGAAAATAACGCTAATCTTCCTTTCATACAGTAGCTCACAAAAGTATTCAAACACTTATTGAGACTTTTTATAGATATACTATGTGTGTTATACGAAAAATTTTGAAATTTCATTAACACTGTAACAAGAGTCGATTATGATGATTATGTTGCTAAAGTTTGAAACAAATCTGAAAAAATACATAGAAGTTACAAAATGTTTAGTGCAAGTATATATATATATATATATATATATATATACTTATATATATATATATATATATGTATATATATATATATATATATACTTATTATATTTATATTTATAATATATACTTATTATATTATATATTTAGTATATATATATATATATATACTAAATATTTAATAGGATCATTTTGAACATTTATCAGCTACTTATGCTACGTATTAATCTTTTACTAAATGTGTGATATTTACGCAGTAAATGCATGTACTTGCATATAAATTTTCAGACTGATTCTAAATATGATCAATACAATCATGACAGTTGTATATCATTACAGTGTTAATAAAATTGCAAAATATTTTATATAACATATACGATATGAACATAAAAGTTTCGTAAATACATACATACTTAGTTCAGATATCTTCGTAAACTATTATACGATAGTGTGTATAACCTTCATCGTTGGACGGTCAATTAACGCCTTCGAGAAATAAAGTTCTCACTTTAACTTTACGTTCACAGTGACCGTGCAACATGTAGGAGACATGGAACGAGGAAAAAATGAGATTTAATTTAAAGAGATTTTGAATCTCGTCTGTATCATTTGCAACGGTCGTTAATAGCAATCGAATGATGGGGGCGCTGCACGCACAACGTTCTCTTTCATTTACGCGCTATTACGCAAACGATACATTTCCCGCAATCTTTTTTATCTAAACGCCACATAAAGGCCCGAGTATTGAGATACAAAGGTAATGTTTTCTTTTTTCCGTCTCATAGTTATCAATCGAATTGATTCAGCAATTGGTATATTTTCGTTTCGCTGGGTCATTGTACCAAGTAAAATCGTCACATATATATCGTAGCTAAAAATACGTTGGTACTTAAAAAGATAAGTAGCATTTCGGGTAAAAATAACTGAAACTAAAATTATCTATTGAAAACGAGAAATAAAGAGACAGTTACTTAATAGATAGGATGCTTCTTGTAACTGGACCAAGCCATAATTTTAAAATATGTAATAAGCAATACACGAAATTTTCATTGAGCAAAATTAAATGTTTTCGCGTAGTACGTCGTGTGATTATACGGAAGTGAAGGTGTTTCGAAGATTTCAAAGTAATCTCCATTTTTTAAAATTGTATATGCTTTCATATACAATTTGACTAGTGATTTATTTTAGTGAGTTTCAGAGACCAATTATGTACTTGCATATGAAACCAGTTTTTTCGCGTAACTATTCCCGCTAATTCAACCTTGACTGTGGTGTTGTTGAACAAAAAAAAAAAAAAAAAAAAAAAGAAAAAGTTTGTGGAGATTGGACCAAGATAAACAACGAGAGAAAAAGAGATTCTTCTCCAAGCACTTCGACAATGTTATTTTTTTTCGAATTATAAACATGCTCAAAGGTATTCGAACTATGTTCCTCTTTATAAATATCGAAAGATAACTTCAGCAACGAATTATATACATACTACAATGTTTAGATCCTTTCATATCTGAATTGCAAATGTAGTATAGTGTACATTAATCATCAGAGGTCTATCAATGGGTGCAAAGTATGCATTTTATGAAAAAGTGTATGGCATTGATTAGATAAACTGGATAAAAACCGTGGATTTCAAATACACATTTAAAAATAAGAATAAACCAGATGCTATACTGATTCTAATTATACATTTATATTTGCTTCATACTATTCTCATTATCTGTTTCAGAGGCAGCGAAGAAATCAAATGAATTCTAATAACACTCTTGAAATTCATTCATAGATTGTCATAAATATAAAAAGAAAAGTTCTTTTAGGTATAGAAAATAAAAAGAGAAATTCCTTTAGGTATAGTTTCCTACGAATGTTTATTGGAAACACTTGCAATGAAATTTTCCGTAAAAAGACCATAACGAATTGCCTACAATGCCATTGGGTATGTTGCAACTAATATAGTTCAGAGATACGTGCCAATATCACTAAAAATACAGGGACCGTAGAACGCATAGAGAGCTTGCTGTTACGGCTCACACACGAAATTAAATATTCACGCTGCTAAATCAGAGTGATATGTAAGTTGTTACTTGCAAAAAATGACTGACATAATCCGATACGCCCGACGAATATCTACATCACGTCATTATGCACGAATATGCACGAATATGCACGAGATTAACAAATTGCCGGGAACTTTGCGCTAGCATGTTCGTGTGTGTTTAAGATTTTATTTATTAAACACCAAAAGCACTCTTTGCCGTTTTTCAGAAAAGATTAAAAGAATTTATACTTATATCTTAATATAACCTGAAATTCTTTTGGTATATTGATGTATTTCTAGAAAGAATTAAAGAGATATAAAAGTATTGTAACTTATAAAAGTTCTAGGACGCCATGTAAGAAACTACAACCTTAAATTTTATCAATACAGGATCGATAAGATTGCAGGCCGTTAGTAATGTATATCAAGAAGATATACCTACGAGAGATTAATTTAATATTTAATATCTGTTCTTATGATTTCATGTAGATATAACAGGCGTATATGTTCTTTTGTGAGATTGTATTTTGTATTATTTGTTTACTTCCTGAAGGATTGTGTTATTTTTCCAAATATGTATTTGGCTCTATTAATACAAAATTTAATTTGAAACAAAATTGCTGGAGCTAATGTCTTCATTTTAATGTAAAAGATGTATGTGTACTTTTGTTACTGACTGTACATCTTGTCAAAATGAAACACAGGACAAGTATTAAGCAAAAGTTTAAAAATATGATATCATCATAAAATATAGAGTCTATTGTGACATAAAATAAGAAAAAGAGGAAATCGAGATTATTTCTTTATATATAGTTCAGGTCAACAAGTTGAACTAAAAACAAGGAAAAGAAAACCGCATAAATGTAAATAATTGTTATGTGAAATCAAATGAATTTAATTCATTCACATTCGTATACAAAGCAGCAGACATATTTCGATGAATAATTATAAATGTGCAAATGTATTTACCATTTTGGAGCAGTTTGGAGGAGTGTGCGGTTGAACGCGCGAACTCATAACGAAGATCAACAATCTACACTCTTCACGCAATAAAGGAAAAAAATAAAAAGAATCAGATGAAAAAGCACTTTTCGAGTTGAAGACACCAGTATTTAGTTTAATATCACGATAATGAAAAGATTGGATAACGAAAAATGTACTTGGCATACAACTAAATTACGTTAAATGACAGCAGTGAAAGACACCAGTATACTGAATAAGAACGCCGCGAAACGGCATCGACAAACATCAACGACAAACCACGAAGTTAGCCGACGATCGCCGAACATTTTCGGTCATCTGTGGGTAAGTTAGATTAACTACCCGAATGAACTTATAATTGAATAACATATGTAAATTAGATGCAAATTCCTTATTGCGTATGATTATTAATAAATCACAATATATATCTATCTAAATATTACTAGTTAATTAAATTCTTTTATTTAATTAGCTTATATACTACATATAATTAACATTATATTAATAAACATTTTAATATTATTAATACATAAATAAAATTTTTTTTTGTCAGATTTTCAACACTATGATTTTAAAATGATTATATGTTATATATATCTTATACGATATCCAAATGATGAATGTGAATGAAATTTGCTTATATAAGTTATTGATGACTTTAAACAGGTTTTTATAGCGTTATAATGAAACATTCTTTTCTATGCTAAAAATTCTATACTTATGATTTCCTTTCCATTTAGATCAATTACTTTCAAATGAAGATATATTACAAGGATCGCGTGTATTTGATTTGACGAATAAAGAGACGCACTTTGAAGGAATGAAAAGATTATTATTTTCAATGCAGTGAATAAATCAGTATAATAAATCAGGAACAGGATTTTCATTAGGATTATATCATAAATAAAGTTCTTTTAAATTTAAAATTGCATAAAATTTTTTAACGTTAATTTTTAATTATATATAAATACAATATCTATTAGTTTCACTTAACTTTTTTTAAATATATTTTCGGAATTTTTAAGGATTTTCGAAGATAAACTGAAAGCAATCACGTATCTTCTTGCAACAGCAATTGCAACAGCTTCGTTTACATCATACATCTACATCAAAGAACGGATGAAAATGTAAACTAATATTTGACCGATGTTAAAACAAATTTATCGTCCTTTTAACGATTTGTAAACATTTTTAACACCTCAAATTTTGTAACTACGTATAAAAGACTCATCAAACGGATAATAGGAAAACATATACAGTAGCTATAAGTTGCAACAGAAAGTTAATTTATGATATAGAAATTTTGGAAAGCTTCATTCTGAAACACAAGACTCGTAAAGAAGTTATAGGCGCGAAATAATTTCCGCTAAAGAAAACTGGGGAGCAATATAGCTGGTAGGTAATTTTACTTATGGGCTTCTCCTCATGGCAAGCGTCCAGGATCATTTCCATCGAAGAGAAACGCGTCGCCCGCAGTCATGGTCAGGGTATCCCTAACCTACTTGCATTGCTACCGACTGATCTATTTAAAACCTGATCCCTACAGTGAAAATTCACTTTGAAATGAAACTGTTCACTTGTTTTGATATTACCCTCGCTTCGACCGACATCAGGCGTGTGACTAACATGTTGATAATTTACTGATCATAAACAAATATAGTATGCTCAGAATGGTTTCTATTCTCTTTATGAAGTATGAGAATTTTACGTCATATTTATAATACCTCTCTTTTATATAATTGTCTAGAAAATTATCTGGATGATTATTTATAAACTTATTTATTATCTATCACTACTATTATTTAATTACTCATAGAAGTAAACATTACCTAAAAATTTGCCTACAGAGATTTTGGCGAACCTGTCCTTGATCGAAACAAAAACTCTTAACTGCGAGATTGATTTACAAGAAACCGTTCCAATATAAGGTACCTAAGCTTGATTTATCGCAGTTCGCAGGAATTCCGTCTGAAAAATCAATCGCCCCGAGGGAACGACAATTTTAGAATTCATTCTTGCACCGTTTTAAAGATATCCAATAATAACCATGGAAAAATATTTTAATCCCTAGATATAAAATTTACTTAGCTAAATATAGCAATCATAAAGTTTCACGTAACTTATCTGCTTTTGTTCTCTACTATTTTACCCAACATCTTAGAGGATTATTATATTGACTACAAATTAAATAAGACAACAAAGAGCATATTCCGCAGGAGCAAAAGAGTTTCATGATATAGTTGAAACAATTAATTAGTCGGCAATGCACATTGAAGAAGTGTGATGCGCGTAAAGATTAATTGCAAGAAATCGTACCGAGTTGTTAAGCCCATTACCTCGAGATATGAATGTCCTAGAATCTCAATTAATAACGTCATTCGTTTGTGCGCCGCCTTTTCGTTATAGAATTTCTGCGAATTTTCAATGGGAAGTTCTTATTTTCTTATTATTGCATTCCTCGTGTTCATAACAGATTATTCACGGTATCCTGTTATTACCTGGGAATCATTGACTGCACGCCGGTTTCTATACAAATTTAGAAATATAGCAATGTCGGATGATTGGATCTAGGAAATTCTACATTTTGTTTTGGATAGTATTTTTATCACGGAATGATAAAAAATTGTAATATGGTAGAATTAGAAGAACAAAATGGAAGAATTAATTACAGAAGAATATTATAGATTCCACTAATGAAATATTAATAATATCATATATGTAACATTGCAATCATGAAATCGTTATAATAAAAAAGGTACTGTTGATACCGATGTATATCAACTCTAAGCTATCCTAGATGATAAGAGAGATGAGCATATGATCAATAATTTGTAGAACTTTCGTAATTGTTAAAGAACAAAACGAACAGTAGCAAATAGGTGTACGTAACATCATCGCAAATACATAATACCATGTTGTTATCGTCGAAATAAGGAGAGTGAAGAAAGTTTCGTGACAATATTTTTTCAAGGTAGATTTTAAATCATGAAACATGTAGCCTGAATAAAATATAACTTAAACTTGCAAAATAAAGCATCAAAAGTTCCATTTGAGTTTTATTTCAACTTAAGGTCCTTACTATAATTTAATGTTTTATTGAATTCGAACAATCTCTAATATTCCAGATATTCGAAATGAATATGTACGTGTAAAAGTAGAAAACTAAGTCGATCACGTACGTATGTATCTATAACTTCCTAATACTGAATTCGTTATATACAAAACATCAATATTTATTCTAAAGAATGTGCAAAAATAGAAGAAAAAAGAAATTATAAATTCGCCGAATCACTTACAAGAACCGTACTCAGCTCGTCGACGGGTTTCCATGTTAATAAGCAGCACACTATTTAATATAGGAATTCCAATAATTTAGCACCAATAGCTCTTTAGAATTTCTTACCAGAAAGTATATACAAACGACACAAGAAAATTGTTTCTGCTCTTCGAGCGAGTGAAGAAGCACTTTCTTCGTCACTTGTCCAGATATTTATCTAAATTCCCACTCGCGACTCGACTTTATCATGACATTAGTAAGCCGGCAGATATCTGTTTGTTTATTTTCCTTGGCTTAATATCATTTGTTTCTGCAATTACAATAATTCTGTAATTTTACGAAACTGAATTGTGCATTCATGTTCCTCGGCAGACAACTATGGAATATGAACGAAAACTGATTGCGTGCGTGAGACGGCGCTAACTGTATCACTGGATCGCTTCGATAAATTATATTTATCCTCCTCGGTTTAGACGACAATGTGTCCCCACTCGGGAGCGGGAATATAACATGGACACACCCTTTCACCCGAAGATGGGATGAACGATGGAAAATCACGGAAGAATAAAAAGATTGAACGAGAGGAATGCCAGATGTGCCCAATGTCGTTGAATGTTATTGTACATATATAGTACTTAACTAATCACGGTACGATGTGGAATATCTCGTTTCAGAGAGTTCGAGAGAAAGGTATACCTTTTAAGAACTAGACTTTCCTACCTTTCGATATTTCCTCCGGAACAATGTCGCCTAACGTTTAGTTTTCCCGAAACTATTTTTTCCAATAATTTTCGCGTGACAAACTTTGAGATATGGTATGACTGTGTTATGTGATATGCTGATGTGTAGATGTTGGATGGAATAGTGTGGAGATGTTACTGGAAACATAACTGAAATAATGTGGGCTGTTAGTTTTGGTCTTATATCTGTATTTTGTGTCTTTTAAATTACTAAATATGTACTTCTTGTTTATGCTTGTTATGTAATATGTTGATATGTAGATCTTGAATGAAGAGGTATGGACAGGTTACTGACTGGAGAATTAGTTGTGTTTGTGACTTTAGAATTATATTTGATGTTTTCTAAATTATTAAATAATTCATTGTTTATGGACGCCGAACTCTGTTATATTATGTATATGATATTATAATTATATTTAATATGTAAGATATATTGTATTGTATATGTAAGATATTGATATTGTATTAATTTAATTAATATCGTATGTAAGATATATTATATTGTATTGTATATGTAAGATATTGATATTTATCAATTTTAGACGAAACGTGAATCAAAAAGGAAATCAATATGACCATTGATTGATCAATTCTAGAGAAAGATATCATATTTATGATAAAGAGATGCGAAGAATAAATTAATTTCGTTCAAACTTTAAAATATATTAAATTTTTTAACAAAATTATTACAATTTTAACAAGATCAAAAAAGGTATCCAAATTTAGAATAAGCGCCACAGCTTCGGGTCATTGGCTTTCAAGGTATAAACACAAACGTTCTCAGCTTTATTTCCGTGTAGAACCTTGACTTAATTTTCTGCATTCAATGGTATGTACACACGGATTCCTTATGTAATTCAAAGTCAAGAAGGTACGACTTCCTTCCAAACTAATTTTCTGCTTGGTAAATTTCCCGATAAAAATAATTATGCCATCAATTATTTAAAAACTCGAAAAAAGGTAAAATTATAATCCTTTTTATAATAATGAATTTTTCTAATAGCATGTATGTAATAATAAATTGTAATGATAATATTCTATACTTATATCTATTATAAATGAAGAAATTGAAAAAACACATATTATGATATTATTTCTTATATAAACGTAAAGAATGTGTGAATGTTTATTCACTACTTCTGAAATAATGTAACAAAATATTCGATTGGACAAGTGAATGGATTAATATGTTAATATCTTGAATAAACATGATACATCAATAGTGCAAGTGACGTAAATAAATGAAACTAATCGAATATAAAATGAACGCATTGAAAACTGAAATTTTATTAGATTCCAACATATTACTATATATTCATTTAAAGTATCACTTTATTTTTTATAATATTAAAATATCAAAAAAATTTGTATTAAGTAATACTTCGAAAATTTCTATTTTCTCGAAAAGCTAGTTGAACAAAATTTTTTTTTTATATTTGCGATTTATCTTTCTTATACGCAAAATACGTATTTCGACATTGAAATATTTATATACATAATAATATAATACATACATAATATAATTTTATTATACTATATTAGCATTTTATACAATATAAACATAACTACGTTTATATAATTCTTATTGTTAGAAATTATAAGCTACAAGTTACTGGTACTGATAAATTATCTTACTAGCAATAAAACAAATAAAGTTGCACAAATGTTATCTATTTGATGTATTTATGTATTACGTAGATTAAAGGAAATGACTGTCATAAACAATTATTTAGAAAACTATTCATTAATAAAAATAGTGTAATACTTAAAATATAATCGAATATGACAGCTAACTTGTAATTGATAGAATTTAATTGTAGTACATGTATTATATGTATAGTATTGCACGTATACATATGTTTACTATATATATTTATCGTATTTGTTGTAAAGAAAGTTAATTACTACTAATAACGAGAAACTTGTAACTTGTTAGCTGTAAAATTTCACAAATGACATTATTGTGTAAGAAGCTTCAGAGTATAATCAACAGTATAATATAATTTTAAGAAATCACTTACTTGACAGGACAGCGATCGAAAATGTTTAACCTCGATACTGGTGAATGTGTTCTATTATACGGTGTGTTTTCCTGTCGAAATTTATGCCGGCACGAGACGCCGATAATGTATCGTTTGAAACGAATCTGCATTCTTTGATGCAGGCGCGACCGAATAGCTACAATTGCATGAATCACTTCCTTCACGCTAATTAACAAGAATACAGATATTTCAGATTGATAATATTACATTTAATTGATGAAAATCCTCATAGGAAATGGTATATCACTTAACATTCTACGCCATAACTGGACGAATCCGATACGATGAGTCGAATCTGTGTACCTTGTCTCTGGTCGAACGCGAGAGATCGATCGAGGTTGAATGCCGGTGATGTCAATATTTCCGACAGGTAACTTCAGAACCCTTAGACAGATGGTGCGAACAGTGCTTTAAAATGGCGGCATGAAATTTAATTTCATTCTCCTCTCCACGATCGACAATTTCCTTATGATGTTTATGTTTATGTGATGTTATGATTTACTACTAATATTTACATGCTGATCAATTAGATCTAAGTACAGGGATATCTACCATCTATTATCCAAATTTTAAATTACATCGTAAAAAAAATGTTCAGATCGTTAGGTATAAAAAACATCGAACGAAGTAAAAAAAGAGTCGAAAAATGCAAATAGTGTCATTGTATATATTTGATTATTTTTCAAGGAAACACCATGCGCAAAGTGTTTGGTGACACCAAACTCCCCCTGTGTTATAACCTATAACTAACTCTGGTTCTAGTAGCAGCTCACAGATGGTGCATGCCATGTTTTAATTGTAGTAGTAAGTCTATATGTTGCTATTTTCCAAGTTCTCGCGAGCGCGGGTTCTTAAGTGGATAATACTCTATATTAAATTCTGTATTATTTAGTAATACTTTAGTAATATATTTCATATGACTATACAAATTTAATGCTATGAAAATGAAATGTAGAATCTAATAATCAAAATACTTCATTAGAAAGTAAATTTTTGTAACCTCTGTATATTAATATATGATAGAAACACCCTAATCGAAGTAGTATAATACATGTTTATTATTGTTTAAATATCTGTAGTAATATATGTTTATCAAATTCGAGAATTAATAGGTTAGGTTCAAATTCATAAACACACTCATAGTACAATTGTTATGTTACATTCGTTGTTTTAATCTGTATAGTTAAGAACACAGAAAAATGGCATTTTAGCCAATCTTTTTACTGAATAGATGAAAATTTGCATATTCATAGTTTTTAATATAAGAAGGATGTCATATTTTTGGTAAGTTCATATAGCAATTATATAGAGTATCTAAAGTACTACAAAGCTGTTAATCAATATTATGATGCAGAGTTACTCACAAACTCGTGCGCATTTGAGATTGTCTAACTCAATGTTGCATCGTTCCCAATGTAAGCTGTAATCTGCAGTGGAGGAAGAGCTCATATTTCAGCACGTAGTTGATTATTCTTTTACTTCAACAAAGACAATCGAAATGACTTTTGATTGTTTCACGTTTCTTTACGTTGTATATGAACGCACACAAGATAGACTATTGCTTCGATAATATAACTGGCCATATGTCGGGTCTCGTCTGGCCAATTATCGAGAGAGGTATATTTTTAGAAAATTTCAAATATTAAATGCGAATGAGATATATATAGATAGATAGATAGATATATATATATATATATATATAGATATACAGTGGCTCACGAAAGTATTTTAACATTTACCATCGAAAACATTTATGTATTGTACATTGTATGCATTATATAAAACATTCTGAAATGTTTTAGTAAGAATTAATATTCAGTAGGGCTATGTTTTATGTGTTCAACAATTTATTATATGCTCAAAATCGCTGTTCATATTGTATAGTTAATTTATGTTTACAGTAAATACAACATATGCAATATATTATAAATTTTCTATTATAAGTGTTCAAATACTTCCGTGAGTCACTGTATATATTCATTTATTTTATATAGGTAATATCAAACGTACGCCTTACGAAATCAGTTTCGAGAAATGGAGGGGATAGCGACGGCCGATTAACGAAGCAAAATCCCGGTAGGTTAAAGCAATGGTTTGTAAGGGGTGGGGTATCCCGTGACAAGGAAATACCGGTCATCGTGAACACAGCGCAGAACAGAACGGTACCATTCTTTGGGTGCCAGTCAGCGCGCAACATTCATTTTTAGTAGGGAATTGGCTCTCGAACTGGAGCGCGGTCGCAACGACCGCAAGAGACACCTGTTGCGCCACTAAGTAAGCCGGCAGCCGCGAAACACGAACGCAATAACGATGCGCTCTATTCGAATGTGTTTGCGCGCCAAGTGACAACGTGATTTGTTGACGATTTTTGTTCTATGTTTTGAAGAGAACGGTTTTTTCAAAGAAGAGGTATACATTGTTTATTTATCTTGGTAACGTTCCTCTTTTTCTTTCAATATTTTGAGGTGCATTTTAATGGTGGCTGTGAGATCAAACCGTTTGAAGAGAATTTATTTGATTGCAACATCGATTTGCACCTGAGGAGAGAGTTGAAGTTTTGTGGCTGTTGCATCGATTATATTTCTTAAAGGACACTTGTTATGTAATATCTTTTTAATACTGTTTTATTAGTATATAAATTATATATGAGAACAAGATAAAATTATAAATTAATATGAAAAATTAATATACAACTGTGTTATTGAAGTATTATATTAAATATCTTACATGAACCGCTTGTAGTTCATTTCGAGTTTTGGCTAGTAACATTATACGGTTATTCCCCCAATGTAACAGTAATTTTTCACCGTCCACAATTAAATGTGTAACGCAATCGGGTTGCAAATTCGGGTGAACCTCTTTTTACTTCTCTACTTCTTTCTCTCTTTTGAATCCCAATTATATTAAGCAACATACTAATTTAATTAAAGAATATATTATGGTACGAAAGGGACAAGCATAATTTTTCTTTTTTATAAAATAAGTAATATCCGATCAGGTCATGTTTTATTTGCAAACACTATCGATTATATTAACAATTCATTTCATTTGCAGTTTGTGTCTACAAAGAAGAATAACTCAAACCAAGATGTAAACAACATTGCTTACATAACACATAATAGAAATTTTAAGTACCTCTGAAATAACCACATACATGTATAAATTTTGTACATCTATTTATATAGATTTCTTATCACTTTACATGGATTTTATGAAAAAGACAGAAAAGTTATACACATTCGACCTTAACAACCACAACTCTATAACACCTTGGAGACACATTCTTGCTGAAATGCAATTCCGTTGTCACGCGCATAATAATGAATCGATTACCATGTAGTAATGAACGTGATATCTATTACATTAAATCGATATGATTCTCTCTTATTCTAGCTTCTATAGTGCCTATAGTTCAAAATATCTGAACATTTATTACAGAAAACTATATTGATGGAATTAGAAGTTAATCTAAAAATGTACATAGAAGTCGGAGAACATTTACTGCAAACATATATCTAGTAAAAAAATAGAATATAACAGTTTCATATAAATATATAATTAGTTGTAAATATTGTAGATTATTAATGTAATGAATAATTGATCGTTCGAATACTATGGTAATCTTTACTTATATACTTGCAATAAATATCAACATATATATAACTTCTACATATGTACATATACAGATTATATGATAAACGCAATATATTCATAAAATGTTTTTAGAAGTGTAAATCAAGGTAGTTTGTGAATCACTGTACATCATACATGCTATCAAAAATTTCGTATCTGACCATTGCCTGTTCCTAACAGAGATTAAAGCTCAATAGAAGAAAGTCTTGCGTGACACCTTGTGACTCAAACTCTATATATTTTGTTGCTGAGGCAGAAATAAACGAGGTAAACGACAGGTAACGGTAGCAGGAGGCAGAGAACGCATTATCGCAAATCAGAGTGAAAGAGCTAGAACGGAAGCTTCAAAAACCGCCAAAAGACGTACAAAAGAGACACAAGGATGTTGAAAGTAGTGGGATTGGAGGATAACCAGCGATTTGCATTGATGAAAGTAAGTCAACCATTCAATTGGAAAGAAGGTACGATGTGGTCACAGGGTCGAGGTTAATAATATGTCACTCTTGAAAAGAACATTATGAACGTGTCTGGCGAATATTTTACTAACGTTCTGGGATCTTGTGATTGAGCAGTTCATTTAATTTAATTTTTGTTTGTTGATTTCAATATACGAAACATATTGTAACGTGATCTTTTTGTATATTTCTAACACTATCAATTATCTGTCAAACTTATTACGTATTTCGAAACGAAGCAACGATATATATGAAGTATATATTTCAACAATAATTTATCCGATATCAGGTAGAATCAAGTCTTGCTTCTGTCGACTTCTTATTTTTACATACTACTCCAAACAAATTATTGCCTACATACTTCGTACATATTATTGAATGTTTCTTGAATTGCACAATAAATTGATAATAATAAAGGTATATAATTGAGTTTAAAAAATGTGTGGATGCTGAAACTTCCATAAGTAAAAGTGCAAGAAAAAATTCTAACATTCTGTTAAGTTTCTTCCATCAAATCAAATAACTTTCATCTAAATATTTTTTCGCATTTCAAAGAAACAGCCGCGTCAAAGAAATAACAGCGTACATACACTCAAATCGGATACACCGGTAGAAAGTTACAATAATAAGGAAAATTAATGACAAACTACAGTTTTTTAAACTAAAATGATTAGAGTGTCTTAATTATTTAAATGTTCGTTGTTAACTGGCAGCGAGAATTTTCTGCAAGATCGCTCTACATATGAAACAGATACAAAGACGGGAAGCAAATGTCGGTTCAGTCCTTATTGTGATTCAAATAAAAAAGATTGAAATAATGAGCAATTATCACAGCTATTTTAAATACAGCTGATACCGTATGCAAACTTGAAACCGAATAAACAAAGAAGTGTTAAATTACATACATGATCACAGAATATACTATTAATATACAACTAATTTGAATAGACAATCAGAAGTAATAAAAAATCACAGGATTCACGTAATAAAATTTTTACACTTCAGAAACATTCTATAAATGAAAGGATAAAAAGACAATCATTACACATGTAAATTCTTGACTAGAGCAAATGAGATTATTCAATACACAGGAAATACTTAATGTTGAAATAATGTATCCTTCATTGATATGCAACAAACATCAGAAACGTAGTAAATTTAATCCGACCTCGTCATTTTTATGAAGAAACTCGGAGATATAAAGTATGATATTTTATACTGTAAAGATTTATTTAAAATGAAGCTACTAAAGAGTTATAACATTTAGCAATATAATTAGTGTAAGTATATACTTGTATATACTGTATATATCCTGTATATATTGTATATACAGGATGACTCATTTGGAGTGATATAATTATCTCCTAAACCATTCGTCATGCAAACAAATGTTTCAACTAAAACATACTCTATTTTAAGGGAGACATCTCCTGATGATCATAAATCTTATCTAGACGGACGTGCCTTCGAGATTTCGAGCTTTTGTAAATAGTACTATGTATACGTTTTTATTCAGATTAGCGTGTGTCCCATTTCGTGACGAACTCAAATCACAACATGTTGATGTTTCAAGGTCATTCAAGGTCACTTACTGTTGTTCAAAATTTATCTTTACTCACCAGAGTATTTCGTCGATTCAGCCGTGAACACAATTCTAAATCACACTAATGATCGTAAATTATCGTTACTTTTATTTACGAACAGAGGATATCTGCTGCTACGCCTGATACTTAGATATCCTCAGTTACTGTTACAGTTGCTTCGAAGGAATCAATATTATTGTGACTAACAAACTTCATTTTGGTATCAATTCAATTTACGATGGCTCATTATACGTACAACGAAGTTGTCGATGTGATTTGGGTTGTTAGAGAATGTCGAGTGAGAATGTTCGAATTATTTCTGCAACATTGGAGAGGGTGAAACTATCTTTTAGAGATAGAGGAAATCAGTGCATTGATATTCGAGGTCATTTCGAATACCAACAATAAATAACAATTTCTGGACGTTTAAGGAAGGCAAGCTTTGAACGGCAGTAAACTACCTTGAATGAGCTCGGCGTGCAAACATATCTAGGTCAATGAATTCATCATGGAACGGACTACACGTCCATATAAACAAAAACATATGGTTTCATTTAAAAAAGAAGAAGAAAAGAATTTAAAGAAGCAAGTCACCTGGAAATCTCGAAGGTACGTTCACCTAGATAACGTCCGAAACCATAGCGTAACATTCGCAACTTCCAGAATTCGTCATAGCCTAACTATCTTATATCATCAAGCCTAAATTTATAGCTATCGATAACCGAACGCGATAACTCTGAAGAAGCCTTGATAAACTTGACACGTATCGTCACTTCTATAAAAGACGTGACGTTAACAGATGGATATATTTCTTAATGTTCATCTTCTACAATGATTCTATAAAGAATATATTTATGTATCTATGTAGAATAGCTCATGAAAGTTGAACACGTACTACAGAAAAGTTGTATAAATTCATTATACGTATTACACAAAACTATTTGAAGTTTCATGAACATTACAGTGAGACACAATTACCATGATTATGTTGGTAAAATTTGAAATGAATCAGGAAATGTATATCCATAGAAATTATAATACAAGATATTTCTTATAAACATAATATGTAAACAAAGATATTTAGCAGAGGTTTTTTAAAGTATTTGAGTAGCCATTACATTAATAGGCAACAGTATTTAATCATCGTTAGCACTAATTATATGTTTAAGACCATTATTTATATTGCATACTAATTTTTTATTAAATACATGTTTGCACCAAATGTCTTATAACTTCTATATAGATTTTTAGACTGGCTTCAAATACCAATAACGACGATAGCTGTGCTTCATTAAATAAAATTTCAAAATGTTTTATATAACACACATACTACATAAAAGCATCCAAATACTTTCATGAATCAGTGTATATACCAACACTAATTATATTGTTAAATTTTACAAATCTCTACTGACTTCATTCTATGTCTACGATATTTTCATTCTCATATTCTGACCATTCTACTTTGTGACATGATTTATTTTTCTTTTTTCCAGTCATTCACGCAATGACACTTGTTATCATGCAAACCTGTTCGACATGGAAGTATCGTTCTATCAGTGGATCATCATCATAGTCGACGATGAACATTTACTTCCTATCCCTTTAAAACTTTCATTTCACGCTGCCGGCAGTGAGCACGCTTTTTATCATTGCTTTCGTCGCTCGCAAACGTGTCATTATTCGATGGATTTCACCCGATGAAAACTACTTTATCGCGAGACGTGGACCGTGCATACACCTCTTCTGTCTTTGTTCGTCGATTTCTTTTTTGAGAGTCGCTAAATCCATCCGTAGAGTTTAAATAACTCTTCTTTGTGAAAGACAGTTCTTTCTATACCTGTTTCTTATGTACATAATGTTTTTGTAAACGAACGTCAAGATGATCGAGAGTGAACGGTTCCCTCGCGTAAAACGGCACTTTCTTTACCCTGCTGTTCACCCATACAGACTGACACATGATCTTACAACGTGACGCTGATACTATTGAAGATTAAACGCACACATTTGTACATCTCTGCATGTCCATTAGCCTCCTTATACACGATTCTGTGCGCATAAATCGGTTTCATCAGGTACACGAATTGTGCTACATTGAGGATGTGACTAGCATATTAAGTTTGATGTTTCATCAATAGATTAGATTACACGATAGTGCCTATAAATTCTGTTTATTTAATGAGCAAGGAAATTTTGCAAAAGATATTACGTAGTATAAGGGAAAGGGTTAATACCTATAGATGGTATAATAATTAAAGATTAACCAGTATAAAATAAATAAAAACAGTATTTTTTCGTCAGTCAATTAAGTTACGTGATAGTTCCTTCGTGTATTTTATTTCATATAAGAAATTTTAATAAAGATAGTGAAAGAGAGACAAAAGATGAATGATATTAATGTATCGGTGGCCATTAAATTTCGTATAATCATTTTTCATCTTTTGTAATAGTAACAGCAGTTTTTTGTCATTCACACAAATTCATATTTCTATAAATACTACTAAGATAAAAACTGAATATAATTTATTTCAATTTTTAAATATCATAGCGATAATTTTACGTTGAAATTTGATATATGCAGATATGTAAAATATTCAAAATAAGATATTCGTTATAATATTTAGAAGGTAAAATTCATAAATCTGTGTACAGAAAAATATGCATTTTCGTAAATATTTATAATGTAATTATTATTATTGGATGATAAGTTATACAAGTATACTTTGTAACTCCTTAGTTAACTTTTGTGAAAGAATAACTCCAATTCAATTTTACTTAACAAGTACCTGCCAATATCTAGCGTTAGATAGAGTTTCGCCTGATGTTCGATTTAAGCTGACTGATTTAAGCTGATGTTCGGAACTAAGCAATTTCGCGAATCGTGACCGACATACGAAGATCTTAGAAAATCTTGCACTTATGGCAATTGAGCTTCGCGGTCACTATAAAACGCGCATGAGTCTGCTATGCGCGGAAGAAGTTTTTAGAAAAAAGCTAAATTAACATAGATATAATTAACGTAATACATACACTCACCTATATATTTTTTACTTTTATTTTTTTTTTGATTGTCATTGATTAACGAGGACGCAGAAAGCATATACGTCCTTCTATGATACATTATTATTATAATCGTAATATTATTTACATTAATTCATTTTCAAGCTGAAGTGATACAATTTACAATGTGTTGGAGAAAAAAGAATAATCAGAATAGAAGTTGAATTTTTATCATAATCGACATTAGGAGAAATTTTTCTAAAATTTACTCTATAAGTATTTGCAAATAAAATTAAACTTAATTAAAAAACAGAATTCCAAATGATGCAATTTTCAATATGACAGAAAAAATATATATTTAGAATAGAATTTGAATTCTTACCATAATTAATATTGCAAAATTCATTCGAATGTTTTAAAATAAATGCAGCATACAAAATAGGGTTTCAATTACAAGCACAGATTCCATAGACGTCGTGTATCGGTGACCCGTATTTTGATTCTTGGTAACAGGATTGAGTTAACCTGCTGAAAAATTTACGTGAAAGTAAATAAGTGCAGGTGGTTTTGTGTGAAACAAAGTTGTCTAAGATTTTTGCGCTGACCGTAAAATTGTTAGTGCACTTCCCAGAAAAACGATTTGCTTTCACTGCAAATCATGGATGAAAGGCGTGCTAGCAAATTTTCAATATAACCAATCCCTCCTGCTAAAAGATAGATACAGTATGGCTATAGATGTTATAGAAATACGTATTTTATAAGTTATAATGTAAGATTATAGTATGATATAAGCAATGACATAATTACGTGGCATAGCTTTTAATGTTTTTCGCTCTAATTTATATAAGTACTATGCTATCTCAATTTCCTAACACTGTGTCATTATACTTTTGTTATACAACTATGTAAAAAGATGTAGGTTCATCACCATAATTTTGCTAAGCCTAGTTACATAAAAATTTTATCACGAATCTTAGTAAAAATACATAAAAAATTAATTAATTTTTCATAATCATTTCTATTTTCATTTGAATTCCATGAAATTTGGAAAAATTGAAGTATTGATAGCATTACGAAAGGTATTTGTTTTTTTTAACCATAAAAATCTTTTTTATATCTCACATTTCTTTAAAAATATCTATTATTTTAATGCATCTTTTGATAAGACACTTGTGTAAATTATTTGCATTTACATCTATTATTAATATCACGAATATAGTTACAAGTTTATTACTTTCATGCATCATTCTACTACCTCGTCCTTATATTTTGATATAATAATTCTGGATTATTTCTTTACTTCTTTCTGTGACAACCATAAACTCGCATAGTCTTAAATCTTCTTTTTTTTGTTATTTCGCGTATGATACGTGAATTCTAAATTTTATTACACAACCGGCTAATTTATACAAACTTCTGATTTCAGTTTAGGCGGACAGTTCAAGATATTCTGAAACAACCGCATCATGACGATAACTTTCTACTACGTTGGCTTCGAGGTATGAATTCTTGTAATTTGTTGTAACCGTCCGTACGGTTTCTCAACATTGCATGCGTCAAACGTGCCCCGAAGAAAATTTATCAATCTCACGACAAATCGCAACTTGGACCTTTATGTTCATTTATTTCATTAGAATCGGCGACGTTTCCTGGCGATTATTGCTTTTATGATATGTATACTATACACAATCATTTTTAATGTCCCACCTGATTGGCTGGTTCAAAGACGGCAGGCACAATCATCAGAGAACTTAATCCCTTAAATTATACAAAATAAGACATTGTTTGGAAATCCTTATGTACAGTGGCTCATAAAAATATTTAAACACTTATCGTAAAGAATTTTTATGTACAATGGCTCCAAAAGTATTTGCAAATGCCCTTATTTTCCAGTGAAGCATTTTCTCATCAGACCCTACGACTCATTTTCCTGGTATTAAATTTTTCTAATCATAAGAAAAAATTGCTAAATGGTTCGAAATATACTTAATCTTAATTAATTAATATGTAAATGCTATAATAAATACAGTGATGTACAAATACTCTTTTTAGCCAGAGTATATACGGGGTGGTTGGTAACTGGTGGTACAAGCGGAAAGGGGGTGATTCTACGCGAAAAAAGAAGTCGAAAATATAGAATAAAAATTTTTCGTTTGAGGCTTTGTTTTCGAGAAAATCGACTTTAAATTTTCGCTCGGTACGCGTGCGGTACGTTATAACGGATCTCACTGTAGATTGTTGTCTCGGTGGAAAAATTAAAAAAAAAAAAAGAATTTTAATTTTTCCATCGAGACAACGATCTACAGTGAGATCCGTTATAACGAGACGTGATAAAGTGCACGCGTACCGAGCGAAAATTCAAAGTCGATTTTCTCGAAAACAAAGCCTCAAAGGAAAAATTTTTATTCTATATTTTCGACTTCTTTTTTCGCGTAGAATCACCCCCTTTCCGCTTGTACCACCAGTTACCAACCACCCTGTATATTGTATGTATTATATGTATACAAAATTTGGAAGTTTCATTAGCGCATATGATTACACCGAACACTCAAATTTGAAACAAATCTGAGAATGTATATAGAAGTTACAAGATATTTCGATACTGAAACCATGCATTTAATAAAGAATTAGTATATAACATAAATACTAGTCTTAAACATGTAATTAGTGCTATGGTCCCACTGAATAACGTGGCTTATTAATATGATGAGTAATTCACTATTCAAATATTTTCACGAGCCACTGTGTGTAATTGTAAATCATAATTCAGTAGACGTGCATTCTCTTCTGTTGTGGTCTCTGAACAAAGCCTCGTGAAAGAAAGAATCTAACATTCACTAGTATCTTCAAATTAAGTGTAATTTGCAATGAAATACACGTGATGAGAAATTAATAACTGGTTGAACACTAATGACACAAATGGAATATACTTCATATACTACTCAAAAGATTGTCATATAAAATAATTTAAAAAATAAAAAATTATAAATAAATATAAATTGATATATAAAAATTCTTTAATATCCATTCAGTACAGTGAAAGAAATGTATTTTCATGAGATCATTGAATAAAATTAGACATTAGAAAATTTACAACGGAGAGCAAAAAGTTTTTTGTTTAAGTATCTTCTGCGAAATTAGGAAATTTAATTTTAATCGTATAAAAAAATATATAATAAATGAACATAAAATTTTTATTAGTATTAAATTTGTTAATTTTCCAATTTCATTTGTATTATAAATATGTAATGTAAAATTAAATATTTCTTGACTTTAAAATAGACATTAAAAAATATATATGATTTTTAGCAAGAAAATGGGACCCGGTTGCTGCGGAGAAGATGCTACGTGAGGTATGGATGTTTTCACTTATAATTACTGACACAAATCCATCTATTCACTTCCCTATTTCTCCCTTTTTTTTAATTATTTAGTTTCATAAAAACCGAAAAATAAATAAATTCCTTCGCTGTAGAAAAAATCTTTTCGAAAGGGGGACAACATCGTTCAAACTTATATTGAACTTTCACATATCTCATATTGCGTCGGTTGCATTATACGTGCGAATTATACAATGTAACCATATTATTATTAATCACATAACTAACAGATTTATAGGACTTTATTTAATTAATTTCAAAATTCCATTATCCATATATTAATTGCATTTTTCCTATTTTATTGTATTCCTATTATCGTATATCTCTTCTTTATAATGAAATGTAATACATATTGTCAATCGGATTGACTCACATTGATATAAATATCTCGATAAATTTTTGCTTGATTAAAGAAAAACTGTGAAAGATATTACATGAAGAAAAATTCTAATAGCATATATAAAAATGAAGTTCCTCGCGACTGCCTAACGGTATTGCCATGTAAAATTGTGCAGAAGAGAATGTAAGACCAGGCCACCATTTACTTTGCAAGGTATATACAGTGGAAAATTATCAATCTTGTTGAGCGACTGGCAATGTGTTAGACACTAATGACACCGGTCCTAATGAATTCATTAACTGTTTGTAGTCTTATTTCAAACTGTAATACAGTTGAGGTCAACATCAATTATTTAGTATTTAGTATTGAAACATATTGTCTAAATATAACTTCTGCTTTAGATAGATTTGATAGTACTGGTATTAATAGAAACAAATCAAAGTACAAAGTATAAACATACGTTGTTATTGGCAACAAAGATACAGAAATATATCCAAATAATAGATCACTTCTGGAAATAGTCTATTGAATATGAATCAGATCAAACAAAATGTTATTATTTATGAAAATATGAAAATATATATTCTATCCATGAATTGCTCTTAAAAATAGCTTATTGAGTATGAACCAGTCGAAGCAAAATATTAAAGATTATTCGAGCCACAAACGATTAACAAAAATGAATGAAAAAAGAATCATTTACCTCAGAGAGCAAACCTTTTCATACTAAAAATAAGGATATATAGTTTCGAACTCATACGCATTCCTTGGCATACTGTTATCTAGAAATCTACGTCTTAGGGCATAATTGCGATAAGTTGCACACTCAATGTTAGCATCGACTATCACGTTAATCAGTCATCACCTTTCGCGCTTGATGCTCTATAGCTCTAGCCATGAATTTAACCGAGAAAGTCTGAAGAAACACGTTTCACGATCTTTTGAATTTTCACTGACTTATAGATCGTCTACGAAGCGTTAACGAAGTATACTCTCTCTATGGTCTAGTGGCCAACAGAAGGAAAAAACCAATTCTTCTACACAATATGCACTTTTCATCGCTTCAGATGCTTCGCAGTATAGTACTTCCGAATTCTTTTCGCTGTATTCGCAGTTAATTAATTATTACAATTAGTTTAATTAATGAGCGAAGTACGAGCAGTACATTATTTATTAAAGAAACGTTTGAATTTATTTATATTAATTTATCTTTTATGTTATTGTAGGATTTTTATATTTTATACCTATTAAAATATTAAAAAATTGTATTATCTTACTGTGAAAAATATAGGAAAAGAGACCGATTAATTTTGAAATTTAATACTTGAAAGTAGCTTTATCCATTTTCTTTAAATTGGACTTGTACCATATTTAAACTTATATTCATATATATATATATATATATATATACATGTCTGATATATATATGTATATATGAAAAGAATACTTGTTCATAAAACCAAGAAAAATCAGTAAGTTCTACAGCTCACACTTCAAGCTGATGAGCAAAGAGAGAGCAGAATAACTGTTTGTAATGCAAACAACTGCAATATTTCATACCTGCTTGTATATTGATCAACCTACTTTTGTACGCATTTCTTTTTATATTCATATATTTCGTTGCAAAATTATAGTTAGAAAATATAAAATTATCATTAACAAATTAACGAAGAAAACATATTTCATTTAATAATTAAATTAAAGTTTAACGTTATTAATAGTAAATTTAATAACTTAAATTCTCTTACGCGAAGATCTTGATTGTAATTTTTTGTTTTGTGCCTGCATCGGTTTATAAAACCGATAAATAAAAACGAAAAATAAAACGTTGGAGAACTTGATACACGATTCGATGCTTGTAACGCTACCCATATTGTGCCATTACCGATTTCCATAATTAACGACATTCAAAAATGCGAAACGATCCTAATATCGCGATGCGTACTACTTTCTTCTTTCGAATAGAATTCCGGATATTGCAATATGTTAGCTGCAACTATAATCCCTTTCTCCCCTTAAGGCAAACTAGAAATTAAATTTCTCAATTCCACTTAATTCTTAGGTATTAAGAGAACGTTTATAGAAACAGAAATTTTCTTTGAACTATACAGGATGTATGTGTCTGTGTATCTCTGGTAATAATCGTTCATGGTACTGATGTTCTCTAAAACTTCAATCATTCGCTAAATCTTTTATTTCTATGTATGTAGAAAGTCATCAATTCGATTATCTTCAATTCCCTATAAAATTAATAAAAAGAAAAAATTCATATGAACATATGTCATATTTAGTGTTTCTTGCAAGACATTATTTTGATAATTCTAGTTGTAGTGTTTTTAGTCTAAAATTATATTTTCGAAGTATATGTTGAAAATTATAATTTTAAACTTATAGATTTTTTTGTCATAATATTGTGCTTTAAATTACATTACATCATTATACACAGTACTATATACAGTTTAATAGTCTTTAGGATTTGAAATTCACAAAGTATGAATATATTATTTATATGAACATTTTTATCTACTTTATTATTAATGCATGTACATTATATTTATAATACTTTCAGACTAAAGATGTATTACTTTTTAGTCTATGGAGTGGCGAAAACAATGGGAAGTTGACAAATTAACCGAATGGGATCCTCCTCAAATTTTGAACGATTATCTACCTCACGGTTTATGTGGTTTCGATAAAGATGGTGCCCCAGGTAAATTGTAGAATATATGCTCACCATAGCCGTAATTGAGGATGAAACATGATGAAATCAATAATTCCAATATTTTTGCAGTGATTGTAGTGTATTTCGACGCATTAGATATTTATGGTATTTTGCACGTAGTCTCGAGAAGGGATATGATAAAGGTGACCATAAAACGTCTCGAAGAATACTTAAAATTATGTAGAGAACAAATGTTAAAACACGGTCCAGCAGCTGGTCAGGTGGTCGTAATTTTTGACATGCAGGGTTTTAACTTGAAACAATATCTCTGGAGACCAGGTAAAATTTATGTATATCGACCATGATTACATAACTTCCTCAGAGTATATTTTGTTCGACTCTTTAAAGTATCATTGCCAGTTGTTTCGTAGCGTTTTTTCGTTAGTTATATGTGCTCGTGGCCCATAAAAACAAGGTAACCAATGAAATGCTTATATAAATTGAAAGAGTTATCTGTTCAATGAATTTGTAAGAAACGATCGATTAGTGATGTAATTTTTCCTAAAATGAAGCTGCTTTTTTATCACCCAATTAAATTAGTTTATTGTGATAAATATTAATTCATAATTCTATTTTCCAGCTGGAGAAGTTGTCATTACTTTAATCCAAATGTATGAGGCTAATTACCCAGAGATTTTAAAGACCTGTTACATAATTAATGGTACACTTTTTATATTACAGATAATCATATAATAAAATGATTGATGGTTTATATCTCGTATTCTTTTGTAGCTCCAAAGGTATTTGCTTTCGCATTTTCGGTGGCGAAAAAGTTTATGAACGAGTATACCTTATCAAAGATTCAAATATACAAATCGGATCCTGCGAGATGGCAGACAGCGATATTCAGTAACATTGACAGAGATCAAGTGCCTGCTTTCTTTGGAGGCACCCTTAAAGATCCTGATGGCAACCCAAAGCTTGGTACCAAGGTAAAGAAAAAGGAAACTAAGAAAAAGAAATTTATATTGTTTCAAAATTTGGACAAATTTCTTGATAAATAAAATGCGATGATATTAAAATTTTTCTTTATGTTCAGATTTGTCTTGGTGGCAAGGTCCCTAAAGAAATGTATGTAAATAACACAGAGAAAGATAAGGAGAACTTTACAACAGTTACAATTAAGAAAGGTGGGAAACTAGAGCTTGATATCCCAGCATCTGAAATGGGATCTCTGTTAAGGTATAAAAAATTCATAAACTAATTATGATATGATACAATTCTATATTTATTAATCGTGAATGGTTGGGAATTGTATAGCTGGGAATTTCGTACAGAGAACCATGACATTAGATTTGGTATTGTGAAGAAAGATTATAATGGAACACAGAAAGAAGTGATACCAATGCGACGAGTGGCTGCCCATCAATTAGATGAGATTGGAATTTTGACCTGTGAAGTACCTTCTACATGTGAGTAGACATTGTGTAAATAGTTGCATCATAAAAATATCAGATATTTTATCAATAACTTTATCTGTTGTAGATTCCATTATTTTTGATAACACTTATAGCATAATAAGAAATAAAAAAATCCATTACTCCGTGAAAGTTATACCACCATCAGAATCACAAGAAATAACACCAACAACTTTATAATTAATGTACTTAGAATAATAATATATTATAGAAAATATTCTCTCTGAAAAATACATTCTATACAGTGTAATTAATATTAAAAGAAGCCAATGCTTTTATGTTATTGCTAATCTTTTTCTTTTTTAATTGTTTAAAAATTTATCTACATGCTTAGTTGCACATTACAAAATGTAATTCTTGTTTTATTTGTGATAATTATAATGATATTATTATATATATTTATGGTATATATATATTTGTGATAATTGTATATGTTGAAATGATTTGTAAAAAAAAGGAATTCTTATAAGAAGACATATGTAAGTAATTCGACTAAAGTAAGATACTATTACAATACAATTATAAGATAGTTCTATATTTCCTAATCTTGTAAGAGATTACTCTGAGTACAAAATTGATTGTTTACTATATTACTTATAACGAAATAACATTTAGTAAAAAATTCATTGTTTAGTGACTTACAAAACTGCTCATCTCAAGTTTCGCTGCTGTAGCATACGAAATTGAATTATTTAGTCATCTTCATCGGTAAGTAACATTTCAATCAAGTCAATCTTTTGACATTGATCACCTTCTAGACGTTTTTGTGTATTCCATTTTGCTAAGGTTGGCAGTACTCTTAACTTTGTAACAGAGTTTGTTCGAAATGGACAATTCAAATCCTTCCAACTAGAAGATAGAAATATTTCAGACTAAATTTAAAACAAGAAGTATACACTAACATATACATTTTATTCTATTAAACCACCTACAATGGCCGATCTCCAACTTCAACTTCAACCAAGTGTACTGATTCTGGAGCTGTTTTAAACCCATCTTCTATGAAAGGTTCCGCTGTAATAAGAATAAAATGTTTTATATTTATATAGATTATTAACTTATTAATATGGTATATTATAAGCTATATATTTTGCAGTATTTAAAAGAAGCGTTTCTTAATCTATCATGTAATTATATTAAAACAAACATGTAACATGAAAAGATACTGATTCTAAGTGGTTTTATGGAAAGGAAGCAATGTGTCATAAAATTAAGGTTATATATAAAATAAATGACTACGGTACAGCAATTATACCTTCTACGCAGTCTGGGCACCAACTTTTGCCATTAGGAAGTTTTTTACCACTATAAAGTACGTATACTGATTCATTAGATTTGAAATTTTTCATAAATTTGAAAAAATTCTCGTATCCCTCTACGTGGTGCCGTAAAACCATCTTCTATTTTTTCTTTTTAAATGGCAAAACACAATGATATTAAAACTTAACGAGTATTTTTTTATTCTATGGGTTGCAATATGTTACTGCGCAGCAGCCTCTTATCAATTGTAAAATGGTGACATCTTTTGCACGAGATATTTTCAGTTGATATTAATCCAATTGATAAGAGACGGTTCGTTCCGATTAATAAAAATGAAAGTAATTAATATTTCAATCAATACACATTTATCTTCAAGTTATATTATGATTTATAAAATTTTGTAATTGAAAGATAAATATTAATTCAACAAGTATCTTTCCAATAAGTCATAATGTCAATATTCTATGCCTTGTGCCTATACTATCGTACACACTTATTATATACATAATATATACATAATTGACCGTTTAAATACCTTTACATACTTTTACATTACATATGTACACTTGATATATCTTTGTAAACTGAATGTATATAAATTAAATACCATCTAATTTATATATATAATTTAATCTTATAATACCATATAATTTTATCTTCAAATTCATTTAAAATTTCATTCATAATCATATTAGCTGAGCTTCATTACAAAGCTAATGAAATTTTAAAATGTTTGAAAACAGACAAATTAACAAACAATATATTTATCAAAGTTTTCTATAAGCGTTCGATTACTTTCGTAAACAACTGTATCTTCTATACGTATACTAATATGTTCATATATTCATGCATTGAATGTTTCATCACTTCCTATGTTTTATGTGTATTTGTAATTCGAATAACGTACAACTTTAAAAATCTGTTGTAGATTGTCGACTTTTATAATTAGTAACACAACGATGTTTAAATGAACCGCGGAAGATTCCACCGTGAAGATTTGGCAATAGCGTTGTAGAATTCCGTAGTTGTCAATTCCTTGCAGAATTTTGAACGTGATCGCCCGATTGGTCGAACCATACACACTCCCACTCCGATAACATGCCGATGACGAGGTTCCACAACCAATCGGAGTGCACGTAAGGCCGAGGGTGTTTGGTATGCTCTCGGGACAGGGCAGCTTGTTCGTAGTAATTCAAGGTTTTGATCGTCTAACAATATTGTTGTGCTATCGTTGTCTGTTACAAAAGAAATAATTCGCCTTCGACGGCCGCGAAATCTTGTTGGATTTAATTTAGCCGCGCATAGAATGGCAGCAGTTTTTGATATCGAATTGCACGATGCAGACACGGTAAATAGGGACGAGTCTGATGATGATGTTATCGAGATTGGCGAGGTAATTCTCCATCTGCACACGAGCACTCCAGATTTCCTTATCGTCATTTTCTTTTCACGTACCATAACATTGTCCTATACGTTTTTCTTTTCACGTAGGAAGAGTACGATGCGAATCCAAACGTGAATGAGATAACCGAGTAAGTAAGCTTGTCCTTTACGCTTCGTATATATGCATTATATATCTATCTATCGTGCCTGAAAGTTTTTCTCGTGGTGCTGACAATTTTTTTTTCACATTGCCTGCTAGATCGGAGGGTGTCGAAACAGTACCTATATCGGAACAGAATGTAAATCGTGGACGGGAAAGAGCTGGACCGCAGGATTTCGAACTTTGCAAAGTTATCGGGAAGGGTGGTTATGGCAAGGTCTTTCAAGTGCGTAAAATTACGGGTAATGACAGTGGGACAATTTTCGCAATGAAGGTAGGAAAATTTTGGTTTCTCCCTTTCCTGTTTATGTATTGGATATCTTATCGATGTCATACGATACGCATGGAATAATATTTTTATTAAGATATCGATCTTGTTTCGCGAAAAATTTTAATTCATTGTTTTTTTTCCACTTATATAAGTTCTTTGTCTTTCTCTGTTTTCCATGAGATTTTTACATAATTATAATTTTTTTTTATATATGTATTTTTTTCAAGTATGAATTGCTTTGAAAGAGTAGAGTTATGATAAATAATTGAATTTGTATTTTTGAATTTTTATGAACTTTATTAAGAAAAATGTCTATTTATTGGAATTGTATATCTATTCTGGAAATAGTTATGTTTAAATATAAAGTAATAGCTTATACATAAATTGTTGTTTATTTTATTAAGTTAAAAAAAAACTATAGTTCATATATATTGATTTTTTATTCAATATTATGTATATGTTCAGTGTTAATTTTACCTCTACTTCATTTTAAACACACTTATTTAAAAAATAGGTTTTGCGTAAAGCTTCAATTATAAGGAATCAAAAAGATACTGCACATACTAAGGCTGAAAGAAATATATTGGAAGCTGTAAAGGTACGTCAGAGTTACATGTATTTGAAAAATTCAGACAATTTTTGTATATTTGCTATCTGTTAATACTGTGAGATAAAAATAATGTTTAATCAATATTCATCACATTATAATCATTTTAATACATAAGTACTAGTTATATTTTTAATAAACCACAACGTGAAAAATTCATTAAAATATGTATGTGCTTTGTATCTGGCAGCATCCTTTCATCGTAGACCTTATGTATGCTTTTCAAACTGGTGGCAAATTGTATCTGATTCTGGAATATATGTGTGGTGGTGAACTATTTAGACACTTAAATGATGAAGGCATTTTTCTTGAAGAAACTGCTTGGTAAGTGAAACAATAACATTTTAATAATCATACTTTGATTGTGATTTAGTTTTAAAGGAAAACTAAGCAAATCCTATTTTTACAGCTTCTATCTATCCGAAATAATATTGGCCCTGCAACATCTTCATTTACAGGGAATTATTTATAGGTATTTCAAAGTTTCTGTGCATGTCAAATTAAATAGAGTAGTTAAATGTATTTTATGATGTATCATTATTTCTATGACTTAATTGTGCTTTTAATAAATTTTCAGAGATTTAAAACCAGAAAATATATTATTAGATGCAGAGGGACATATAAAACTAACTGATTTTGGTTTATGTAAAGAACATATACAAGATGGCACTGTCACACACACATTCTGTGGTACTATAGAATATATGTAAGAAAATTTTTGTAGCTATTGATACAAATGGAATTTTGCAATCAGGTGACACTAATATTGATATATATATACTTTAATAAAAGGGCTCCAGAAATACTAACAAGAAGTGGACATGGTAAAGCAGTAGATTGGTGGAGTCTTGGAACTTTGATGTATGATATGCTCACAGGTTCAGTAAGTATTATTAGAGATATTGAAATGAATCAGCAAACTTCCTAACATTTGTATGTTCAATGTCTAGCCACCATTCACATCTGATAATAGGAAGAAGACCATTGAAAAAATTTTACGTGGTAAACTAAATCTGCCACAATATCTAACACCTGATTCCAGAGATCTCATACGAAAATTATTGAAGGTTAATTTCCTTAATTACAAAAATTGCTTTATTCTAAATTATTTAGTAACATGTAATTACATTAAAAATATTATTTAGTAAGATGTAATTTTATATTTATAGAGGCAAGTTGCACAAAGATTAGGATCTGGGCCGTCTGATGCGGAACAAATAAAAAGTCATCAATTCTTCAAGCATATCAACTGGAATGACGTAATTTCTCGCAAATTAGAACCGCCTTTTCGACCAACATTGACAAGTGAGGATGATGTGTCACAGTTTGATAAAAAATTTACAACATCCGCACCAATTGATTCCCCCGCGGAATACACGTTAAGTGAATCCGCCAATAGAGTATTTCAAGTGCGTTTTCAGACATTTTTTATATCAGTACTTTTTAAAGATATTTATTTAATTATCAAACAAGTTTTTTATATTTCTTTCAGGGATTCACTTATGTGGCACCTAGTATACTAGAGGATATGTATTCACAGCCACGGGTAATAAATGCTAGAAGTCCACGTAGGGGCAATATGCGTGGTTTTTCTCCTAGAGGCACGCATTTTCATTTACATAATAATCATGTACAAAATCATAGGTAAGCGTATACATTATTATCTATGTGTTTATTGTAATCTACTTCATTAAAAATAATTTTTTATGTATTGCAATTCTATGACCGTGATTGTGAAAATTTGTAGACACAATGGAGTTGGACATGGCAATGTAGAAGATACAGAAATGATCGAAATCGGCTAACTGCCACTTTTTTATAGTGAAAAAATGCTTAGCATTTCGGCCTAACTGCTGAATATCCATGACCAATCCTTGTGTCTCAGGGAGGGATTTTATAAAACATAGATGGAGTAGCAAAAGGATAGGTCCAATATCCAGTGCTTCATTGGATGTTCAGTAGTTAAATGTAGCTAATTTTTTTTTTTTAATCAAATCTAATTATAGTACAGGTACTAATTAAGATTATGCTTTAAGAGCAGCGACGCAGTAGTTATTTGGTAGCATGTAATAAAAAATATATATATTTATGAGTGAAGAAGCTCTTGAAACACGAAATAATCAAGAGAGAAAGAGTTTTATTTACTTATTTTGTCGTTACTAGCTATGTACTGAACGTTATAACAAGATGCATTATTCGCATACATTATAGGCAAAGTACTGCATACCTTTCATTAATCCGTTAATACGTAATCACTTTATTGTGTTTTTTGTACATATGATTAGCAGGTTGGTTGGATATTCATATACAGATATATATATATATATGTATAGAAAGAGAAGAAAAGATGCACATACAAACGTCATTTATGCAAAGTGCGACAGACTGAAAAATTCCAGCACTTTTAGAGGTTCATAAATTATACTGTTAATACAAAAGTTTGACGTTCAACCATCCTGTAATACTTGTATATTTAAAAGTCCGTACATGGCGCGTGTAATAATATTGCGGTGTACGCATGCTTAAGTGTAATTAATTCAAGAAAAAAAAAAGGAAAGAAAGAAAGAACATATAAAAGACAGATAGATTTAAATAATGAAGGTTCATAGCTGCCACAACCGCTCCGCCGCTCAAAATTCTATATCCGATTGTTCATTTACAAAAATATTTTCAGCAGTAATAACGTTTCCATGGCAATAATGTAAACAATAACGCATCTGCACGATAGTCATAGAAAAAAAAAATGTTTACGTAATACTGCAACGGAATTGTATTTGTACAATTGAAAGTTCCTAAAGTGTGAGTTTGAAACTCTGCAACTTATATTCCAGACTTTGAACATACAAATACCATTTGTAGAAGCCCTTGTTTCTTCATTCTACGAAAATTAATTTAAACACTTGAATGCCTTAGAGAAAAAAGGGAGGAAGTAGACTCCTGTATAGTTTTGTGTAATTAACGAAAAAATGTAACACAAAAGCAAGTTACCATGGTAACAATGTTACTGCGAAATGTTGATTTTCCGCTACCAAAACATATTTCGTATTTAATGCTCGTGTTTATATGCTGTTCAGTGTGACATTGTACTGCAATTTATTTAAATATCTATTTGTTACGGAAATATTTATATATTATCGAAAGCTAATATATTGGTTTTGACGTACACACGATACACAATAGTAAAGATTTGAAAGAGATAGTGTAAAGAATAAGTGTTTAGAGTGACTTGTTGGCCGCTCACCGAGAAACTTCAAACTACCCAAGTGTTCACAGGCCATACTATTTGGCATTACAATTTTATCTATATTTACTATAGCGAATATACACACATGGTCGAAATGTTAGAAAATTCCCACTGCGAATATTACATTTCGACTATGCATACACACAAACAAACGCATATATATATTGTGTATATATATATATTGAATGTATATATATACCGTATATATATGATTATACTATTCGCAATTGTATTGTATTACAAGAAAAGCGTGTATTCGAAGAATAATTTATAAGCTACTTTTTCTGTACGTATCGAATGATGTATTTTCGATGTTGAAGCGAGAATCTGTCTACAGAGTTGCTCGAATAAGCTGATCATCGTGTTTAATGTTTATGGATTTTTCTATAGTAGAAAATACCAGAACAAAATGTGTAAACGATGTTGATGTTTCGTTACATCGTTCTGTCGGATTTATAAAGTGAGGTATTAGCATTTAATTGATAACTGTAAAAAAACCAGCATTACGTCAGTAACGGCGTCACAATGTATTATCATATCTACATATATAATGTACTATAATTTTTTATGCGTTTTTTGATAACAAAGAACATTATATAAGATTGAAATCTCGTTTTGGAATGTATTAGAACATTTACGAAGAGAAAAACGAAACAAGATGATAACACATTTCATTACTCGTTTAAAATAAGAAACTTTGTAGGTAGATTCTACAAAATATGCTTTGCAACAACCGATTTTGGTGCTCGATACCCTTTAATTTGATTGGATTCTAAGCGGCCTGAATACCATAACTAATTTTTATACCTTAAATGAATATCGATTATCGTAGCACATAGTACTCTATTTAAATCCTGTACATTACGTTCTTTCGTAGCCATTCAAAACGATTACGAAAACGAATTTAGCAGAAATTTAAGATTTATTTTTCATAATATTATTTTCAATGTAATAATAATAACAATAATAATAACGAAGAAGCGTGTTATGGTTACCCACGAAGCACAAGATATATATTAGTTAAGCGCTTAAAAAAAATAAGAAAAAAAGGAGATATCATCGAATGATGTGCAAACGAAACACTAGCCATTGGCCGGATCAAGTGATAAATGGTTTAATGCTTCCAATTAAAAAAAATATAGATTCTTCAATTGACTTATTGCTACCATGGTTTGTAATCCTCTAAATCATATATATGAATAAATATAATGATTTGTGAAATACTTTTGTCATATTATATCTCATCAATTTGTTCTTATTCTTGGAAGAAGTGGAATAAGAAATCTTTATTTTGAATTTGTTACTATTTAAATATTTCATGAGTAACACAATTGTAACATTAATTTTGCTACTATTTCATTATTATGATATTGCTGCTACTGACACTTATATTTCTGGGCAAAAGATTACTTGTAATCATTATAGGTACGTGAACTTAAGCTTACTTAAGATTAATTTATTAACTTAAGCACAATGTAACAATCGAATTAATTTTTAGAAACTTATATGTAAACTTTCTACAGTTATTTTGTTATTTATGATTAGACAGATGTTTCTACATTTATGGAAAATGCAAAACATAGTACACAAAAATACATAAGACATTTGAAATATTCAGATTCTTCAATTTTTAAATTATAAGTCAGATTAACAAGATTTTTCTAAATTAATAGAAAGAGTTCCTATTGGAATGCAACCAGTGATATTTAAACAGTAAATGTGTATAGTAAATAGTAAAATATTATTATTGAAGCTAATATATAATTTTAATTTATAATTATTCTACTGAATATAACTATATATATTTTAACGACTTCTAATTATTCATTTGCTGTCAATTTATATGAAGATCATGCAGGAAAAATATGATAAGTCCATTTTTACTGATTGTTTGGCTTTGAGTGACAAAAATACATATTTAATTCTAAAACCAAATGAATATATATATATATATATATATATATATATATATATATAAATAATTCTGACTTAGAATTGTTTGACAAGATATTGAATTTTAAACTTACTGTTCAATGAAAGACAGGAAATGTGACTTATCATGTTTTCCACCTGTGATCTTGCTATATTTTGCAGTCAATCAAAGTACCTGGATTCTTCTGGATAGTATAGATAAATTATTATAGCTGTGATTGTAACCATCGTCAAATTAAAAGTGTTAAATAATCTTAATTTAATGAAGGTAGTATGTGTTACTTCTAATTATTGATTAATTTATAAATTTTGACAGAATTCACATATTGATACCAAAAGTCAACTAATGTGTCTAGATTCCTATAGTTGATATAGAGTATAGATAAACTATAATTGTAGTTACATGTTATATCCATTGTCAAACTGAAAGTGTTATCCCCGAACAGCTGATTGCGTTTAAAGGACGTTCAGACTAGGTACGACGTGTACCATACTAATGTCGTATTGCATATGCGTGTATGCAACGAGAATGGAGAACTAGCATCATTTGCGTGGGTGCGACCATGCGTGGTCGAAGATTCACGGACGGCCTTACGGATCGCAGATGATCCAGCTCAATCGTCGCAACATGTGCACGCGTAAATGGCATTGCCTCGAAACGCTCATCCTTCCGTCCTCGGCGAACCATGACGATCCGAAAGGCGTGAACACGCGACACACAAACGTGCGTTAAAGATCGATGGTGTACATACGTCGCAATTCTAGTCGCCGAGCATATTCGCATCGATGTTGGTCTCGAAAATCATTGAATAAAAAAATTCGTATTAGTGATCTCTATAAAATGTCCCAAGTGTTGTTAAACATTAAACATAAATCGTTAAATTTATTGGTAGCTTAAATTAATGATTCATAATTTTATTCGAGTGTGGGTCTAGCCTGAATTTTTTAAAATACAATTTTTAAACTCGAATCTTTCCAAACGAAGTCAAACTGTAAAAAGAGAAATATAATTATTATAGTGTATAGAGTGTGAAATAATGGTTTTTATTTGGTGTATATATGAAGCGTCTATTATCTGAATTAGAGGTTTGTGTTTCCTCTCTTTACTTACACTGAACTGAATTACGGCTCTAATGAAAAGAAAATAAATTGAATGCCTATTGAAATAAGCTAACTGCGCAGAAGTCGGATTACAAAAAGAGGAAGTATTTTTTTAATGAATGAAGAGTGATGGTTTTAGTATCTGAAAAGTTCTAGAGAAACTTAATTAGATATATTAAATTTAGATACCGAATATATATAGATATCGAAAAATTTTATATTATTTTTTCTTTTTTATTTATATTATTTTCTATTTACTTTTTGTCTATTATTACCTATATTGTTATTTTATTTATATTGTTAATCAAATCAGAATTCTAGCAAAATTTGAAAAAAACAGTAAAGCACTAAATTGATTTAATTACGTCATAAATAAATATAAAGGCGTGCTCAGGGTGATGGTATAATTGCAAAGAAACAAGGATGATTCATCACGATAATTTGAATACAGGTTCGCGGTCTCGAATCGGTTGATCGAGTGCCAGCATCGAGAACGACGTCAGTGCCGCGGCTCACTTCCGGTCCTCTGCGCCGGTAAAACGAAATTCTAACCGAACGAACGATTATCTCGAAACTTTTCAACGAATCATTCAATACTTCGAAGCTGTTTTTTCAAATTTGAAGTAATTACAACAAGTCTTCCTTGTTTTGCGATGTATTATAATACAGGTTAGTAAAAATCTTAAACTCAATTCATAAATTTTCATTGACTACATCATCGGGTATCTATTTCGAAAGTACAATGTATCTTGATTACAAAAATTGTGAATTTTGAAATCTTGAAATTTTACTTCATTAATTTAACTGAAAAATAGGCATTAAAAAATTTATAATTTTAGGTTTTTATTAAGGTTAGATTACTATTAAAGTTACATTTGTATTAAACTTTAGATTTTTATTACTTTACGAATGATTATCTTATTTTATTATTTAATAATTATTTTACAATCAATTTTTGTTCTCTTTTTTAATATTTTAATATCATAATAGGAATTGAGTATAGAAGAAGGTGTAATAATAAAGTATTTGTTGAAACGTATAGTGTAATTGGTGCAGAAGCTCGTTGATCTTCTCAACCGTTGTAATCAAATAATTGCTGTCGAAGATGGTACGCGTTGCACGCTTGTCCCACACGAAAGAAGAAGCGTCAAAGGTAAGTTAATTAATGGAAGCGGACTAAGATGAAGATTCGCGGAAAACGGAGGACAGCCTAGTGTATATGTTGTTTGCCTAAGAATGGTGAATACATTTGCAGCATACTGCGTTAGTCATAGATATTTCAGACGCAAACGGAAATAGAACCGATGCCAAAACGTGTCGCACGTTTTCGATTCAATTTTTAATCGAAGTTAATTACGTTTACATAATTTTCTGTTATACAATCCTTAATAATAATAACTGTCTGCGAAAAATAAAGGAGACAAAATGTAATGCATTGCTATGTATTTGCATACGTTAATGCACTGCAATAAAAAAATTATGATTAATTAAGAAAAAATTAGCAGGTTTGAATAAACTTGGATATAATATATCTTCACTTATGTATTATCTAGTTCGTGTCATTCATTATTCATTCATTCCATTTTTCATTAAAACAGTGTCCAATTATATCGCTAGTAGTATTATCATAAATTTTACCGATATATAATCTACTATTACTATTTTCGTTATAACCACTGAACTCTTGATTCACTACTACTCTATGTAATTTTACACACTGAATTATACGATAACTGATGAATAATACGAATCAAAAAGTTTCTTTTTAAGATTATAAAATCAGTTTAAGATTATTAAAATGAATTTTTAATAATATTCCTATGATCTTCCGATGATTGCCGATTTATAGTTTTGTACTGATTTATATTTTTGTTCTAATCACTGTCACGAGAAAACACATTCTGCATACACTTGAGTAAAAAAATTCTTGGCGCGAATAGAGTGTAATCTAATTCTAAGAAATTCACCACTCGAGCTACTTTGGGTTCACTACGACATACAGAACGCGAGGATTCCTAAATTCCTGTAATACCAACCATTCCAATCGCGTCAGGTCTCCAAGATTTTCTCAATACAATAAACAACTAAAATATTTACAAAATCATTAGATAAAACTTTTACACAAAGGGAAACATAAAGCAAATGAGATATTAAACACGGTAAATTTTGGTACAAATTAGACGATAACTTCCTTATACACATAAAAATATAATATGAAATCTAATGAATCTAAAATCCAAACAATCAATCAGATAACTGATATTTTACTGTATTCGACGATCCAGAAAACATAAATGAGACATTAAACACAGTAAGTTATAACATAAATTATATGACAACTTCATCGATGTGCACATTAAAATATAAAGTCTAATCATTATCATTAATTCAGACTTCATATTCATTTATTTTCACTCATACTCTTCAGAGCGACTTCCATCACTTTCTACTTCGAAGAGGCGAGAGAACACGCGGTAGTTCATCGAGAAGAACCGTGGACGTCCGCGTTCGACAATTTTCGGATCCACCCTAAAAGCGTGTTTCGTCGACACGAAGCCGAGGATGACTCTCGTCGGATATTTCAGTCCACTGTTAGCGCGGTGCAGCGCGCATTAATACGTATGTAAGCTCGTATCGTGTGGCTGTATATTCGCTGGTTCGTTTCGCTCGCTCGCTCGTGGCCGTGCTGTCTATTATTAGTCGACAGTCATCAGAGTCGGCTGTATCAACGCGCGGTCGAACGACAACGCGGAAAAAGCTGGAAGAAAATTCGACGAGAAAACGCGAGAAAACCGCGTGATTTTTCGCATGTCACGTGTCAATTGATAGACGGCCAGTAGTTACTGCTCGTGTTGCCGGCAAGTTCGCCGTTCCCGCAGTCACTGCCACCCTACCGCGACAAGGATATCCATCCGACGCTCTCTCGACGCCCTTGGAAACGATGATGATTCTCACACGCTTTCCACTGTGAGTTTCCCCTGTTTGTTTCGGTACTGCGTCTTTTCGTCCACCGAAGCGACATGTACAATCAGAGTCTCTTTGTTGCAAGCACGTTTTCTTTTTTAATCTACACGTTTTGAGAAGTAGAGAACATTCTGAAATGTTTCTAGAGATTGCTTTATTTCCGAGGCAGAATCATATTCTTCTATGTTTTCAATTTTATTATAATTATTTATGTATAGGAATTAGATGTTTGAATGAATTAGGTAATAAATATAATGTGAAGAAATTCTTTAGAATAATTGCTGTTTTTATATTTAATCTGTATGTTAATTTATTGAGAATATTTTGTGATAGATTTTGAGAGGTTTGTTTGAACATTTGTTACAATAAATTGTTTACAAGTTGGGATTAACCATCACTATAGTTCGTTTGCCTCTAATTAAATTTTCATAGGGGATAAAAAACGATATAGCAATGCATAGATATAATGGTATCGACAGGATTAGAAAAATTTTAATATAAAGTATGGCTGTCCTTCTATTATTAGAGAAATCAATTTAGAACACTATATACAGTTGCCTGTAAACAATCATTGTCACATTCTTTTGCACAGCTACTTGAAATTAATTTGTTGTTTAATCTTGCAGATGAGGGATGCAGTTCCACAGAAAGGAACTAACAATAATAATCATAGCAGTAATAATAATAATAATAATAACAACAACAATAATAACGTAACCACGTTAAAAAGTAAACCTTCCTTGGAAATTTATCGTCCTCCAGGTTCATATTTTACAGTTTTTATTTTATTATATCACCTTTTAAATATCATTTTATTTTTAAGAAAATCAAAGAATTTTTCTAAGCTTTGACATATTTTTTTAGGAGGAAGAACGGAAGGAACTACGGCGAACACGACTAATCCACGATTAAACGTGCATGCCAAGGAGTTCACTATGAAGCAGAACGATTCGCATCCTTCTAAGTGAGTATAAACTACTTATGGAATACCTAAGACTAGGTCGACGTATCGAGAATGCTTGAAGAATGTGTAGAAAGCCAAGACGAATTTCTTGCAAGTAGATTTATTATTAAAGCAATTTCTAGAGAAAAGATCAATTAAAAGATATTCATTAGAAATAGATTTTATCTTGACATTAAGAAAATAATAAATTGTAATCTGATTATTAAATATTGACATTTTATCTAAAAAGAAAGAAAAGATACGTGCATTGTGTATGTTTTAAACAAAATACCTTTCTAACAGAGAAGTAAAAAGAGTTGAAAGTAATTTCGAAACCAGATTCATTTTTCGAAGCGTCTTACGAAATCTAAATATTGTAGATTAGTATTCGGATCAACGTTCGAAGTGAAAGATAGAGTGCAGGATTGTTTCAGCGTGTTGCAATGGCATTTTGATAATACTTATAATGTTAAACGATATTACGTCAGAAATATAGACAAGTGTTACACTGTCTTATTGCGACCTATGTGTGCTTAATAAAAAAAACAATAATTTCAGTTCAGCGTTTTGCTATCTATTTAAATGATCGGCGATTAATGATCTTGATTCAGGTCTCGGACAAATGCTTCAGAGCGATCTCCGTATTATTTGCAACACAGCAAGTCGAGTGGCAACGTGCATCGGTATCTTTATGCTCAGCAGCAACAACAAATACAACATACCTTTCAGCAACATCATCATCAGACATCTCGTCACTCTCAGAGCGGTCACCATTCGACGGGATCTGCATTACGACAGTCACATCCGCTCGATACCTCAGCATCAAGTGGAAATATATTACATGTAATGGAAGTATATTACATGTAATCATCTATTTATCAAATTATATCAATCATCGATTGATAGAACATGGATAAGATGTAAAAAAAAGGAAATACTCAAAATATTAGAAGAGATATGAAAGAAATGAAGTTATATAAAAATAAATACCTATTAGCAAAGGTGAAATGAAAAATATTAGAAAAACAGAATACTACGGGAGACGACAAGTATTAAGCATTTATTTTTCAGTATTTTCTTGTTATAAAAAGATTAATTTTAATATAGATGTAATGTATTATTCAAAATCATTTTATTTTATATTATGATCTAAGCTGTTTAGCTTTGCGTGTTTTAAAACCTGTGAAAAACCTTGTAGAATGGAATGTAAGCGCGCGTAGGATGAACGTGAAAGTATCGCGTACTAAATACATTTTGTAAAACAGGGCTCGGGTAGGGTCCACTTCAACGTAGATCAAAACGATGTCAAAGCGAATGCAGCAAAACCTGCTAGGCTCACAAAATCGTTATCCTTTGTTTCTACTTATGGACTGAAACGATCGAAAAGCTTGAATGCAGCCGACGTGTTGGCCGCGAAGGCGGTGAATATTTCAGACGCGTCTGAATTGGGAAAATTTCCATCTGTGATTCAGGACACGCTTCTGAGAGCTATAGAAGGTAACGATAAATATTAAATATAATAACTTTATGTTTTGAGGGCGAGGAATAATATTTGTTAATTACAATTTAGACACTGGTTAATTATAATTTTTTTTTATTTAGATCCAAATCTATTAAATGCTCGAACTCTAATGGAACTCGTGCGACATATACTGGAAAGGGTGGTCGAGAACCGAAAGTATGCTGAACCAGCAGCGAAGATTTGCATCACTATTATAGAGGTCATTATTCGTTGAATTATAATTTAATATTAGAATGTGTACAGTGTCAAGCATATAAATTGGAACATTCTGTTTTCATAACTTGCATGAAATATTTATTATTTATATCTCTATTATTATTATGCCATGAAATGATAAAATTATGAAAAAAACTCATGATGGAATATTTTGTGATGCAGAAAGAAACAAAGGAAACTTTTTTGGAATCCTTATTAAACACGTGTCAGCAATGGTATCAAGACCGAGTTAAAATACTCTACGACGGCTCCAACTATCATCGTTACTCCGCCTTCATGACTTTTTTGAACGAGATGTATTGTCAGGTAGAATTAATTTGTCTCGTAAAACAATTTGTGATAAATACTTGACTCATCGAAGTCTATAATACAGTGGAATGATCTGTAAGTGATTGTGCAATTGATAATTACGTTCTGCAATACTACCTATGTCGAACCAAACTTACTTTTTGCCATATCGTGACTCAAAATGATTGGCGCACATATCTATGTATCCTCATACATATGCATGATTTTGGTTACAGCTAAAACGGAGGCAACTTCAGTTAAAGACACAACAGGAGGGCGTTCCTCCCGGACGTGTTCTTCTCACACTGCTTTGGAAGTGTTGCCAAGATTGCTTACAGCCTCCAGTTGTAAATTCTTTGGCTGAGGTAGGTTCAACATAGCACCAATACAAATATTAGATTGATTCGTATGAATTCTTGCTTTTTTATACAAAACTCTAAGATCTGTGTAGCTTCCTTGAAACATCATATTATATTTACTCAAAATAATTTATATACGATTTAGCGTACTTTCTTAATAGATTAATTATGTATAGAAAATCTTTAAATGAAGTTGTTACAGATTCTTTATTTACAAATTTTTTAAAAATAATTCTTACATTAAAAAATTGTCTAGAAAAATAAATTTCATGTTTCGAATGTAAGTACATATGAAGTAAGATTCGTAATAATGCAGATCAGTTCATTATTGTTTTTCATAAAGAATCATTATTATGCTTTTTCATAAAAACGTATTAAAAAGATATAACTGAATTTTGAAATTAAATTAATGTTTAATCATATGAATTGTGATTATGAAATTAAAGGGACAACACTTTTAAAAGTTGAAATATATAATTAAATAGATTCTCAAAATCTTGCTTTACACCACCATGATTCTCAATCCATGACATGTAATTACATACTTATGGAATGACCTACGACATATATTAGATTTACATTAACATAGTTATATTAAATAACATGACAAGAAAGTAATTATTTCCTTTCGTGTTAAAGACTGACTGTCTGTTCTTCATCCTAACCTGCATCGGTAAAGACCTGGACACTGAATTACCTGCCCAGTTGCAGCAATTGCTTGGAAGTTTAAGAGACGCTTTTCTCGCGGAAGATACAATACTACCTTCAGTCAGGAAGACCCTTTTACAACTGATTGAACTTCACGCCGCGCATTGGCAGCTCCCAGCACCGGCAGTCGTTTATTATTATCCTGGATCGACCTCGAAATGATGTTCTCGCCCTCTTGATCCTTCCGTCCGTTCGTTGGTTTTCTGTGTGGATACGTGTAGACTTGTAACGTGCGTGTGATTCCGTCAACAGAATTACTTGTAATTGAACACATGCAAACTGTATGGACCACGCGAATAAAAAGGAAACGAATGCTGTCAGTGGAGGCTGCAGGGCGTAAGAAGCTGTTTGAAGGTGACAGCCTGGAGCAACGTTGCTCGTCTATTGGTTTTACATGTCCCATTATCATGGAAATATTAATTTATGGATAGTGGCATAGCTTTTGAATGTTGGTTGTTTTTTTAAAACAATTATATCGCTTAAATTTATTAGAGGATCTTACAATTAAAGGAGAAGTTGGGGTATTGTGAGACGCTATAATATTTGATATTATAGATTCTTTTTCAATATTTAGTTCGTATAGTAACTTATGCAATGTTGATAACCCTCTAATAATTTTAAGTCCTATTAACCATTTGCGCTAGAATAATGTGTTATGCACATCACTACTTAAATATCTTAAATGGGAAAAGGATATACATAACACGTTGTTCGATTTTTCTCTATTTATATTTCAAAATTGAAATTCACAGCGAAAATAATGTTATTAATCAATCGTATTACAACCATATTAAGTGCACACATTATAAGGTTTTATACAAATGATCCTAAGTACTAGCTCGCTGTCGATTGTTATGGTTGGCTGTGTTAAGAACGCCTATCGATCAATTACCAGTGCAAGTGGTTAAGAACATTAGTTTATTTACACGATTGTAACGTAGCGTCCCAGTTGACCGTAAACCTCCGAGCAGGACGGACCTCTCAGCCCGGAAAGGGACATCAGGCTTGGGCCCTAACAGTGTGCGCGTCAAAACGAACTAACGCTCCCAAATAAAAAAAAAAAAAAAAAAAAAAGTGACAAAAAGTGGAAAGGAAAAAAAAAAAAGTGTCAAACAGTGAAAAACATTTCAGTGACATCTTCGCCGTAAAACAAAAAAAAAAAAACAACAAAATTAAGGTATATAAAAAAATAGGATCCACCGAAAATGAAGCAAAAAGCAAGAAAATGGAATCCGCCCTAGATCTAACGAAAAAACATTCGATAAAAAGAAAAATAGATACTCAGAAAGCAATTATAGAAATCTGCAACAGCGTTGGACTTTCCGCGCAAAAGACGCGGAAACTCAACCCACAACCAAACCTGATTGCCAGGTCAAAAAGTCGCGTGAACATAAACGAAGAAATTCGCCGCACGCAAGTAGAAAAAGCGACAGAATTCGCAACCATGAGGCCCATAAGAGGAACCCCACACCCAGCGATCGCAACCAGCAATAGATTCGACCTATTGCAAATCGAACAAGTATCTCAGCCCCAACAAGAGGCAACAAATTACCCAACACCGTGCTCAACCTTAGAGCAAATAAGAAAAAAAAACGACTTATTAAGAGTCAAAATGGGTCAACACAGACCCACCCCGACGTCAAGATTCCCATCACCGGAGAGGCGACAGGCCTCAACGAACATGCCCGGAGGCCCAGCGCCAACAGCATCGCCAAAGGGGATCCGGACACCAATCGGACACCCCAGCAAACACACCGCGGATGAACATACGAACGCCCCTACCGCTACAAAGGAAATCAAACCTCCACCCATAGTCATCACAAACCAGAACCCGAAAGATACTGTAGCCCTCATGGAAGAAGTAACAAACATTAAAAATTTCCACATCAAAAGGGTTCACACAGGTAAACATGCACTATACCTACGAAACATAGCCGACTTTCACAAAGCCAAAGAAACACTCAGAGCAGCAAACACAACATACTACACCTACACACCCAAAACAGAAAAACACCACACATACTTACTAAAAGGACTAGACAACAGTTATACCGAAACAGAAATACTGACAGACCTACAATCTCTACAAATAAACGACGTACAATTTACGAAAGTCTCGCGATTCACGACAAAAAGATCAAGGGAGAATAACATACTGCTCCCAATCTATATAATCCAACTATCCCCTCACAGCAATATAAGCAACTTATTAAAAATTAACCATTTTAACTATTTTAAGATAAAATGGGAAAAAATAATAAAAAGAAAGGATGACATAATCCAATGTCATAAATGCCAACGACTAGGGCACTCTGCACAAAACTGCAACCTACACTATCGCTGTGTAAAATGCACAGAGCCCCATGGCCCAGGCGACTGTAGAATAAAGAAAGAAGACGCAGTCACTAACGACAAAATATTCTGCGTAACCTGCAAAAATTACGGACACCCAGCGTCATACAAGGGGTGTCCCAAACTCGTAGAACTTCGTAAAAACTTAACAAAAAAAATAAAAAATGACAAAGAAACAAAAGCAGAACGAATTGCCCAAATCAGCCGTAAATACGTCCCAGAACTAAAGTTCTCAGACATAGTGAAACGGCAAATAATAAAAAATAAAACACCCGAAGACATACCCCCAAAAACAAATTCATATCATCCGCTCCCAGGCCTATACCCACCTAAAACCGACAACACCCCCCAACTAAACATAAACTACTTTGAAGACTTCAAAAAAAGCATACTCCAAGCGCTAAAAGAACAGCAAATGCAATTAAACGCCATAAAAACAACACTAGCAATACATGAAGAAAGGTTCGACACCATCTACAAGGCTTTAAATATCGCGTATGACAAATATCCATAAACCTCAAAACCCACAAACACAGCAAAAAACAAATAAATTAAACTTAAAAGATCTGAAAATAATTGCAATAAATGCCAACTCCCTAATCTCAAATCAAAAAAGATACAGTATGCTAACCCTAATAAATAAAGAAACCCCCGACATCGTACTCATCTCAGAAACAAAACTAAATAAAAGACACAAAGTACACTTCAAAAATTACTCCATGATAAGACAAGACAGACCGAACGCCAGCCAAGGAGGAGGAACAGCAATCCTCATAAGAAACCCCATAAAACACGAAACAATTCTAAATGACAAAATAACAAGTTTCAAAATCCTAGAAACAACGATCATAAAAATAAAAATAAGCGATAAGGAAAACCTATTTGTCACTGCAGCCTACGCAACCTATGGAAACCGGAAGGAATTTAGCGAAGAATTCAATAAACTCTTCGAGCTCCTACAGCTCAACAAGCCAGAAAACTTCTATATAATAGCAGGCGACCTTAACGCAAAACACACCAGCTGGAAAAACGAAATAAACAACACGAGAGGCAACTTCATTAGAAACTGGCTAGACAACAGAAGCATTCACTTCAAAACAATCTTATACAGCTCCGAACTACCCTCTTACCCAAAAGGAGGCTCATACCTGGACATATGCTTAGCAGATGCGAGGCTAAAGTTTCAAGACCTACGCCCAAACAACACCCTAAAAACCTTATCCTATGACAGTGACCATAGCGCCCTAGTATTCCACATAAAAAAGGATACATCGGACCTCCTAACACTCGAAATACAGACCGAGGCACCCAGGTACAATTACAAAAAGACCGATTGGAAAAAATTCCAAAACATACTCGAACAGAACTGCGACCTAAAGATCTACAACAACGCCAATCTAACTAACAGTCAAATCGACTCATTCCTAGAAGAAATAGAAAAACATACACAAATCGCTCTCCAAAAATCCGTGCCAATCGTAAAACAAGAAAATTCATGCAAGCCCTATATCAACAACAAAATAAAAGAACTACAACGAGACAAAAGCTACATACTCTCCAAAGTAAACAATATAAAATTCAACTATTCTTATAACAAAAGAGAAGAATTAGAATTTCTAAAGTACCTTCTATACGAAATAAAAACACAACTGAAACAAGAATTCGCAAGCTCCATAAACCATCACTGGACAAACAAAATAAAAAACATCTCCAAAAACGACACAGCCAACATGTTTCCACAAATAAATCAAATCTTCAGGCCAAAAGGACAAAACCCCATCCCACCTCTCAAATTGCCCCCAGAAAAAGCTTCCCTCATCCAAGAAGCAGGTTTATCGATACGCAACACCACCAGAGACACCGAGGGTAACTTCATAATAGCCAAATCAACAGAAAAACTAGACATTATCGGCACCCATTTTTCCAAAACACACACACAAAACGAACACATGGGCCGTGAACAACTAAACAGAATTATCACCGCCGAAACATACAAACTCAGAAACGAAATGGAACAAGACATAACGCTAAACAAAACAGTCAGCACATTCTCAAACGAAAACACCGCAGACAACCCCAAACAACCGGAACCAGAAATAAACTACTTCACAAACTACAATCAACTAAACAAAATATTCTCCAAACTAAACAACAAAAAATCCTCCGGCTTCGACGGCATCCCAAACATCCTACTCAAGCACCTACCGAACAAAATAAAATGGTACTACACAGTACTCTTCAACAATGCGCTAAACAACACATATTTCCCCAAAAAATGGAAAAAAGCCAAACTGATAGCGATAACAAAAAAAGATAAAGACGGCTCATCACCCGCAAACCTACGACCCATAAGTCTCCTCCCCAACATAAGCAAGGTATTTGAAATAACCATAAACAACCCCCTCACCTCCTTCTGCTCAAAAAATGACATAATCCCAGAAAATCAATTTGGCTTCCGACACAAACACTCCACAATTCACGCAATAAACAAACTTACGTCGGACATCTGCTGGGCGCTAAACGCAAAACAACGAGTAGCCGCCTGCCTAATAGACCTCGAAAAAGCCTTCGACACAGTCTGGATCCCAGGTCTCATATACAAATTAATCAAGAAAAATTTCCCCAAATACCTAATTAAAATAGTTTGGGACATGATCACAAGCAGAACTTTCGTAATGACTGAAGGATCACACACATCCAGCAAAGAATTCTCCATAAAAAACGGTCTGCAACAAGGCACAGTAAACTCCCCGCTACTTTTCAATATTTACAATAGTGACTTACTAAACCTCTTTAATCTCAATACATCCACCCATAAACGCTCCATAGCCTTCGCAGATGACCTAATCATCTACGTAACAGGCCACAAAACCACGAGAATAAAAACAGAATTACAAGAACTCTTTGAAAAAATTAACGATTATTACAACACATGGAAGCTAAAAATAAACACAAACAAATGTGAGACAATACTATTTAGACCCAAGTCAAGCAAAATCGGTCCAATAGAAAGGGAACACTGCAAAAAATTTCAGCTTAGGGAAAAAGCAAACGAAGGGGAACCCATACCGCATAAAAACTGCGTTAAATACCTAGGTATAAACATAGACGATAAACTAAGCTACAAGCAGCACATTCAAATCCAACTCTCCAAAGCCAGCAAAGCATTTTGGAGAGTAAAAAGATTATTTTACTCTAAACATCTCAACAGTCAAGTAAAAATACTGTGCTATCAAGCACTAATCAGACCTATTATAACATACGGCTGCCCAATCTGGTACAACATATCAGCCTCCCAAATGGAAAAAATTCGCAGATTCGAAAGGAAATGCATCAGAGCTTGCCTGAATACTTACAGATCCGAACACAGCGGATTCAAAAAATATGTTAAAAACAAAACAATATACGACCTAGCCAACATTCACCGCATAGACTGTCACATATTAAAAGTAACAAGAAACCACTTCGCACAAGCTGCAAAAATTCAAGAAAACAGCCTAATCTTCAGTTGCCTACTCCCAAATGACTCATACTACAAAAACACTCTGGCAACAGGCTACATCCCACCAGAAGCGTTCATCTACTTAGACGAAAAAAACTACCTCCAGGATCAAAATAACATCCCAGTAATATACCACATAAAAAGAAAAATAGGAACCAAAACCATACTCTACGAAGAAAACTTAAACGGACAAACCGCAGACACTAGGTGGAGATACAACATGGCCCTCCCTCTGAAAGACGCTAAAGACAAACACAGAAAAAACACAAAGAAATATTGGTGGATTTCAAATCCAAAATAAAACAAGAGAGAAAACCAGTAAACCGACAGAACACATCTCTGACACCGCATAACACAGGTGTAATTGTAAATAATATGTAAATATTGTAAATAAACCTATTTGACATCCCCCTCCCCCGCCCCCTCCCTATTATCCCCTCCAAAGGCATTCAGCGCCAAAATGTAAATTACCGATAAGTCCTGTTTTGCGACCAAGTTTCAGGACAAAAAAAAATCAAGCAAGAACAAAATTACATAAAAGCTCCGCCCCCCAGCGGCTTAAATCCAAAGAATAGACAAAAATCACAAAAAAATTGTAAAACACCGACACATAATATAGTATGGCTACGTCGTACCGTCGCGTATCGGTACTTTTGCCTAGCACACCATTACCAAAATTCACAGTTTATTTGAATATCAAAATGTAACGAAAATTGTATCCTTGGCTTAATAAACATTATAAAAAAAAAGTAACGTAGCGTCTTGAATGCGTAATAAATGGTTCCAAAATGCAACTAGGAAGCTGTCTGTGACGCGTTCTTGCAAAATCTTTGTTAATGTTCAGGCGATTATAGGTGGCCAATGCGTCAGCTTTGCAAGATGCGAATGACCGTGATCTCGTTGTTGCCACAAAGAATGATTGTGCCTCGTGCGATTTTGCAAAAAATGATTTACGATGATCGGTATTGCGCTTCTCTGTGAGAGATGTTGCAATTCGCGGTCGATGTTATTCACAGTCGTTTTGTTCAAACGAATTCTTGGATGTCCATAATCCATCGACGCGATGATAGACGCGTTTTCTAACGGTTCGAATTAGAAATTACTGCGTTAGTAAGTCAATAGGTTAGGAAATCAGGGTCAGTCGAAACCAGTGCGTTGTTTATCCGAATTATCCCGCGAACATCGCAAGATCTGAGGGATTCAAAGGACAGGTTAAGGTTCACGGTTGAACGGGGACCTTAAGAATTAGGCATGTATATGCGTAACGAAGCGACGAATGATTTTACGGGGCCGATATTTGCAGAGAGTACGTCATCTTTGGAGAAACGAAGAACATGGATGATCACGATCTTTGATAGACATATTCTATTTCGAATTTTCCTCAACTTTTTCCGTGAATACGATGCTATACACGAAGTACCTTAAAAAAAGTAAAAATGAAGAATAAGAAGAGACGAATCGAATCAAAAAATGATAAAAATTACCGTCGAACTTGTCGAACGATACAATTTACAAAAAACGACCCTTACGTGGAGCGATCTGAACGTTTGCGATAATGATGATCGTTATATGGTTTTCTTTTCTTAAGCTTGTGGAGTAAATGATGAATAAAAAAATGTAAAATGTTATTGTACCTAACGGTGTATCCTGGGTGCATTAAAATTCGAAATCGAATGATTTTGTTTCTGTACATATTACACAATATCGATCACACGATACTTGAGCAAAGTAGCGCATGTGAATTACTTAAATTAAAATACAGGTGCACGATTCTTTTTTGTTTCAACTCGTTAATCGCTTTTCAGCCTTGTTTGTATAGTAATGACGGTTTTAATTTCAGGTAGTAGAACAAAGGATATACTGAACGGTAGACACGAAGACATGTATTTCTCTATGCGATTGCATATAATTTGAAGACTATTGGTAAACGGTCTGTGATTCATCATAGAAAAGATGAAGAAGCTTTCTGGAAGGGAGCGGTCAAGCAGAGAAGAACGGTGCTTAGCATGACATATACTCTTAATAAGGAATATGCCTGTCTGATCTCCTTCTCGAAATGCAATCGCCTTTGCTGATTCGTGCCAAGGGCGATAAAAATCGCCCGGTTGCAGAAGTGCAAGATCTCTTCGCAAGTTGACTCACTCTGTGCGTGTCTTCTTCGAGAAGCTTAATTTTTCTCCATTAGAATTACCCTCAATTTTTATTTTATTTTATCCCATTAACATTACTTAAAAATATTTTTCCAATTTTTCAATATCTTAAATTCTTTTTCTGTTTAAATGCTTAACAAAAATGTGTTATTAGGAGTACTCTGCAATTTTTCAATTTTGAAATACATGGTCTACATATAATCTATTACTTAAGGATGAGTATCATAGAAGTTACAAAATCTCAAAGCAAGTCTAATGTCGAGGAATAGCGTTGCTTAACTATTCATTTTTCTAGTCTAACATTTACTTTAGGTGGTGTAAAATAGGGAAAAAGAACACACCTGTGCGACTGTTCCCATAAGCAGACAAAGAATCTGTAATATTATCGAGATATTGCAACTGTTCCTTCATTGGTAAAACGAAACACCTGTTACATTATACTTGATTTGATGTAAAGAATAGGAATTAAATACAGGCTTGGTTTGACATGTGATTCTATATCTTCTACTTCTTGAAGAATATTGTTAATAACTCAGTATTTCACTTCAGTAGTATTGTAAATGTGCCAAGATTTATAGAATGTTTTATAAAGAATGTGATTCTTCATAGATGACGTTATTTCTAAGGAAATTGAAATACGACTAATAGAATAATATTTATCGACATGTAAGAGTCTCTAGCTAGGTCCCCGACCATATTTCTCATAATTTTTTCTAGAAGGAATGATCGAAGGTATTTTAACTAGTATAATAAATAATAATATGTATGAGAGGTACGTCTTTATAATTAATTCTAGAATAAACTTCTTTAATTTTTGCTTTTGAGAAAGAGAATCAAAAATTTGTCTGATCAGAGATTCTTATTTTTATACAAAAAATATCATATTTTACATAGAAAATTTAAATAATTTCTAAAAGATCGTGGATTACATGCATATGAATTATCTTCAATTTACTCTGTTAATTGACTATTAACACATACTATTGGGTTGGCAACTAAGTGATTGGGGATTTTGTCATTAGATGGTATTGACAAATCCGCAATCACTTAGTTGCCAACCCAATATACAAGATTTCCAAAACATCCATAAAGAATGAAATTCTAAAGGTACCCGACACTTTAATCTACTACATAATATTTAAAAATACTTCCAACACCTTAGTACTTTATATATTAATACCAGAACTACTATATTACACTATATACTATAGAAGTACTATATATTTCAAGACACTTCAGATCTTGTAATACAGTATATATCTATGAATACCAAACTACTATACTATACTGTGTATTATAGAAGTCTAATTGCAAGATACTTAAACTACTTAACACTGGAACTACTATATTATGTCTGTATCATAGAGATACCACTACGTCAAACCACTTACTTCATAATCGAGCAATATCCTCGTGTCAAGGTCACGCATGATGCCCTCTACCCGTTCTCAATTTTCAGCGTCCGGAATCAGAGGAACAGAACGCGGAACGCGAACGAATTCCTGCTAAACGTTGCCATCACCGGCTGCCAGGATGTTCTCTGCCGGTGTCCGTAGCCTGAGACGTCCCGTCATCGACCTTGAAACTTCAGGTCGGAGAACCGAGAGAGGTTTCGCCTTGGGTAATCGGTGCCGCGGACTCGAAAACTAGGCCTGTGCCTGCGGTGACGTCGTCTTCGTTATACGTCCCGATGTTGTATACGGTGAACGAACGGTGACGAGAGGCGTGGAGACGACGAGGACGAAAGAGACGCGAAGCGAGCGTGGAGGAGCAGTGAGGAGAGCAATAAGACAGAATGTGTTGGTGAACGAAGGAGTGAGAGAAAGAGGGAAAGAAAGATATGCACAATGTATACGGAGAAGGAAAGAGAAAGAAAGACAGAGGCGCGTTCGCGGTAACGAAACAAATAGGCCGGCGACTTTCACCGCGTATCCAAGAACGGCAACACGACATACAGCGAACACAGGCTGAGCGCTCTTGGCCCAAACCACTCGAGTATGAGGCATACCCTCGCTCACCAACGTCCTCGAGGGTGGGGGGAATCCTGCTTCGAAGCCGCCAGACACGAGGCATACCCTGAGAGCCAGCGAACGGACCTCGATTCTTTTTCTTTCGCCCGTGTGTCGCACGTGTTGTCTCTATTCTCCGTGGTGGCCCGGCTACGACCTCACTGTGCCTCCATCCTCCATACAGAAAGTGTCTTTTCGTTGATCTCCGCTGTTTTGATATCTCTTTCTTTTTTTGTACAGTATATGGCCAAAAATTGGATAACGTTCGAGTCAGCTTGTCGCGTACCGAAGTGTGTGTCACCTTGCACGCCTTCCTTGTAGCCATTCCTCCTTTGAATAGATAGTAAGTACACAAGCGGTTCGTTATACAGAGCCGGAGGATATTTCATACGAAGCATGCATTCCCGCAGTCGACTCTGAACAGAAAGCATCGAGTAGTGCGGCAGTTTTTGTGCGCCAAGAGAGAAACAAAGTGGTGATCAATCGTTGAAAGAAATGCACGGGTGCGTGTTGTTACGCTGACGATGACACGACGACGACCACCAGATTCGACATGGATCGACCTGCTAGTCTGGCTGCTTTTGATCATCCTGCCTGCTGGAACCGGTACGACTCTTACCTTATGATGCTAGATCGCTGCACGCGCGCGATTCCTTTATCCGCTCGAGCGAACTTGGAGCGACGAAAGTGTACCGAAAGTGAAAATGTGGAGCAATGATGTTCCAATCGAGGAGATTTCATTTTGCTATTTTATAGTTGCGAGAACCAGTGGAGTGTTTCTTGATCTCCGATATCAGGAATGAGTTTGTTTTAAAGTAAGGTATAAATATTGATCCATAGAGGTAGCTGAGAGTTTTGAATTGATTGCTGAAACTGATTCATAATTAAGATTGTCTGAAAATGATATAAATAGTGGGTTTAATGAGGTACATGAATGGTTATGGATGATTATGGTAACTTTGAGAATGGAATTTATGGATGAGTATGACTTTGGATAAGGTATCACATGACTGAATAATTTTTAAGGCGTAAAGAATTTATGGTTTTTAAAGAAAAATGCAAATTGTATATAGTTTTGTAAACAAGTGCCTTTCTTGTGATTTTAATAATTTAGTAATCAAATCACGTTAATTTAGTTAATTTGAGTACTGTGTAACATAAGCCTCAACCAAATTAGATCTGAGTCTTACTTCACCCTGTTAATTCTACTCTTTTTTGTTTCTTAATTGGCTTATTCCCTCTATGAAAGAGCTTTAAAATTAATTCTACATTCGTTTCTCATAAATGTACAACTTGGTTGATCGTAAATTAAATCTCCTCCTAACGAATAATTTATGTGCATAGTTGACTGACTGATCGATTATCTTTTATCCGTGATACACCTAATCGAACCACACCACGAGCAATCCTAAAAGTGGTCGAGGGAGCCAGATCTTATTTGAAAAATTTTGTTTCTTTTCTAAAAGATTCCAAAAAATGAATCGAACGATTCTAAATTAGGAACTTTATAAACAATAACAGGCAAAAACGATTGAACACCTCCAAAGAATTTTGAATATTTTTAAATAAGTTCATAATTCCAAAAAATGAACTGAACGATCACAAAAATAATCGAAGCAGATCTCACTTGAAAGATTCTGAATCTTTCCTAAAAAAAGTTGACGATTTCAAGAAATGAACTGAATAATCATGCCCCGAAATATTAAAAAAGTAATCGAAACAGAACTCACTCAAAATCTATTTCATTTAGTTTTTAAAAAATATATTCATAATTCCAAGAAACGATCCATAGATATATAACGCAATGCATGCCTTTGAATTCATCGTACATGATCCGATCCATCTACGAGTAGTTGAAGATTTCCACTTTATTAATGTCTGTTCTTGGACCCTCTCGTGACACTTACTTTTAACATTAGAAAACTTTCATTTCGTCGAAAGAAGACTGCATTTCTCGATGCAATTCGACGCTTTCTTGTTCATTATGATCTTAGAAAATGTTTTCTTGTTGTTTCTTACAGGAGTTGCGCATAGCTATGCGGATAAACAAAGGTACGATGGATGGTACAACAATCTGGCTCATCCTGATTGGGGATCGATCGGCAAGTAGTTCAAATACTATTGCTTCGTTGTCTTGTTACTCTGTTTAAATCTGTTTCTCTGTAAACAAGTTGTATTCACAGTAGAATAGGATCAGATCGTTATTATGCAGTAATGCAGTTTGACAGGGTCAAATTAGAGAAAAATTGTCTTTCAGAAGAATATTGTAAGAATACTTTTAAGAAGATATTGATAAAATATTGATAATGGAATATTGAGAAATATTGGTAAACTGCGAGGAAGATAGGAGGTTTGGAATTCAAAGAAACTGTTTTGTGATTATGTATTGTTTTGTTATAATTAAATGATACAATTTAATATTTGAAAGAAATCGGGGACAGTGAGATGGAACAAATTTTCAGTAATTTTCCCTAGCTTTTCATTAATATTTATCTGCACGTTGTTACATTTGTACGATTATTAAATTTGCATTACAACATGGAAATTGTTATAATTTAAACAGAGAAAGAAGAGAATTGTAGTTGCAAATATTTTTTGTTGACATTGTGATGCGGCTCGAATTGCAATGGCGTGCAAAGCCAATGGCGCGTAGAGTGAAAGGCGAAAAAAGTCGCTATTTTGTTTCAATATAGGCTGGTATAAAATGGCCAGCAAAAACTTTAGCACCGTGAAAGACGTAATCAGCTCTGCCGACAGAAATGTTATGGTTCTTTAAACATGAAAATCGCCGCCCCTCGATTATTATACTAACATTGATGTATTCTATTCAACATGAACGACATTGCTACTAATGATACTTTGAAAATAGTACATATCCATTAAAAGGACTAAAATCACGAGATCATTCTCTTTTTATCTCTCTAGAAAAAGAAATAATTAAGTTACGAATGAATCCTGTCAGCGACATTTGTTTTTTTATACCAACAGAATCTTTCATTTTAAGCTTTAAATGTTTGTTACGTTTTTTACGCTAATTTTCTGCTTTGTTTAAATGACACCATATCTTATAAAGTGTTTTTTCCTGCGCGTTAACTATCTATGTACTTCCTGACAGAACGCTAATAATTTAGTCAAACGTATAATGTCGCACGGAGTTCATCGTTTGTGCTAATAGAGTAAGAAAAGAATAACGGAATAGTCAATTTTTGATTCGGTTCTACAGTTCTTTCACAGCATTAAAATATAAGGTATACGCTTATTTAACTTTCAATAGTTATCGTCAGATCGTAAATAAGTTATACTAGTTTGGATTAAGCTATTTATCTAATAGAGAGTTGAGGAAGCTCAGAGGAAGAAAAATACGCATCGTATTATAAGTTGAGCTGAGAAATTATGAGTTTTAGGAAAGATAATTTCCTCGGGCAACATTGTAATGAATTCAATTCGTAATCAAAAGTTACTATAAAAATGGCATTTAGTTTTTCAATTTTTAAGTATTTTACTTTAATTATTGTTCTGTGTTTTATGTAAAAGATGTCATTAATAACACTTTACCTGTGAAATATACAATGAAAATACAAATTAAATGGTGCAATTGTCGATGGCTATAACTATGATCCATCGATATCGAAGACTTTTTAAATAATTCCAGATAACAGGGGAAATATTATTCCAAAAGACAAGAGATTTAGCGAAAGTGCTAAACGACGATGCTTTGTAATAAATAATTAGAAAAAGAAAGGAATTGATTATCAGATGATGTCGCTCTTAACACGGTTTGTACATCCGTAGACAGCAGGCTGATACGAAAGATGCCAGCAGCATATTCCGATGGGGTTTACATGTTGGCTGGCCAGGATAGGCCATCTCCAAGGAAGCTCAGTCAGCTTTTCATGCAAGGTGACGATGGTCTGCCATCCGTCAAAAATAGGACAGCATTATTTGCCTTCTTCGGTAAGAACATATCAATGTTTTTCATCATTTTAAACAGTGCATATTAATTCTCATTTAATTTCACGAAGTATATTAATCATTGTTCATCGATTCAGGCGAAATAAGTACAGATAAACGTAAAAACTAAATTATAATTAACGTCCTTCGCAAAAAAATATTCATTCACCAGAAAATAATTCTATAATAGATTCGGTAAAAGGAAACGGTTCATTTATTATTTCACGTTATCTGTTCCTCGATCTTCTTTGCCTAGTCAAAGAAATTAACAAGAATTTCATCATAGTGGCGAAGTCTGTAGGCTAAACAATCCAATAAGATCGTTTTACATTTACTGCATTAGCATCGATGACTCAATCAGGATAAACCTAGACAAATTTACGAGAAAATTATTACATTATTAGCATTTTAACAAAGAACCAAAATTACGGCATTTAAAGTATCTTTTTTCGTTTACTTATTACGAAAAAAAATTTCAAAGATCTTTATAGAAATTGTAAATTTATTTCTCTTCGATCTCAGGAAAATGATCAAATTGCTAGTATTTCAATGAAGAACAAAAATCATGCAATGTAAAGTATCTTTAGTTTATTTCCTTCGAAGAGAAATCCCAACAATTTCTAAAGAAATTTTGAATTATTTCTCTTTAATTCCAAGTATCGGAAAAATCAATACGATTTAATAATAATGTCGTCATACAAGAAAATTGTCACTCGGAGATATTTCGTATGAATCAGGTAATGATAGAATAGCATGTAGAATTACCATGGCTGACGGTGCACGCATTCGAATATCTGTGCACGTTGTTGCGCAAACAGTAAGGTGTCCGGGTGTCGGAATAGAAACGAGTATCACGAGGTGCAGGGAACTTTTTGATCCACTTTTCACGGTAAAATATTCTGTGTAACGTATAATGAAGTGTGGTTCACGTTGAACCGGGAATTATTGAAAATAGGGAATAATTGATTCGTATTTAATTTAGTTTCAAGGATTGTTACAACTAATAAATAAAACTAGCAATTAATCTGTGGATATTTATGAACATTCTTATTTTTATTAAATCAAATTAGAAATTACAGATGTTTTAGAGAAATGGAGCTTAAATAAAAATTTGTTTCTCCCGTTTCATGCAAATAATGTTATAAACACCGTATTTTGGATATTTCGTATAGTTTTATATATTACGTGCATCCTATACATTTTTTCAAGTTTAATTTTTGTCAGAAATGTATACACGTTCGTAGTCTACCAATAAAAGTAGCAATTTTATTAAATTTGAGTCAAATTTTAGTAGGGCTTTTGCAATATGTGTGAGAAGGTTTTGTTGAATGTTTAATGATACTGTAAAAAATATAAAAATATATTCGTAAAAGACTTTCGATGATATGAATTTCTGAAATTCATCAAGCACACGTGCATTTAAATTTCCATTTCACTTAGATTTCTCTGTGAAAAATTATATAGCGATATGCGTATGCATCATATCGTTATTATGTTCATTGTTTCTCTTATCAATTGAGTATCAATTCAGTATGGAACTATTAATGAACAGACAGATTAATAATGGCATCCAAGTACCAGACGTTTTTCTTAGAAACTTGCCGCATTATAATTTATCGGCATATGTACTTACATGGAATTATCCTTCAATATATTTACATAATAACCCAAAGCTTAAATACGTAGAAGTAGCAAAAATAAACAATTTTTCTATATTTCAGTATCTTATTATGTATATGTACATTTATGAAACCGTAGCGAAAGTAATTTTTCTAAATTAGTTACGCGTGTGGAATTAATTATCAGCTACAAATGAAGGAAAATAATAAAGGATATGTCTAACGATAAAGGAAATTAAGTAAAGTGTATATAGAATACTAAATTAGTACGCAACGAACGTAGTATATATTGCAGAGATGAACCTTGGATAGCCAATTGAATTAAATTAAGAAAATCAGCACTCAAAAGAAACATCCAGGAAAATTTCCAGACGATCCAGTGTGTGTTTCATTAAATCAAATTTGATTACAACAATCACACTTAAAGAGAAACGATTCCTCAAAAGTTTGAAGAAAAATTAATTAAAGCAAATGGAATTAGGAAATTCAGCATTATAATTCAATTAAATTAAGAAAATTAGAATTCAAAGGGAACGATTCTTTAATAATTCGAAATGAGAAGCGAATTTAAGCGAAGAAAACCAGAATTAGTATTATTATATTTCTCTGCATCCCTTATTTCTTAGCGTAATTAGTCTGATTTCTGTATATGTTATTGTGTACTCGTTTAGTATGTGTTTTCGATTTTCTATTTCTGGTGTTATATAGTTAACATGGTAGGTTCTCTTCTATTTTATATTTCGTTCCTTGTCTTATCGTCGTTGTCCAACCTAGTTTGCCAGCTAATCTTACCAATGCGATAATTCTTTGTATCGACAATGGTACATTTAATGGTCCTATTGCTGTTATATCCTTAATTCTTTTGTTCGTCTCGCTGTATGTATGAAGTTTGTTGCTCTGTTTCCATTGTCGTGTCACAGCTTTTGGAAATATCTTCTATTACGAATCGTCGTACATATGTTGCTGTCTTCTATTTCCTGTAATGAGTTGGTATCTAAGTGACTCGATTTCTCTTTTCGTCCGGTGTCTTCTGGTTCATTATTTTCAATGGAAAACCAGAATTACAAAATGCTTTAGGATTCCCAATAATTCGATCTGAATTTAATTGATTTAATTCGAATCAAGCAAAGTCGGAATTCTAATTAGATTAAACTTAAAAATTCCAAATCCGAAGCAGTCAATTGGCCAATAATTTGAAGCGAACGTGTTCGGTCTCACGTGCTCAATTTTGTCCCAAAAACCGTTGCTTAAACCGGAATTAACAAACGTCGAGAAACCAGAGCAAAGGAAAGTGCTGTCGATTCTTGAAAGAGGCGAAATGCAAAAACTGGAACACTCCCCTGAATTCCATCCGTGTCGATTGGTGTTTGCGGCGAAACTCGACAACGGAAGCGACCAAAGGGGAAAAAGTGATCCTTCTAGAACCGGTTGCGCGTTGCAACCGCTTCCTTGAGAAGTAGAACCTCGATCGCTCTTCATCGAACCTGCGTATGGAACCATTTCAGGGCAACTGGTCACGTCGGAGATAATCATGGCCAGCGAAAGTGGCTGCCCCATAGAGTACCATCGAATCGACGTGGACAAATGCGATCCGGTTTTCGACAAGGAGTGCCAAGGTAACAAGTACATTCCCTTCCGTCGGGCGGATTATGATCGGCAAACCGGACACAGCCCTAATAGTCCACGTGAACAGGTAATTTCTTGCTTTACCCGATTTTATTCATTCACCTGATTTATATATTGATAGATGGAAATATGTGAATGATTTGCGTCGTTGAACTTTGAACATTGGAAGGCGAGGTTGCCTTGTGGTATTTTTGGGAACGTATAGTATAATATACGATAAATGTAATGATATTTAACTGTATATGATAGTTACGAAATATAAGAATACGTTGTATATTTATTATAGCGTATTTTGAGGGATTTTCGACTGGCAATATAGAAAGAGTTTCGAATTTCAATTTAAGTGAAACGTTTGGATCTAATTTGAATTTGATTTAAATTGGATTTGAATTTAATTTGAATGTAGTAGGATCTGAATTTAATTTATACTTGAGTTTCGGAAATTGAATTGTATTTGAAAATTTAAATTTATATTTGAGAAAGTTCGATCGTTTTAAAATAAAATAAAAAAGAAATTTTTAAATATTCAGACAACATATTTTTGATGGATATAAACTTTATTCATAATGATAGAGAAAGTAGTGGTCATTAAGAGCTCCGCAAGTTGTTTCTTGCGCTTCTTTTCAGCGTATCTTATTATTGCGCCACCGGGTAAAGCGTATTGAACATTTTTCACGAGAAACCGTGTCACGTACGAGACACAGAAAACTTGTATACCCACTATAATTTCTCGTTTATTTCATTACTTTTTACGTGTAAATTCATATACGTATATATATGATAATTCCATAACTACTGCTATTTTTTCGACAATTATACTTAAATTAATGGATTTTGTCACGAAAAGGTGTATATAGACGTACCGAAAAATGCCATTATTTATAATTTAATAATATTTAAATATAAAATTTTGGTAAAATACAGGGTGATTGGTAACTGGTGGTACAAGCGGAAAGGGGGTGATTCTACGCGAAAAAAGAAGTCGAAAATATAGTATAAAAATTTTTCGTTTGAGGCTTTGTTTTCGAGAAAATCGACTTTGAATTTTCGCTCGGTACGCGTGCGGTACGTTATAACGGATCTCACTGTAGATCGTTGTCTCGATGGAAAAATTAAAAAAAAAAATTTTTATTCTATATTTTCGACTTTTTTTCTAGAATTTATTCTATATTTTCGAAAATATGCAATCTTCCAACATATGATTTTCGGGGTTTAGAAATATTAAAAAATTGGTAATATTTTATAAAACATGTAATTTTCAAATATAAAATATATAATTCCCATATATAAAATATGCCGAAAATAAACATTTGTGTAACATAAAACTTTCGGAGCTTCAAATATAGAACGGATTTCTATTACCAAAGATGATTCAGATATTGGGAAATAAATCGTGAAAAGTAGCTCTGAATACGTGAGGTTGCAGATAAACAAAGTGACGAGTTGGATCGACGGTAGCTTCATTTATTCGAGCAGCGAAGCATGGGCGAACACCATGAGGTCTTTCAAAAACGGCAGCCTCCTTATGGAGCCTACCAGGAAATTTCCTGTGAGGAACACAATGCGTGCTCCACTTTTTAATCATGCTGTTCCACACGTTATGAGAATGCTCAGTCCGGAACGTCTTTATCGTGAGTTCAATATCTTTTATCATTGTACGTGACGATTTCAAAAATTTGTTTCATTCTGACAAATCATATTCAGTTCTTGGAGATCCACGAACGAATCAGCATCCTCCGTTACTGGCTCTTGGAATATTGTTTTATCGGTGGCATAATGTGATTGCTGCACGAATACAACTGGAGAATCCAAATATGTCTGACGAAGATATTTTTCAGAAAGCGAGACGTGTTGTTATAGGAACGCTTCAGGTTTGTTTATTGTATTTAAATAGTTATTAAATACGGGCACGTGTGGCCACCTATTTATTATAGATTTATCTAGTTGGATAACTTTGATATAAATCGCAAACTGTTGACCGAGCTATTGTTTTATTATAGATTATTATTGAAAAATAAGATACATATTTTTCAAACTTTAATATACATACAAATTAGAAATATTATTTTATATAACGATGAATTCATTTACTTAAAGCAACTCGTAACATCATATATCTATTGTATTATCTACAATCTAATGGAATTTTCTCATAATTACACAGATTGCTATTCAACATAAATTCATAAAGATGATCAGCATCTCCATATTCGATATACACATTAATTAATTCGATTACATATTAAGTATCTAACTTAATTACAACAAAATACAGATGTAACATATACTTTCTATCCATAAATTGTCACTCCGTTGTCGTCGTTACAAGTAATACTATATCATTGTCGTGTAATTGTACACCGTTACTGTAACTCGGTATACACTATGTACTAATTTCATACTACTTGAAGAATTAATACGAACTTACCAACTGTAATCCTTTATGAAATCTATGAGTATCGTCTTTATATCGTTTAACCATATTATACTATACTGTTTGTTTACTTCATTACTTGTTACTTTTTACGAATATAATAAAATTCGGAAGTAATCCTGTTTTTCTGCAATTTGAATTTGTACACTAAATAGAATTTGTCACTAACAGATATTCATTTTTTCTTTTTAAATTGCAGAATATTATCTTATACGAATATATTCCAATACTTCTTAATGAAGATCCTCCAACGTATACAGGATACAAGCCAGATTTACATCCTGGAATCAGTCACATATTCCAGAGCGCAGCTTTTCGATATGGACACACGTTGATACCACCAGGATTATATCGTCGAAATGAAAATTGCGAATATAGAAGAACTAATACCGATCAACCTGCGATTAGACTTTGCTCCACTTGGTGGGACTCCAATGCAAGTGGTGTTTAAAAACAAATAGTTTATATTAGATATAGATTATATTTCTATATATTAATTGTGAATATAATTTCAATTTCCAGTAACTATTCAATAACTTTCAATAATTGATAAATTTAAATTTCTAATAATTTCAAATATATTAGGTTGTCCCAAAAGTTTCTTTTGTTTTATAAGGAAATAATAGATGCACAACATTTTTTATTTTACATTATTTTACTGAATTATGTCTGATCTATTTTATTCTACAGTTAGTTCTACATATCTTTTTATTCTATTTTTTGTTCTACAGTTAGAACAAAATGGATCATACATAATGCAACAAAATAATATGAAACAAAAAATGTTGTGCATCTATTATTTCTTTATAAAACGAAAGAAACTTTTGAGATAATCTAATATATTCTAGATATCTTCTAATAATTCTAATATTCCAGTTTTTAATATCTTATTTTTATATTTTAATTAATTTAAATGTAATTCCATTTAACTTAGATAAAGTTATGTTTCTATATTCTTAGGAAGTTTTAACTAACAGTACGATCGAAGAACTCCTCATGGGCATGACATCGCAAATAGCAGAGAAAGAGGATAATCTCCTTGGCACTGACATTAGAAATAATTTATTCGGACCTATGGAATTCTCAAGACGCGATTTAGGTGCTTTGAACATCATGCGAGGAAGGGACAACGGGCTTCCAGATTACAATACAGCTAGGGCACATTTCAAGCTACCTCGTAAGAAAACTTGGAACGAAATCAATCCGGAATTATTCAATAAAAACCCTTCGCTACTGCGTACGTTAGTAGAAATTCATTCGAATAATTTAAACAATGTGGACGTTTACGTTGGTGGAATGTTGGAATCCAGTGCCGGCCCTGGAGAACTCTTTTCAGCTGTAATTAAAGAACAGTTTCTTCGCTTGAGAGATTCTGATAGATTTTGGTTCGAAAATGAAGAAAATGGGTAAGTGGTGATGATAGCATTGATAGGTATTATATTGAATTTAAAGGTGTGGCATCAAATTTTTAAAATTTAGGAAGTTTAAAAAGTATATAATAAAATTTTGTTCCATTTACAATTTATTGAAAGAAAAAATTAATAGTAGTAAGATAACGATCCCAAATTATTAATTAGTTGCTTATATAAAAATTTCTAAAATAAATTTCAAAAGTAATATTGTGCACTAACGTTTATATTATATTTTATTTTTTAGAATTTTCACAAAAAGTGAAATAGCAGATATTCGTCGGGTAACTCTGTGGGACGTAATAGTAAACGCGACAGGAATACCAGCAGACGCCATTCAAAGAAGTGTGTTCAACTGGGAAGAAGGAGATCCATGTCCTCAGCCTTACCAACTCAACTCAACAATGCTGGAACCCTGTGTTCCACTACAACGTTACGACTATTTTGAAGTAATTATTATTCATTATCATTGGTGGAAGAGATAATTAAAGCGTTAATCGATATAACTGCACGTACAACCGTATGCACCCTAAATATAGAAGCATTTTGAATTTCATGTTACAAAAGTCATTTCTAAAATCCGCTTTTAAAAGTATGTCTTTTAAAAAGAAAGAATCTTTTATTTTTTGAACCAAAAATGTAATTGAAACACAAGAACTTAAAGAGCGTAGGTGGTGTTAAATGAGTTAAATTAAAATAAGTCAAATGAGTAGGCTTTCTGTTTCCCTTTACATATGTATCTCAAATTGCATTTCTTGAAACGATAACCAGTTTAACCAATTTCAAAACCTCACGATATCTCTTCCAGCGGCAGTCTATTATACAACATTACGTAACAAACTATCTTCCTGGAACTTCACGTTTTCCTCGTGTTACCCTATATGTACAAACTCTGAAAACTATGTACATCTACTCCATTACAGGGAAGTGAGCTGGTGTACATATACGCCTGTGTTTTTCTCGGTTTCGTTCCGATTCTTTGCGCTGGTGCCGGTTATGGTCTGGTCAAGCTCCAAAACCGACGAAGAAGACGTCTAAAAATTCTCCAAGAAGCGATACAAAAAAGGAAAGATGGTAAAATCTGTGTGGACAAAATGATCGTACGAGAATGGTTACACGCGAACCATCGTCGTCTGGTCAAGGTGAAATTCGGGCCGGAAGCGGCTCTGCACATCGTCGATCGCAAGGGAGAGAAACTCCGCACATTCGATTTCTGCGACGTGAACACGGTCACGATAGAAGAATCGCAGGTGATTGCAGCAAACTTTTACGTTTTACTTTTGGAAGGAGAATCCAGTCAAGAAATCTTGGCTGAAACTTCGTAATTGTGTAATATTGTATAGAGTTTTGCAAAGGAAACAGGTGAATTAAACACATGAAAATTTGTAGAGACTGGTTCTCTGGTTTGACTCACCGATTTCAACGGGCCGAGTTGATATGCGAAACCCATGTAATTCCACGCTTTCCTGCGTTTAAAAATGTTTCTTGCTTCATAAGATGAAATTACGCTGGTTATTGTTAGTATGATTAGGGCAATGTCTTACTGTAGTATAGTGTCATTACCGTGATTCATTAATGAATTAGATTGCTAAATTTGTTAAAATAATTAAAATAAGAAGAACGTAGTTGACTGAAAAATTCAAATATTGTATAGTAGAAAGTACGTTTATTCAGGAATTAATCATTTTTCTTACAATATAGTATTTTACAAAACTTAAATATCATGAGAGTAATCAATTTATTATATTGAGTTTCAGTCAACATGTTGTTGATATTCAAGTAGTTATTAATAAAATATTTGTAAATTCTATTTATTTTTCTACACTTTCTAAGTTATGCATAAAATATGTTTCATTAAAAATAATTTTACTAACAATGGTCTAGCGTCCTTGAAACAGAGAGCATTCTATATATTATTATTACGTAGAATCAAGGGATTCTCCTTCTTATCATTTTCTTTTCGTTAGGCAAACAAAAATTAATATTAAAAATGTTCCTAACATTTTGCGTTCTTCGCACAATCTTCTGTACAACATATTAATTGATATTTATTTAGGAAAACGAGAATGGTCATCGTAAGGCGTTGGTTCTATTGCGGATACCGCGAGACTACGACCTTGTCCTTGAACTGGATTCGCTGGCCTCGCGTAGAAAGTTCATTGCGAAATTGGAGGCATTTCTGGCGTCCCATAAGAAGCACTTCACTCTGTCCCAAGTAAGCAGGGACATTATGCTTGCAAAAGCGGAAACGAAGGAACGCCGCCAAAAGAAACTCGAGCAGGTACTTTTTTTGTATTCTTAGTTCGAATCGACTCCTATTTCGCCTTTTAAAGCTTTCAACCTATCACTTCCCGCTTTGTAAACTATGTAAGGCTAGTTTTTTCCTTTTCTGACAGTTCTTTAGGGAAGCTTACGCCCTGACGTTCGGTTTACGACCTGGTGAAAGGCGACGACGATCCGAAGATAGCGACAGCGGTGAGGTCGTTACCGTGATGAGGACGTCGCTTTCTAAAAGCGAATTTGCGAGCGCGCTTGGAATGCGTGCAGACGCTGTATTCGTAAAGAAAATGTTTAATATAGTCGATAAAGACAGGGACGGTCGTATCTCGTTTCAGGTAAAAGATGTTGAATTTTGGAAATGAAATTTTTAAGTTTCACACCTTTGTACAACATATTTGTGCGACATATTTTATATGTACTTTAAGTTACAGTTTCTTTGACTAATTAGCGCTTTCGGTTGATAAATTTCTCATTTTCGTTGAAGGAAAACATAATGTTATTAAATTATACCAATTATTTAATTACGATTTTAATTAAAATTTAGATTAAAAAGTTTTAGCTTAGATTTGTATTCAAGATTAAGCGTTAAAGATTAAAAATAATGTATTAAGTAGTTAAAAAGCAATAACCAAAAGCTAAGAATTCATCTATTTTAATAATATATCAAGGAATTAAAACTTATATATATCTCCATTTTAGGAATTTTTGGACACTGTTTTATTATTTTCACGCGGGAAAACCGAGGACAAATTAAGAATAATCTTTGACATGTGTGACAAAGACAGTAACGGAGTCATTGACAAAGAAGAGTTATCAGAAATGCTCAGATCTTTGGTAGAAATTGCACGCACAACTAGTCTCTCAGACGATCATGTTACAGAATTAATCGATGGAATGTTCCAAGTAAACTTTCAACTCCAAAATGTCTATCGTTAAAGTATCCGTATCCAGAACATCGATTGCATCTCCAATATGGTTTCTTTCAGGATGCCGGACTTGAGAGAAAGGATTACCTCACGTACAACGATTTCAAACTGATGATGAAAGAGTATAAAGGCGATTTCGTGGCGATCGGTCTCGATTGCAAAGGCGCGAAGCAGAATTTCCTCGACACATCGACGAATGTAGCTCGTATGACAAGTTTCCATATAGATCAGCTTCCACCGGAGGATTCGAAAACCTGGGCTAAAAAACAGTGGGACGCTGTTTCGACATTTCTCGAGGAAAATCGCCAAAATATTTTCTATTTATTTGTTTTCTATGTCACAACCATCGCTTTATTCGTCGAAAGATTCATTTGTAAGTTTCTTTTTGATTATTTTAAACCTAAATCTGTCCAAATACGTAATAGGTTCTTTTTTTAACTTACACTTTTCTTTGCAATTGAACAGCTTTCTGAAAAAAGGAACTATAATAAATACATGCATAGGTACTGAATATATTTTCTAGGGAAATAATTGTATCGTTCTAAATTTTAGACTATTCCTTTATGGCTGAACACACGGATTTGAGACATATTATGGGAGTCGGAATCGCCATAACTAGAGGATCTGCAGCAGCCTTGTCTTTTTGTTACTGTCTACTCCTTCTAACGATGTCACGCAATCTTTTGACTAAGCTCAAAGAATTTTCTATTCAACAATACATTCCTCTTGATTCTCATATACAATTTCATAAAATTGCTGCGTGCACTGCGTTATTTTTCTCCGTTTTGCACACAGTAGGACACATGGTGAACTTTTATCATATCTCGACTCAACCATTAGCTCATCTTCGATGTTTGACCAGCGAACTTAGTTTCCCAAGCGATGCTCGGTTGACAATATCGTTTTGGCTTTTTAGAACAGTAACAGGTAGATATTTAGCTTAATTTTTATTTACTACAAATTACTTAATAATCATATAAATGTTTTAAGTAACACTAAATTATTTTTACAGGTTTAACTGGGATCTTGCTATTCGTTGTAATGACGATCATTTTTGTCTTTGCTCACCCAACTATTCGTCAAAAAGCGTATAAATTTTTCTGGTCCACGCATAGCTTATACGTAGTTCTATATGCATTGTGTTTGATACACGGTTTGGCTCGTTTGACTGGCTCTCCGCGATTTTGGATTTTCTTTGTTGGCCCTGCCATTATTTATTCTCTAGACAAGGTAAATTGAGTGATTATTCTATTGCATTTTATTGACTCTATTATTCAGATTTATAATTTTATCATCTAATTTTTCTATTAACTAGCTGTGCTTTGTGATAATTTATTTTTCAATTTTCATACATAATAATTACTGCTATAAATTATTATATTATTTTATATTTTTTAAATTAATAAATACCTTATTAATTATTACACTATTATTTTTAAGATGGTGAGTCTCCGTACCAAATGCATGGCACTGGACATCATCGAAACGGAACTGCTACCTTCAGACGTGATTAAAATCAAATTCTACAGGCCACCAAATTTGAAATATTTATCCGGTCAATGGGTTCGTCTTTCTTGTACCGCATTTAGGTCGAACGAATTTCATTCGTTCACCTTGACTTCTGCACCACACGAGAACTTTCTCTCGTGTCACATTAAGGCGCAGGGACCGTGGACTTGGAAATTGCGCAATTACTTCGATCCCTGTAATTATAACCCGGAAGACGAGCACCCGAAAATAAGAATAGAAGGACCGTTCGGTGGTGGCAATCAAGATTGGTACAAGTTCGAGGTCGCTGTGATGGTTGGCGGTGGCATTGGTGTCACTCCCTACGCCTCCATGTTGAACGATCTCGTGTTTGGAACTTCTACCAATAGATACTCTGGAGTTGCCTGTAAGAAGGTAATTATAACTGAATTTTATCGTACTCAGATAAAAAAAATGATATTTTTGCATAATATAAATATTTAATAATATTTATGTTATTATATTTTATTAAATTTAGGTTTATTTCCTTTGGATTTGTCCTTCTCACAAACATTTCGAATGGTTCATCGATGTACTAAGAGATGTCGAGAGGAAGGATGTTACGGACGTGTTAGAAATTCACATATTTATTACGCAATTTTTTCACAAATTCGATTTACGCACAACCATGTTGGTAGGTTATTGCACAGTTGTAAAGTTGGGAAATTACATTTTTATTATATGAACACAAATTGAATCAAATTTCTTTGTTACAGTATATTTGTGAGAACCATTTCCAAAGGTTATCCAAGAAAAGTATATTCACTGGGTTAAAAGCGATAAATCATTTTGGTAGACCCGATATGACGTCGTTTCTAAAATTTGTTCAGAAAAAGCATAGCTATGTAAGTGTTAGAATTACTTTCGCTTAATTAATACACATTGGAATATTTAATCTTAAAATTAAATAAATTATCACGAATTAAAATGAAACGTTATGAATATTATTTAAAAAATTAAATATACTAATCTAAATTTTTGTTTTAATTAAAATGTTGTCGTAGGTTAGTAAGATAGGAGTATTTAGCTGCGGACCGCGTCCTCTGACAAAGAGTGTGATGTCATCCTGCGACGAAGTGAATAAAGGTCGACGCCTGCCGTACTTCATTCACCACTTCGAAAACTTCGGCTAGTCTAGTTGATATCATTTCAAGAAAAGAGTAGAAGAAGAAAAACGATGGACTCTATCGTGAATCTCGTGCAATTCTATCGAGTGTACATATTTATGCGCGTACGCGCATGCCTTATTTATATAACAAATATTATATTTCTTATTTATGATTACAAAAGAATGAAAGAATATTTGTTTCTTCAATTTACGTATGATAAAGTCAGTATTATTAACGTCAGCCCTATTGCGTGATATGACATTGATAAACAGGACTGATCAAACTGAGTGAGAGGATTTTCAAGCTCATTATCCTGGAACTCCTACATATCTCTTTAAATTAAATATCTTTTTAACCGCTTAAGGATTGAATTTTTATTTAAATTGTATCGAAAATCTGTATCTCTTCTTCTATTAATTCATTTTATTAAATATAATTTGAATTACGAAATGATTCTAAATTTAAGAAAATTTTCCTTCTGGAAATGTCAAAAGGTTCAGTGAGAATTTATCACCTATGTTAATTTCTCAATTAATTATTAGATAATTGGTTGATTAATTTAAAGAGACATCCGATGGTAATTAAGTAAATAAAAGAGTTAATTTAGCTTATGTCCTTAAGCGGTCAAACAATTAAGATTATCAGAAAAATTAGAAAAGCATATTTCACTGTAGTTACTGTTTATTCCCTTCCTTTCTCCATAGGAGTTCTAGGGCTAAACTTACAGTTTTAAATGAACAAAAACTTCTGTTAAAACATATTGAGGAATTTGTTAACACTAAAAGATTATGTAGCATTTATAATCAGGTATTGATAGGTCTACGTGAAGACGATGGAAACGGATAAGACCAGTTGTTCTTTGATGAGTCTTCATTAGAGTCATGGTGAAATTCTGAAGGCTCGTGTGACGTATATCCTCGATTTATCACACCTTGTGTCTCTTCCTTGATATCGTGTCTATTTTGTAGCTTGGAAGACAATTGACTGAAAGGACAAAAATTCCAGATCTATGCAATAAGTTCTAAATCGCTATACTCAAGCCTGCTGCTGATTAATCCAACATATCATATAATTAAGCAAACATGAATTAAAATAGAACCTTATTATACGATCACCAAATGAATCCTCGATTTTAGGTAATCTTCGCCTGACGTTCCTCGTATCGAAACTCTCTTCTATGATAACGTGTCTGTCGTACGGCGTATCGTAATCAACTTCCAATATCGTAGAGAACTGATGAGGAAAAATCATTTCTATCGCCGTAATCACCACTCCAGTGAACATACATCCAATACCTAAAAGAATTCACTTCCTCAGGATCCAATTTTTCCTTTTTCATCATACATTCAATTCAAACAACATTTCATTTTCAGGCATTTAGATTTAAAACTGTAGATCTTCTTAACTTAGATTTTAGACTTTAGAGTCTAGAAGACAAAAGTACTAACCAGCTAACAATACAAGCCAATAATTCCATCCCAAATTAAAAGCAAGAATGGAACCATCGATATGTGCAATGAGAGGCTCGCAAGGTAAAAGTGCCCAGTAGATTAAATTGGTCAGAAGCATACATATCCCGGTGAAGATCATGCCGTAAGCGCCATACCGTGGCACTATTATTAATAACAGGTTCATCATGGCCCAAGAAGTAAAGGACGTCCTAGAAAGAAGCAATTAGTCAACGTATAAATAAAAACGAAAGATACAGTCAGGACAGAAGAATGAATTAAGAGTGACTCAATGGCAAAGGTATTTTCTCGAGGCATACCAGAGCATTAGCGACGCGTAGTAGCCAGCCTGTCGATATTTGCTTCCCCAGGAAAAGCCTTCTTGATGAAGGCTGAAGTATTCGGCTAGAGAAACTATAGGAAACGGTGCACCCTGATTCAATGCTTGCTTAAAGGCACTCGTCATCTCTCCTGTACTCCTCCACCAGAATCTTTCGTTATACTCCACGTCGTCCATTGGATTTTCGCTACTTGGTAGCACTTTATGTGGAAATTATTAAAATAATGAAAAGAGAATAACTGAAATATTAAATAGCGTTATATAAGAGCATTAATTTAAGATGCATCAAATTGTATTTGAACCCATTTTCTAACAACTGAAGCAAGTCATTTGTAATACTGTTTCATAATTGAGAAAGTGACCTCGAGCAGACAATTGATTTTGGACGCACAATAGGCGACTGGCGGCAGGTTTATTATAGCAACTTACGCCTGTAGGTGATGTTTATATGCATCAGACCGATATATCCTCCGATTTCCGCAGCAGTTTTCTGTCTCGAGAATGCACTGTATGTGCTAACAATGGTCGCGGAACTGGTGTGCCAGGATGATCCATATTGAGCGACTGTAATCATATAAAAGGAATCACATACATAGATATACATATAGTTCAATAGAAAAGGTCAGTTAATTGCGAGCAAAGTGGACTACACAAACCTTGGATCGACGCTCCAACGAAAAGGCTCAATGTCACCGTGAGAAACGTGCTAATACGCTGTCAACCATAAAAATTTGTAATTATATCAGTAACCACATAACTAAAAATTATACTCATAATTATATCATTAACTAGAGAATTAAACTTTAAATTAGAGATAAAAAGGGATTAAACTTTAAATTTGGGATAAATAAGGGGTAAAAGGAAGAAGGAAGTACTGACCTCCTTTCGTATTCCAGGAAATATGACAAGAAACGCGGTAAAGATGGTGCCGAATATAACAAACACAATCACTAGAGGAACATCTCCCGTGACAGGCGTACGATTACTATAGCTATACAACGTGGGTCCTCCGTCTATACGGAAAGCGTCGAACCATCCCTTCATCTTTTTAATCGAATCTTCGAGTTCCCTTCGACCTTCAGGGAACCGGCCAGTTCCGGTTCTCCTTGCAGACCACTTGGCATCAGTGGCTTTCCCTGAGCATCCATCGAGTATAAATGTAACAGAGAGCAAATCACTGTGAAATTTACCCTTCTGCGCTCTTTATTTTCGAATCAAACGTTTCTATTCTTGGAAAATTTCTTATATTCGAGTTTCTCTTGGGAAAATTTCTTAAAGTATGAAACAATCACGTGTGACTTCTCGTTTCAAATTTGTCTTACAGATTTTCTTAAAACACACAAAATCCTTTTTTTCAGTTCAAACCAAAGCGAAATTAGGATCACAGTATAAGTAATAGGAAACAGTATAAAGTCAAAGTTTCTAAGAATTTGTGTACCTTAGGTCGCCACGCTCTGGCTACCAGCACCCAAGGACGATTATTGTGAAAGAACGATGCACGATACGGGCACCTGCACTGCGAACATGGAAGGTTCGAAGGCAGCTCGAACACTAAGAGCCACAGTAGGTTAACGGGTCTTCGAAAGCGATCTCCAGGCATGGAGTAGAGGGGACTGAGAGTCTTAATGTGTTTAAGAGGGGAGCATGAAAGAGAAAAAACGGACCAGGTGGGGCTGGCTAACTCTCGAAGGAGTCAGCCACCACCTAGTCCAAATAGAGGAGGCGAAGAGAGACAAAAGGTGTTCTCGATCAGCTGAGCCAGGAAAACGCGGCTCAGAGCGAGAGGTGCGTGTCTGGCGCGTTTTATTTCGGCGGATCGGCGATCGATGATCCCGGATGACGACACGAGACGTGACACGTGAGCGTGGATCGCGTGGCATGCTTGATGGCACGCGGGCGACTTCGACGCCTGCACAGACGATGACGCTTGCACCTCGATTCCCGGGGAATTTTTTTCATGCTTCGTCACACGTACACCTGAAATAAATTCTGGTTAAGAAGAAGAATATTTAAATGAATTTATTCGGAGATGCGAATATAATGGATTATGTAATGGATTGCATGGTTGTTTATTTAAGGTATGATTGTTTATTATTAAGAATAACGTTAAAAATGTATTACTACTTTGTGTTTCGTCACATGTATGCTTAAAATAAGTTCTGATTAAGAAGAGGAATATCTAAGTGGACTTGAAGATGAGGCTATAATGGATAATGTAATGGATTCCATGGTTGTTCATTTAGCGTATGAGTATTTATCATTAACAATAATACTAAAAATTTATTATTATTTCGTGTTTCTTCACATGTACGCTTAAAATAAGTTCTGGTTAAAAAGAGGAGTATTTGAGTGGATTTACTTGCAGACGTATCATTAGTTGATGCATTAGATTTTTAGGTTGTTAATTTAAAGAGAATATATGTTTATTAATTGATCATAATCTTACTATTAATGATAATATTAAAAATTTGTTATTACATGTTATGACTAATCAAAACATGAACATGGTTTTCTTGTAGAAGTTTACATGTAGAAAAAGTGTCATGAAAGTTACTGGAAATAAATTTTGCATTTCTGTAGAGAATTAAAAATGTAATCTATTCTCCTTAAACGATTTTTTAATGCATAAATGTAAAAGAAACTTCTAAAAGAAAATATAATAGCATTATTCCACAAATTTTTGAATGTTCTTATAAACCTGGAATAATGAGACAAGTGAGTAGGAAAGTAATATTAAAAGCCAATGAACAATAAGAGCGATAAGACATGCAACAGTTAATTGAGTTTCTGGGGTAGTTGAGAATGTGTAATGATGTTACTAGATGATCTGCATGAGACTATGATGATTAAACAGAAAGAAAGCAACGTGGATTTAGTCTCATCCTGCACGTCAATTAAGTAACGTTCATGCTTCAAGTTCAATTAGTTCAGGAGGAAAGAGGCACTCTAATTACTTTATAATTATAAAAAATGAAGATAAACGGTGTCATATACATAAATATATATGTAACTGGATTTCAGGCGCAATTAAAGCTAAGAATCAGTATCGTAGACGTCCAACTAGCAGCATTTAACTATTAAAGGAGACTACATTCCAAAACTACATACTCATTATCCAACGGAAGGTCAGTATCATTCACTTCATCAGACTCGTTCAAACCCACTATCCTTCGTCTTATATCTTCCACTAATTTATGTTCTATTTCAGGCTCATTCTTATTATCCTGAAATTATAATAGATAGCGCTTGTTAAAGTAATAATATGGAACGTTTAATAAAATTCGTAGGCAATTACGGTAGTGTCTATTTATGATTTTTACGTAATTAGTTATAACTTTACTTATTTGTCTACGCTATATTATTAGTTAGTATATATTATTCTCTTTATTCATTACTTCTGCTGGTTCATTAATTCTTTAGAAATATGTTGCATTATGTCTTCTTTATTCAGATACATAATTAATAACAGCTTAAAAAACAATCATTTATATTGATAAATTTATTTATCACAAGAACATGGCATAAATAATCAGGTATATTTTAAGGTAAATTTCAAGCTAAATTTCAAGGTATATATTAAAAATAACATCTGTAATCGTCATCTTTCTTTGTACTTAATTTGTAAAAGTAATTACTTTTCATGGCTACGTATGAGACTTTTAAGACGTTTAAGCGACTTAACTCATAAAACAAAGATCTTTCCTACAATCTGAAAACTATCCTATCCTAACATGTACTGTCATGGAATAAAATTTCACCCCATACGAATTTCATTTTAATCTGATCGTCTCGCGATGGTACATCATAATATTACTTATAACTGTTGCAAACAATATCTAATACTAATATTTTAATTATCGTTTTACACTTTTATCTAATAGTAATAGAACCTGTATTCGTTTAACATCATTGATTTCTAAACTAAAAAGAATATTTTTACGCAAAACAACACCCATGACACAATTAATTTAATTAATTGTAATTTCGTTTAACGACAGCTTTTAAGTATTAAAAGGCCACTTATCTATAACAACAACGAAAAGGCTAAATCCAACACACTAACCGATCACCAGAATAATATTTCTAATCGAGCCATAGAAACTCGTCAACGCGGACAAGCTCTCGAACCGAACTCTCACCTGACTCACATCCTCCGCTCCGCAATAAAAGCAACCCACAGAATACTGGTCAACGGAGTTACTGGAACGTAAAATCCCGGATACGAGCTACCGTTTTTCATTCATACGGCTACGGCCAGGTGTCCACTCGACTGGTACTCGCACACGTAGCTTGATTATCACGCGCGACGTTCGTTTAGAAGCAAAGAGGAGGATCCTCTAGTCTGTGCCAAGAAGGTGGACCACTGGTGAGCGTGTGTCCGCGTCCGGTACCGGAAGCGTACACTTCGATCCAATCGTCACGACGTACACGATAGCGAGGTATGCGTCCAGGCTGGTCCATAGTGCCGGCAATAACTCGGCTGCTATTTCAGGAGATCTAATTCGAGCCGGGTGACGGTAAGCTTTTAACAGCAGCGCTGCTAGCATCATCCACCGTCGTCGCCAGTGCCACCACCACCACCACCACCTATGGCACCTCCACCACCACCACCGCCAAAGACGACGATAACCACCGGAACGAAGAGTCTGGTGGCAGAGAGGCTGGTGCTCGCGCAGTCTCCCGTGCGCGCAGTTCCTCAATACACCGACACTGTTCCTCTGATCCTTCAAGGTAAATCATATATTTCATCGTTTTTTAATTAAATCACGTCGATTAAGCTATGGTTATAGTGGGGTATTCCGATGAACTGTAGTTTCGATGGATATGTCAGAAAACTCAAATTCAGAATGTCTCGTATAACGCGCGTAACATATTTGGAGAGGATTTCTAGTCACTCGATACATACAAACCATGTGTCGCTTTTTGGAATAAGATTTTTACGTTTTGTGGCTCGTGAAAGTATTTGAATACATCAGAGCAATCGAATAGCAATTTAGAATGATTGGGATAATATATTTAGAAAAGGTTTTTAATAGCTTGGTGCATATGAACCACGTGTTGTTTTCTGAAATAAGATTTTTACAAACGCTCATAGTTATCGTAGAAAACTTTCATGTACATGTACCTGACTAGAAAGACTGCATATCATTGTGTTTATTATAGCATTTACACGTTAATTAGTTAGGTCCATGTATACTTAACAACGCTTACATATGATTGCAAAAGTTTGATACCATGAACATGAAATGTAGAACTTGATGAAAAATTGCTTTATTAGGAGATACAATTTTTTTTTTTTTTGTAACCATTGTATATTTAGTGCAAATGAATTATCCGTTATATTAATAAGCCCGAATATTCAAAGGGAACATCACTTAACGCTTATTATACATATATTTAATATGGCTATCTTTAATATGGCTATTCATACTGTATACTGATTTTTTTACTAAATATATGCTTATAATAAATATCTTGTAACTTATATATATATATATATATACAGTTTCAGATTGATTTCAATTTTATAGTCACGATAGTCGTGTGTCATTACAGTGTCAATGAAATTTCAAAATGTGTTACGTAACGTACATAACATATACATGAAAGTTTCCTGTGGTAAGTGTTCAGATACTTTTAGCGGCTACTGTATGCATATACAATGATTTTTACGAATGTGTGCATTTCGGCCTTCGAATGTTTCATTTGTCAGAACACGCGTTTATTGTAACTATAGCCTTATTCGCTCTTCGTCGTCAATCTTCTTAAATCGTCAAGCTTCCTTCCCTCTTTTTACTCGCTGTTAGAGAATGAAGTATTAAGAATAAATAATAGTTGGTTGTAAAAGAGAATCGTAAAAGGAAGATGAGGAGGAAGACAGGGAATTTGAATAGAGAATTCGTGTTTCAAAAACCTGAGTTTTAACGCGAACGAAGAACTGCCAAGAGAGACACGTCATAGCATTGATAATGATTAAGTTGTGCTACAACGATCGAAGATTGTTGGACGTATGCCCCTTAAGTTGACTCGATTCATGTACGTCGCCAAAATCGGCCAGCTTTCAAGCAACAAACTGCTCGCTTGGCAGACGTCCACGAGGAACGTGTGGACCGCGATCGCCTCGAATTTGATCGCCTGGTATCTCGCGCGTTTTGGAACAGAAGGTCGTAAGACACATAGACGCATATTTTGCATAAATGTAAAATCGTTCGTTAAAGCTTAACGAAGACCAATCAAGCTTTCTTGAGGTGGACATTAAAAAATTATTTATTTCGAGTGGCTGAAATTCAGTGGCTTTCTAATCTCTAGGAACTTGATGCCTTCTTGACCAACGAATAGCAGTTGTTTCGATGAACTTATAATAGATGGAAGCGATACAGTGAATGTATGAATCATAAAATCGCTTAGTGATTAAAGTTTACAACTCTCGACGACTGTGACAATTAATTTGAGACATAGTAGGTTTCATAAGGAGCTCGATGTTAACTCAGAATCAATTCTTTCTTTTTTAAATGTGAAACTTTTTAAATGTCATAATGATTATGCTACACTTTCAATATTTTATGTATTTCTGTATGTTTCTGCGTCTTTTAATTTTCCACAAACGCGTCGATCATCCGCAATCTATTTATCATACCACAATGTTACTTCAATTTCTTTTATTTAAAAGAATACTAAGCGAATCCTTGGGATTCCTTTTCGTAATAATATTAAAAAGATTCGATAATATATTTCAATTAATCGAAGAAAAAATTATAAATGATAGATACTTTCGCTAACGCGACAAACCACAGAAAAAACTTTAATGGGCTTAACTATGTTTTATGACCTTACTGTATCGTCTTGCCATATCCATCTATTATACCTTTCTACATTAATAAATGAAACAGACATGAATTAAGTAGGAAAATATTTTGAAAAAAACTGAAGGCAGGGAGACGTCTACCACGGTGAAACTTCTCAGAACTATTTATAAAGCACACGGCCTCGTGGTAGAACGCGGTTGCCTATCATGGTCGTCCCGCGTGCAAAGCAAACTGACCGGAACTTTCGCCCGCTTTCTCACCCTCGATCTTGCAGAGGCTTTGCAAACTTGATCTTTGCATAAGTAAATGATGTGCGTTTCGTAGATGATAGAGGATTCTCGCTGAGTAACGTCTTGCTTTAAGAGTCATTGACACGACCTTTTTTCTGAGCTTCTGCTGTTAGGAATGTATTTATGAATGTACGTATGGACGTATTAAAATACTGAAAGCTGGTCGAGACGAATGGTAAGTTCTACGTAAGTAGGTTTTTCGTTACCTGAAAAGTTTATTGTCTTCTGTAAATAGATAATATACTTTTCTTATGGCAAAAAGATTAGCAATTTATATGGAGGATTTAAGTTTGTTTGATTTAATATCCTAGTCTAGTTTGCTTTTAATTGAACGTTCTAAGTATTAAACTTATTGTTAGACGGTTAGTTGATTTTTATGGATAAGAAGCTTTCTTTGCAGGAAAATAAGTATTTAACAATCCATAAACAGGTTTTAAGGTTTCGTTAATATTCTAATTTATTTTAATATTCGTGGTACTTTCTAAATATTAAAGTTATGATATTGGCTCTTCCGAATAGGAAGTGCATTATACTGTTTAATCTATAATCGATAACATCGTGGTGTTAGATTTTCTTAGATTTTCCCTAATGTATCCTTTTATAGTGCAGAATTATTGAAAGTCGACGTTTGTGCGTAGGTTTCTTGTTATTCGCAAAATTAGCCTTCGGTGGTTGGATATTACCCAAAAATTCATTATACTCAATGGATATTTCTTAAATGCTTGAAACGAATATTTTGCAATTTCTCAATCTCTTATCTAAAAATTGAATCCCCCATTATTATCATTACTACTTATTCCTCTTATTATATTAATTTTATTCCATTAATTATTATGTTAATATTATTATTTCTACTTGTTTTTCTTTTATTATAGCTATCTGCAATTATACGCAATTGCAATGAGCTTTCACAAAGTCTATAGTTAGAAATTTGTCATACGAAACAACGATAGGTACAGAAAACATAGAAACTTGCACGTTCCTTAAAATACTCTTTATGATCACGTTGTGCGAACGTTTACTGTTCGTTCTCTGTCCCTTTGTTGCTATTCTAAGGTATCAACACGAGCATCTTTTCTGAGTGACTAAAAAACACTTCTCAAGAGATTGGAATAATGCCGGAAAGACATTTAGTAATAACACGCGGTTTTGCAGCTTTTGCGTTGATTTCTCAGCGAAAGAAGTGAATGAGTAAACGCTTTTGGATTGCGCAACGTTCACGGAAACGTTTATTATAGTACACAAAGCAACAACTCAACTGTTTGTTTAACTCTATTTCCAAAAGATTCGCAGTCAACAGTGATACGAGCATAACTGAAGACCGAAACACTTCTATTACCATCGATTAAAGAATTCTTAAGCATCCTGATACAATGTACGTATCGTTTCTCGTTGCTCCATTTTCATAAATATTAATTTCTATCTGTTATATTTATTTCTACTTGTAAATTTCGACTTGTTTTATTCATTTCTATTTATGTTTATTTATTTTTCGCCTTATTTATAATTCGCTCGTTCTCTTCCATTCTATAAGATATTTTATTACGTCAACATTTTTCGAATGATATAATAAGCAAATAATAGTCGAACGTATACGTTCGTAATATGAGCCTCTCAAAATCCAAAGCAATCAATTTCACTTTTTGTAAATTTCTCGATATTATTAATAGATAATATAATTAATGTTCGATTCTCGAGAAACCAGTGATCTCCTTCCATAAGTTTATTTATCACAAGGATATCACACGAATAATAATAAATTCGAAACATTAACATCATACCTCTATACTTTTTAATTTACGTAACTAACCAGTGCGACTTCTGAATAGTTGGTATAAGTGAAAAAATTAATTGAAACTAATTGAGCGCAAGGTTTAAACTTCGAATGCTATGAAACTATTTCGTGTGGCATTAAACGAGACGAAAAACGTTCTAGAAACGATCGAGACAGCGGAATAATTTACGAATCACGATTCCAAATATGTAATCGGTATACTGTATCGGGAGCATAGCTTGCATAGAATCGGCCACAGAGGACTTCCTAATTTCCGTATTCGCGAAAACGGGTCAAAGCTATTTTCGCGCGAGGCCTGTCGTGTTCGAAACAGCCGCCAACGCTTCTCTGCCATCGAGAAATGCACCAGACTAGACCTAGAGTCGTTCATTTAACGTTCTCGACCTGGACGCGATCGCATGCGGTTCATTTTCGCGGAAACGCTGGATCGGGAATCCTGAAAACGCGCCGGTTACTATACTCACGTCCAATGAAAGTGGCTCAATGTCGCGGTTAAATAAGAACTGAGAGACGAAAAGTGGCGAATTCTTCGTCCTTTTTCTTTCTTTTATCGTGAAATAATCGGAGAAGAATAAGGTGATTACAGAAACTTTTTGTGACAAGAGTAGATTAATATTGTGAAATTGGGACAGAAGAATGTGAAAATTGTTGTTTTTGAAAAAATTGTTTGAGCAAAAATATGAGATAATATTGTGACTAACTGGAAATCGACTGGAAAGGGGTATTAATTTTCACGTGGAGAAGGAAAAGGTAATTAGAGAAATTTTCTTTAGCAAAAGTAGGTTAATATCGTGAAAATGGGACAGAAGAATAAGGGAACTTTTGTTTTCGAAAAATTTGTTTGAGCAAAAATATGGGATGATATTGTGACTAACTGGAAATCGACAGGAAAGGGGTATTAATTTTCACGTGGAGAAGGAAAAGGTAATTAGAGAAATTTTCTTTAGCAAAAGTAGGTTAATATCGTGAAAATGGGACAGAAGAATAAGGGAACTTTTGTTTTCGAAAAATTTGTTTGTGCAAAGATATAGGACAATATCGTGATTAATTAGGGATTGAAGAAGAAAAGATGAAAATTTCTGTTTTTAATGTGGAGAATTTGGAGAAGAACGAGATAATTGTGAAAGAGTATTAAAGTAAAAATAGATTACTTCGATATTGTGAAATTGGGACAGGAAACGTCGAAATTTCTGCTTTTGAATAGGGTTTGAGAGAGGAAAAGTGAACATTCGTTCTGCTTTAACGTAGTTTAAATGTTGAAGAAGAACAAGGTAATTAGAAATTACGTATTCAAGTAAACTAGATTAATATTGAATAGGATTTGAAACAAGAATAAAGTGAAAATTTCTGTCTTTATCTTAGAAAAGTTAGAGCGGAACGAGGTAATGAGGAAATTAGGCAAAAATAGATTAAGATCGTAATTGAATAGCGCGATTGGTAAAGAAAAGGAGAAAATTTCTTTTATTCGCGTGGAGAAGTTCGAAAGTAAATAACTAATAAAACACAAGCAAAAGAAATTTATCAAAGTAGAAATAAATTAATATCGTAGTTGAATAAAAATTTCAAGAGCAAAAGTGTAAGATTCCGTTCTAATGCGAGAAAGTTCAAACGGAGCTAATAACAAAACTCGAAACGATAAATCACTATTATTTTTAGAATTCAGATAAAGATCAAGAAACAAGACAAGATAAATTGAAATTTTAGTTGAATGAAAAAATTTCAACGGAGAAATAAAGAAAGATCTTTTTTTAATATGAGAAAGTCGAAATAGAATTAACAAACAAAACTAGAAAAATCATCCAACTAAGGACGGATTGTTATTGCAATTAAATAAAAATAAAAAAATAATATTTAACCGAAAAAATACTTCAAATCGATAACAGAATAAACGTGAAATAGCAAATAAAAAGCAATATACAAATCTTTTTGTAATATGTAACAGATGTAAAATGAACGTTATAAAAAGAAAAAGAAATGAAGAATCATACTGTTCGTTCGAGTTCGTTTGTTATTTCATTGATTTATTTTTACTACGCTTGTAATACCTTACGAATATCGACAGCTCGCTTGAAGAACGATGTTTTCTTTGGGTTCCAGGCAGCCAGTCGAAGATCCAGAGGATCAAAATGTCGGAGGCGGAAGGTGAGGTCTTCTTTACGAGCTGGCGTCACGATCTTCTTTGAATATCTTTGGCCTACGATTATTCGAGTATCGTATGATAGATAATGAACGAGCGAAATTGGTCTACGTTAACTCAGGGAAAAATGTACGATGATCGCGGCTTCTGAATAAATACGATAGGGCGTACGATTGTCTGCAAAACGTAACATCATTAACGAAACGTTACTTCTTCTCTTTTCTCTCATCTTTGAATCCTGACATTCTTTTTTCAATTCATCACATTGAACTATTAAAGGACATTGTTTGCACGTGACTACTAAAAAAGGAAGGATTAAAAAACCGAAAGAAAGAAAATAAAACGAAGTACGTACATCTTTCTGCGATGTAACCATTGCTGTGTTTTCTGCCACGTTAACCCTTTAACAGTGTAGCCTCAAAAAAGTTCGAGAAAATCATCGAATACAATACTATATTTATTTATCGTTATTTAAAGCTGCAAAAAGTATTAGCACATTATTGTGTCTATTATAACATTCACGTACTAATTCATTAGGTTCAGGTTTATTAAATTTCATATTATTTGCCGATACTTTCGTGTAACTATAAAAATTTGACTGTTTAAGAATAAAATGTAGAGCCTAATAAAAAGAAAACTCTTTACTGGAAAATAAAACCATGTGCCAATACTTTTTTGTAACCACTATATCTTGATATAAATGAAAGGTGTGCAGATCCATTGTTGATAAAAAAACTGCTTCATTCTCTTCATCTGACACGTTCCATTTTAATGCCATTAAATTTTTCCAGATATTCAAAACGTCGTGGAGAACCATAATTTCCAGAACATCGTCGAGGGAGAAAGTGGAAAATCAAATACCGTGGAATATTTAGACACCTACGAGGATATCCCAAAGGAAACCGTAAAAGAATATCCAGAAGAGACCAAGGAGGAATTATTCAAAGAGGAAAAAGAGAAGGAGACGTACGTGGAGAACGAGAGGAAATCGATGGAAATAGAGAAGAAAGAGGCCGCACAACCAGGTTCGTGACGCACGGTAATTCGAGGATAGATGGATCACCTGTTTCGAATCGAACGAATCTGGCTCAACGCATTCCGTGGTTGTTAGTTGCGTGTGAAATGAAACGCGAAGCAATTTCAAGGATTGTTAAATCCTTGTGTTTTAGTCTGTTATCTTCTGACTAAACAATCACCTAACTTCGATTTAACAAACCTATATAATTGTTATTTTCTATCGATCTTTATGGTATAAAGAGCACTATGCTATGACCTGGATAAATTAGGCTAACTCTACTGGAAAAATTCATGACTTTATTTCACCACTTAATGCACATGCCTCTGATATATGTGGATCTATGTGTAATAGATTGTTTTTAGTCTGTCGATTATTTTATTCACTCATTTTCATGAATTTAAGGTATCTTATACTAAAATATTTTAATATGTATAATATAAAAGATATATTATACATTTATTTTCAGTGTTCCAGTGTCAATTAGCCATTATAAAGTATCAGTTAATTATTATAAAAAATTCGTAAATCGAAGAAAGATTTATACGTTAAGGAGCTAAATGTTATTTAATATAAATTAAATGCACCAGCTTTTTATCGCAATCCGAACACTTTGATTTTTAAGCTCTTTCAGATTAATCTAAATGTATGAATTCAAGAAACTTGAAATATCTTGATCAATGTAACCTGGTATTTACTTGACTTGATTCTCAAGTTTTTACACTCGTTCGCGTTCAACCAGTTACTTATTTCTTGACTATTTTGAACGAAGTAGTACGTGAATTTTACTAGACTGTAAAACTTAAAAAGAAACTAATAATTAGAAGTAGTATTTCTTATCTTCTCATAGAATTAGAATATAAATGAAAATCTTCATGTCAGCAACTATGATAAAAGGAATAAAATTATTGCAGTTTGATTTATCTATAATTTAGTAATTATAAATTAGATTTTGTCAAAAATAAACAGTTGTCCATTTACTTTTGAATAGTACCGTACATTTTATGCAAACTAGAATTGCTGTTATTTTAATTATGTTAATCACTGTACCATGGACACAATTAGAATCTACAAAATCTCTTTAGAACAACTCGCCGAATTTACAACTTCAAAATGAAACACCACAGAATAGAAATATGAAAAATCCTCTTATCAAAACGAAGATATAATTCTACTTTCTTAGTTATCGGTTAAGAAGAATCTCAACCAATGCCAACGTTATCTATAAAATTGGTGTAATAACGAAGAGGTTGATCCATCTGGCTCCTTACCAAAGAAGCTAACCATCAATAAGACCCATAAGTAAAAACCTACTCTCCTTACATATATCTACAATATCGTCTTCGTATCAACTTTTACAAATCAACCCAAAGAAACGTCTTCTTTTTAAAGAAGAAAAACGTGAAAAGGAACGAATGATGGAGTATCGAACTGGTTTGAATTTCGAATTAGCTGCTCATATGGGGCCGATCTCTCGTCTCGCTGCGCGGCGTCGTTCACGATTCGTCAGGGCTCTCTCTCCTCCGGTGGGCAGGTCCGCGAGGCGTTGAACGAGCGACCGAAAATAAATCCCCGCGGAGAATCCCGTGGCTTTTAAATAAAGCGAGCGCGACTGCCGGTCAAGCTAAGCGGCTCCTCCTCGCGAAAACGCGTTTCACGCGTTCCTTTTGCGTCTCGAGCCAACACACACCGACTTATTCTACTTCCACACGACTCTTGATTCTCTCTGGTCTCGCTAGAAAAATCAACAAATAAGAAATATCAAATACCCTTTCTAGTGTGACCAAAAAAAATCATAGTAACGAAAGACAACGTACGTAAAAAGTATAACAGAAAAATAAAAAGGTATCAGAGACGAGAGAGGTAGATATTCCTTCGTGTATCGTACTTCCTCGTGTACCTTTAAAACCAGTTAACATCTCTAAACGATAGAAAAGATTCAATGATGAAAAAAGTACATCTCCTCTCGTCTTTCGTGCTTCCTTGTGTATCGTCAAATAAACCTAGAATATAAAAAGGACACAAAGATGAGAAAAATAGATCTTCCTTCGTATACTGTCAAAAAAAAAAAAAAAAAGGGGAATCAAAGATGAGAAAAATAGATCCTTCGTGTATCGTGCTTCCTCGTGTGCCGTCTCTGCGCTGTGTGTCCTCAGGTCGTCTCTGGGTTCAACCCTCGTCTCGTGTCGTTTCTTTTTCAGCGAGTTCGAGCACCGTGGACAACGACGAGAAAATCAAACGAGAGGAAACCTCGACAAGAAAAGAAGGGACTGTGACAAGTACCATCGATGGACGAAACGAGAACCAGCCAGTCGGTGAGTGGAATTCATTGCCGCTACTGGTAGAACGTCTGCGCGCGGCTCTCGAGCTCTCCCTAGGGGGTCGTCGCGAGGACGAACCACCAGCGCTTCCCGAAGACTCTGGCGTCGACTCCGAAGAGGACTTCCGGATTCGTACTTCCATGGAACAAGTTCTGGGCAACTGCAAGGAACCAGAATTGAAGAAAGACTTGAAATTCCTCGAAGATTTGTTACTATCGGATATACAGACTGCTTTGTCCCGTCTTCGAGAGACTTTAGAGAAAATCGACGTGAATGCGCTCGCGAGACACGGCGCAGCTTCTGATCCTACGAGTAAATTGCAGTTATTAAGGTTGGTATCTAGTTTATTGTCTAGACTACAGATGCCTGAGGAGACCACGGTGAAGACTCCTGTGCTTCCTTCGACGTCTTTGAGCAGGAGACGAAGAGGAACGAGACACACTATCGGTGTTTCTACGGAAGAATTGGCGAAAGCTAGGAAGTGGTTAGAAGAGGAAAGAAATAGTCTCCCTTTGGGAGAGATTTCGCCTGTTATAAAGGAACAGAAGGAACAGAATATATCTACGGTTAGTGCGATTGACAGAAAGCCGGAAGAAGTTCGCGATAAATGCACGAAAGACGCGATAAATCAAAGACAGTTACTAGAGGATAAGAATAAAGAAATTAGGGACAATAATTGTGTGTGTCGTGGGATTCAACAGGTGGATGCAGCTGATACTAAGACTGTTGGAGAGCTAAATATGTACCAGGCTCCGTATAGAGCTAACAATTATCAAGAGAAAGAGAATAACGAGAATATTATTGAAGATAGCGATGAAAGAAGTCGCGTAAGCAAATTGGCTGCTATTCTTCGGCAACGGGCTGAGTTAGCTTCAAGTAGTGGAAAATACGGGAATAGTAACAAATTTAGTGCAAAAAAGTCGAAGATCAAACGTGCGAACACTATTGATATTCCTAGTTACTTGAAGCTTCAAGCTGAGACACTTGGGCATGAAGCAACGGGCTGTTTGTCATTAAGAAAGCCAATTAGTGTTGGAGACAAATCATTCAATTCTAGCAATGTTACCGTTCCTACTTTTCAACCTAAGACAGAAAACGATAGAAAATTCCTGGCTTTAATTACTAAAAATAACGAAGCACCATCAGTTGCGCCAGTAGTTCCCTTCAAGACGTTTGGACGCACCATGGATATGTCGTCACTGACTAATGAAAACTGGAACAGTAAATTTTCCAACATTAAAACAACCTTTGATAAACCAACGATGAGTGAAGAGAAGGATAATAAACCTTCTTTAAAGTTTCGAGCTAATAAAATGTTCCCTGGACCGACTCAGGCACAAGTTTACTCTAATTCTACTCCAAATTATTCTAATTATTCTGCGCCAAATCCTCAGATGAAGATGGAGTCAACAGGTTTCAGGCATGCCCCTTCCTCTCCTTTTCGTAAAATAGAAAGACCTTCGCCAGGATCTCCATCCAAGGTTCCTCCATCCTATCATTGGTCAAAGAACGCTCCAGTACCAACAAACACACTGAAAGAAAAAGCTAGAATGATGTTTGATAAGGAAACAACGCAACAATCTCCGAAATTTTCTAGAGCCAATGTAGAGAAACCTAGTTTTCCTCGACCACCGTGGATAGAACACGAGAAAAACGAGAACAGAGCTAATAACACGGTTACAGAGAACGGTAAACTGGATTATCGATCTTTTTGCAAACAGTTCGCGCCATTCGTTGGAAAAACTTCCATAGAAACGATGAAACTCGAAGAACAGCGCCAAAGAGAACTGGCTCAACGAGACAACGTTACTGGAGTGGTGGATGGCAAGATTTCTTTCAAAGTAGTTCCAGACAAACGTGTTCAGACTCATGAGTATCCTCCTATGGAGCATCGAGGATCTAAAGACATATTCGAAGCGATAAAAACTGGAAAAGATCGTGAGAATCGATTTGGTGAGAATAATTTTGCAGATACTACATTGAGAGGTAGTTCATCAGTGGCCGTGCAAACTGGAATAAACGAAGAGCATCAGAACGAAGGTAGATCTTTCAGAGTGACGCCTAAAATTTCAAAAGGTCAGACCTTGGTTTGTAGTAACGCTGCTGTACAGACTTCTAACAAATTGGATAGACCAACGATATCAGTAAGTGATGTAGAAAGTGAAAAACAATGGAGACCTTTATTTTGTGAACAGTCGGACTCCGATCAGGTGTCTGAAAATCGTCAGAGATTTATTCTGGATCACAATCAGAATTATCATACTGTATCCAGTGGTTCTGAATATAATAATCCTGTAGTGATTCCTGGTGTACGTCAGATTCCTAGTGAGCAAGGTTTCAGAGAATCCTTGCCTTTTCAAGAAACGCAGAATTATGAGAAACAATTATCTGGAAATCCTGCGAATAGTTACGAGTCTGAAGATAACCAAAAATATTCTTCTGCTTTGGTTCCCTCTGTTTTGTTTAATGGTAACAATCCATCTGACGAAATATCAAATGCAACAGAAGAAAAGGAGGATCTTCAGAAAACACCAGATTGGCCTATAGAAAGTTCGACTTTTCCGGATGATGAAAATATTCAAAATCAAGATATTAGCCCAGATATTGGAGTGGTTACAAGATACACGTGTGCTATTGCAACGGTTGCATCGTCCGTGGATAGTCCTGAACCTCGATCAGAAGAAGTGGCAGTGGATTCTAGGACGTCTTCGTCACCTTCTCCTTCACAGTTTTCTTGGTCCAGGTCTAGACCACCAACTAACGAGACTATTGCTTCAGAGGATGAAATTCGTCGACATAACTTGCTGCAACAGAGCTTGGTTCGTCGCCTGCAGAATGAAATCACTTCTTTGAATGATCAACCTCATCAATCTTCTAATTTTGGACAACACCTGACTGTCAGTCAAGCTCAGACTAAATCCTCGAGTCAATCTCCTAATTTAGTTCCTCAACAACAAAATTGTAATCAATCAAACACTGTGTTGAATCATCAGCAACAGAGTTTTAATCAACCGAATATTGCATCCAGTTACCAGCAACAGAGTTTCGATCAACCAAATATTGCATCAAGTCATCAACAGCAAAGTTACAAGCAACCAAATATTCCATTAAGTCATCAACAACCTGTAAACGTGACTCAGAATGTGCACCATCCACAATCGACTTTTAATCAAAATATTCACCATCAACAATCGAATATAATTCACCAGGAACAAAGATACAATCAACCAGCAAACTTCGATCGACCAACAGGTTCCCAAGGACCAAGTCGATTTAAATATCTAACACCAGTTCCTCAGAAGAAGCCAGAGCCACCTCGAGCGCGTTCACCAGGTCCAGTGACCGTGAACAGGGTGGTTGCTTTACGGGAAGCTTACGAACAGGTACCAAACCCTCAATCGAAATCAATTCACAAGGAACGTTCTCCAGTTCCAAACGGAGCGGTACCAATCGACTCCAGTGACGAATATTTGGTATCTTGTGCGAATAAAACTTCTCGATCTATAGTGCTCTCGAAATCAGAGTCCTGGCACCAATTGGCTCTCTCCAATCGTTATCCTCGAGCACCTAAAATAAACACACCAGCATCAACATCTTCGTTTCAAAGCTCTCATCCAAAACCACCCAAACCAAAGTCTCCATCTTCTCAGAAATTGAGGTCCAAACAATTTGAAGCGTCGTCAATGGCAGACAGCGTCAGGAAGATGGAAGATAAGATCAGACAGTATTTCGATCAACCAGGTGATCATGTAGAATCGAAGGATTCTTTGAAACACAGAAGATCTCCTAGATTTGCGTCTAAAGGGATGGTTGGACTGTCTCGTAGTCGTACTATGCCTGGTTTATCTGATGAAAAATTGTGTCTTTCGATAACTACCCCTCAACAAATGCCATTACTAAACGTGAACACCGCAGATGTTGACAAAGTGTTCGACGATCTGTTCGAGGAAGCTACGAGGACGGATAATCAGTAATAAAACTGGTTTGAGTCTCTTCGTTTATTTAGCGTGACGTGTATTTGAGGAATACAGGACGTCATATTGGATCTTCTTCGATCCGCTATTTCTTGGTGCAGCTGGATGATTTGTTTTATACTAACGATTCTGGTTGTGGAAAAAATTCACGATTTCTAGTCGTCGATAATTGTAATTATCCTCCTATCTTAGGAGAAGATCTCTAGTATCGTGTCCGAATCTAAGGTTCGTCTTGGACAATTATCGATCTGCTCGCGACGTTGCAGAGTGTCTTTCATAAATTAAGAAATCAAAGGGAACGAGTAGAGAAAATGGATATAAAACTGTGTGAGGAGGAACAAGTGATAGATAACGTTGTAATATTTAATTGGCAGCGTTGCTTGTTGTGATGCGGAGTAGACATTAAGTGAAGCTTCGAAGCTACCAAAGGGAAGTTTAAGTGAAGTGACAAATAAAAATAACAGATCTTCATATAGAAACTTAAAAAGGAAACAACAAAAAAAAAAAAAGAAAAATTACTGAAGGCAGTGGATCTGCGTGGATTTTAATAGAGGAGATCAAGCCAACGTCGAAAGCCATACATACGTTAAAGTGAAGTGAGCATAAAAAATAATAAATACTCGTATAGAAATAAAATCAAAAAGAGGAGTTACTGAAACCAGTTGATCTATGCGCATTTCGACAGAGGAGATCAACTAACGACGAGAATTATACATAACTAATTAACAACATTATTTGTTGTGTATGACGCGACTTATAATACAGAGAAGACATTAAGTGAAGCTTCGAAGCTACCAAAGGGAGTTCAAGTGAAGTGAAAAATAAAAATAATAAATCTTCATATAGAAACTTAAAAAAGAACAAAAAAAAAAGAAAAGCAGTGGATCTGCATGAATTTGAACAGAGAAAAGATGAGCCAACGTCAAAGGTCGTTCGTCGAGGAAACAAGACTGAATGCTAAAATGATTATTGCTCGCGTGTTCAGCACGAAAAGGGGCGCGCGTTTTCTCATGGAGAAAGTTTCCTCTCTTGTTTCGCGTCGAAGAAACGCCCCATGTGCGCTTTTCACTCTTGTTTGTTTCATGTTTCATTTTTTTCTTAATTTTCTTTTCTTCTTTTCTTTTTCTTTTTTTGTTCTTCTTCTTTTAATAAGCCTCGAGTCGCGCTCTGCGCGCGAACACGTTTTGCGGACGGACGTTCAGAGTCGCTAGAAGGTCGTGCCAAAGCCCGAATAAAGCAGTGAGTCACAGCCCTTCTTTTGTTGATCCTTTTTTGACGCGCAGTAGCGTGTAGCTTGCACCAGCCGGACTGTGCACGAAGTTTGAATAGTAGCATACAGTGATGAACAAAATTGTTGGCACATAACATCCTATTTTCTATAAACTTATGTGTGAATTTGGGAAAACACGATTCTTTGCTCAACGTTCTTGTGAAATACGTTGCGTAACTATAGAACTAAAATCTTGAATACTGAAATTGTTACGCACGAGATGGAAGGTAGAACAGGGTAAAATCTGACCAAAATCGTGTAAATTATAGTTAGACAACAATTTCATTTTATTGTATCCTGAGCTCAATTTTTGTAAAATCAAATATTCTATTATGTCGGTGCTGTTGTTATAAAATAGAAATAAACTAGTTTCTATCCTTTTTCTCTTTCTTGTTTTCTTTAGTATATTGTTTAATCCATTGTTTTTGCGGGAAAAAAGAATAAATTGTTTCTAAATACGAAATATGTACTTCTTTCTTTATCACATTAACGTATAAGAGTATGTAACGCAGTATTCAAAAATTGAATGTTATTAAATGGTTTTATAATTACGAGATACACTATATGAGAAGTAGAGTTTGGAAACGGTTGATCAATTTAGAAGAAGTATTTTCATGTCAGAAGTATTTCAATATAAAATAGCTTATTTGATAATATTAGTTTGCATAACTAATGTCATTGATATAATTTGTAAAGGCAACTCGTTATACATTTTTTATTATTTTACTATTTTTTGCTATTTATTTTTATAGCACAGCTGCTTAATGAATTTTGACGATGCAACAAAAGAGAATTGAAATTGAAAAAGGAACCGTGAATTTTACAAGTTTACACAGAATTTTACAAGAAAATCTGGTTTGTGGTGATATTTTTGTTCATTACTGTATATTAGTACATCTAGGTGCAGTAGAATGCAAGAGGGGGACCTTGTCTGACTATTCACGTCCAGTTTTACTTCCTTTGACAGATTTTTGTTTCTTATATCCCACTTACTTCTTCGTCGAGTATTAATAACTGCCAAGTATCACCGTGTTACTATTTTAGTTGAGATAATTGATAGACAGTGGATCTTTATGCATACTTTTATGAACTAAATTGAACTAAAGAAGTAGAACCTAAATAGAGATCTGTCTTAAATACTATAATATAAATATTACAATGAAATATTCGAACGTTTAGTATATTTTTAAGTATTATGTGTATTTTTTTACAAAGTTTCTATAAATGGATAAACATCCATAGTCTAATAATTAAATTCCTAAAAAATTTATAGAGTAATTATGTACAGAAGAATATTTTTATTTGGCAAAAGAATTATTATTTATTGAGTCAATGCTTCCGTACAATTTATTATTAGATTTTGTACCAGTTTTCTTTTATTAAATTTTATACAATATTTTGTGTCCTATTTCTTCAGTGTATATCTTTATATAGTAGCTATCGAATTTAATTACGTGAAAATTCAATTTTAAATACTTGGACAATGTCCCCCCATAAAACAAGCGACAACACACACAATCCTGAAGCTGTTTGAAACTAACGAATCTAATTGCAATACAGTCAGAGAAAATTTAAAAGGATCAAATATGCACTTAGAAGCCTTAAAACAGTTTAATCTTGAAAATTAAACGATGATGGAAAAAAATACCGGAAGCTTGATGATCTTTAATTTACGCACGATTTATATCCTACACTCGACGCTTGGATTCTTGGCGGAAATGGAGAATGATGTCACATTGATTGCTGCATTAGCAGATCACAGAATCACGAGGAATATTACTAAATAGATAAATTGACATTCACTCTATTAACACTCGTGACTCGACATGCTTTCCTTTCTCACTTACTAATATAATTTACATGAATTAACTTAAACAAGAAATGATAACTACTAATTATAAATTCGTTAAATCCGGAATAAACTAAGATTCTACGCCGTGTGTCTACTGACAATAATCACGACAAAGAAAAACATCGTAAAGCTTACAGTAAAGTGAAAGGACTGAGAAAATATTTAAAGCTAATGTAGAATAGATCGACAAAAATGTAGAGTACTTTAAGAAAGATTCTTAGAAAACATACTTCTTTTAAGAAGACGTTACGAAAAGGACTGACTGGAAATTACAAAATTAATAAAAGTAATAAAAATTAATAAAATAAACATTGACAGATCAAGAAACACAATATCGGGTTCTCGTTTCACTTTTAAAATATTTTAAATAATGAAAAGAAAAATGAGTATTTAACAATTACCAAATACAAACATTTAAAATAAGATTCAAAGTAAAATTCCAAAATAAGATTTCAAGTTTTTAAAATAGAATTTAAAATAGAATGAAAAAGTGCTCTCCCGATGGATCTTCGATCAGAAAGTTCCAATAAATAACGAATGGCTCTTCGATTAACGGAGAAGCAATTCGTCCTCTATCGACACAAAAATAGCGTGCCCCGTACACGTGCATTTATTTGCAGATTGTAAATACAGAGAGAGAGAAAGAGAATCGGGAGACGCGCCAGCCAAGTTTCCAAGTCTTCATTCGCGGAATCAATGAGGAATTGCTTCTGGCGATTTCAATCTTTGCATTTTCGCGCCGGAAAAATATATACCGTTACATATGCGCATATATAAATCGCCACATGTTTTCCGTGTGTTCAAAACGCACACATACACCTACTCAAAAAGGTACGAGTGCGTTTGTGTGATCGTGTGTAAAATTTACGCACGAATACCCATTTGAGTTGAACTTTGTTTCGAGCTACCTATATCGAATTTGTGACCTATTTTGGTTGTTATATAATAGCTTTTGGCAAATAGAATGAAAAATTTCAATTCTATGGCGCGGAGATCATTATTCTAAAAATTATGCGTATACATAAAATGTACGCATACCGTACATTTTATTCGAACATATGTACGTTTTATTCTACTCGTTAAAAATTATACATTCGTATGAAGATTCACAGGAGGATAACATGAAAATTATATTATTGTAGATTTTTTTATTTTAATTTCACTTTACGATTCAATATAATTGACAATGCAAAAAATCTACTAGGTTCAAAATGTAAACATTCTAATAATAACGATGAGTTGAGAAAGTTTGGTACAAGTCAACGGTATGATTAAGACAAGCAATAGTTTAATATCTTCGATATTCTAATATTATGACAATATTTTGAACATATCGTTAAGCTCCAAGGTCAATAAAGACACAATTTTACAATAATAGTATTATAATATTTCTCTAAATAATTGTTAAAATAAATAAATAAAAGATGAATTCGCTAAAAAAACTGAAATTTCCCTTTAAAAGAGTAGCAAATGTGGCTTGTCAAGTGCTTCCTCTGTAATTTTCATCTATTATAAGAGAAAGTGACAAATTTGGTGTGCCCCAGAATGAACCTCAGCTCCTATTTGCATTTTATTTAAGAGTTTCGCTGCTAACTATCCTCACACGAACACAGAGAGTACACAATTTAGATTAGAAGTCTTTTAGTTTTACATTCAGCTCCACGTGTTTCTTGTTATTGGAGCGATTTCGTCATCGCCTCGTTGCGGCTCGAATCACGAAATCGGGAACGAAAGATGATTTTGTAACGACCGTGTGTTATAACAAAATGTTGTAATCTATCGTTTAAATCGTTAAATAGATTGGAAAAAGGAAAACAGCAACCTCGAATCGAGGAACAGCGACGAGGTTGAGAAACGAAAGTTTTAGTTGTTTTATTTTTTTAATTTAATTTTAAAATTATTTTTTTATTTTTGAATTTTGCCCAGTCCTAATAATAATTCTCACAAATGTAGCGATTTTCATTGACAAACTTTTTTAATTAGATATTAGAGAAATTAACATAAGATGGGATGACAGAATGCGTTTCAATGAACCCTAACGTTTTATGATTCATTTTTTTTTTTTTTTTATAATACGTCTTTAATTAAAATCACTTTATTCGTTTTTCAGCTCGTAAGAAGCCGCTATCACCGTTTGCCAAGTTTCGTGAACTCGACAGACAAAATAGCGCCGCCTTGTCACCCAGGTAATCGTTCACGAGAGTTCTTTATTTATATAATAGGTATTTTCGTTTTTACTATCAGTGAAAGAATGGATATTATTAGACAACTGGTTTCTCTATTTCAGTTGTACCACAAAAATATATGAAACCTATATTCCTTAGAATAAATTATTATTACTTAACTGTAATGACAACCAGAGTATTAGATATAATTTAAGATAGTAGGTTCATTTAAATTATAAAATTAATAATAGAAAAAGCTTATAAAAATTAGAAAACAAATATTCGAACAATTGTAGATTAGAATTTAAATATGGACTTAACAATTTCTAACTATAATTTGGAATTTTTAGATCAATATTCTAAAATCTTTCTAAGATATATCTTTATAGACATAATTTTCCATGGTTGAAACTAAACTCGATTTAAATTCTGTTTGCCTAGTTGTGGTCTTTAAAATATAATTTTACATAAAACTTTGCACTCTAGTACTGTTAAATAAAGTTGAAAATTAAGTCATAAGCAATCGTTCAGGCGCAATCTTCGCTAATTGACTTAATCCGCCATACATTTTATATTTATATGCACCTTCCATTTCTTCGAAAGCTTAACTGAAGGCTTTTCCTTCTATATTTAGTCCCGTAAAGTCACCGGCAACAGAGTTTCGATTCAAGTTTACCGAGCCAGCGGTGCGGGACAACGCGGTGCAAATAAAAGAGCGGCTACTGGCGTGGTGCCGTTCCAAAACCAAAGAGTACGAGGTAAATCCGCCTTGTAAATGGAGCTTCACACGCGAGAGCGTCTATGTTATTTACAGAAAACACGCGAATAATCAGACATCAATAGCCGAGAGAAAATTACGATGTTCGCAAAGTTAGCGAATCGTGTTGCATAGCTGCGTTTTCTATTGCAGAACGTGCAACTGGATAATTTCTCGACGAGCTGGAACAATGGATTGGCGTTTTGCGCTTTGCTTCATCACTTTAGACCAGACGCTTTCGACTATCACTCGCTACGGCCGGAGAACCGCAAAATGAACTTCGAGTTGGCGTTTACAAAAGCCGAGTAAACTTAAATTATTTTCTTCTTGCGGCTCTTACTCTTCTCTTCGTGTCTTTCTTCAGACTTTCTTTTTTATATCATCTAAAAGCTACTTTCCTGATTTTCTATAGTTTTTATGTAAATTATTTATTGTTCCATAGTTTTGACATGATATTTTGAAAAATATTTTTTGAATTTGAAATAAAATAGGCATTTATATCTATAAAATAAATGAAAATGTAGTGGAAGAAATTTAGTACATGTTGTATGACTTTGGGTAGACAATTGATTTCACTCAAACTTATAAATACTTCAACATATTAAATTGTATGTTAGATCTTAGAAATGTAACTTAGATCTTTATGATTTCTGAAAAATTCTTTAAGTACCACCAATGTTAAAGAGTGATTAAATGTTTGTAGTGAACTCGCCGGGATCGCACCGTTACTTGATGTCGAGGACATGGTGATGATGCGCCGACCAGACTGGAAGTGCGTCTTCACCTACGTACAGTCCATCTATCGCCGCTTCAAAGACGAGGATTAAGGACTTACTTTGACGCTTCTTAATGGCGTTCCGCAGTGCAAACCCGACATTCAACCGCCTAATACAATTCGCGGATCGCGAGTCCGTCTGCTGTTCATTTGAATAGATCATCAAGGAAACGGCGCATTCTCCAAATATGAAATGAGAAAAACGAAACAAGCTCAGGCGAAATCCTCGGGCGGAGAACAGTGAAGAAATAGAAAAAGTTCGCTTTTGCGCATCTGGCATTCAGCAACGCGTTCAGCAACATTTTTACGCACGACTTTCCTGGCAGCCTTCCAATGAATGTATAATTATTTTTACCGAAAAACGATGCAATAAATAAAACGGCTTCCTCGAACATGTAGTGCTGTGACTGATGCGTGAACAAAACACTACCAGTCATAACAAAAAAGAGAACTGATGTTATAGCATTGATGTTATCGATGGAATTCAAGGTCTTCTACGCCAAAGATTTATGAAATAAACATGTGATGCTAGCAATCTGCTCGATTAGTATCGTTATTTTTTTGTTAACGACGATGTAACACGAACCACGAATTTTTCAGATAGAAGGTAATGAAAGAAAATTTCAACTCATATTAGGAAATCAATTTATTAATTATAATCAAAAATATCTAATATTTATACTATATTAAGTGATATTCTATGAGATAAATACATCTGTAGTTGCAGCTATAGTCTTAGTTGATTAATTAAATGACAAATTAATATAAATACAAGTAACCAAAGACAATTAAAATGAATTTAGAAACACCAACCAATGTCTCCATTTTTAGTTTATCGGATCTTTACTCAGTCAGACTTTCTTGTTAATCACGCAACCCGTCAATATTTATTATTGGCGAGTAGATTACACATTGTGCCTAATTTAAAGCACTGCATTTTAATCATAAGGAGCCAATTAGTACATGAGTGCAAAATGTTAGATTAAATGGTATCTTCTAAAGAATTATTTATATCGTTCCTATCTTCTCCAAGCATTTCCTGCAAAACAATGTTATATTTAATTGAAGAACATTTGAACATTACAGAAGAAGGATTGGTTACAATACCCGTAAAACTTCGACTAGTGATCTCGATTCTTCCAACATATCTTTATATATGCGATTTTCTTCTTCTAATTTCTCAACACGCCCAATCAATTCTTTGTTATCTTCTAACGCATCCTCAAGAGCTATCCGTCGCCTTTCAGCCAAGACTTCCCAGTAGTTTTCACTAGGTCCAGCTATTGCAAGCATGAAACAAATATTTCCAAAATCAATAATTCAATAATTACATGAAGGATCATAGTTTCCTCCAATTTTTTCTCTTTAATAAAAGCATACCTTCAGATGTTAAGTCTTCAACTTCAATTTTTATTTTTCCTCCTCTTGCAGTTTGAACCGCTTTATCTTTTAAAGTTACTTTCTTACGTTTTGGTTTCTCATCATTTTTAGATTTTTCATTTACTTCGCTAAAAAATAAAATGTAATTTAAATATGACATTTAAAAAATATAAAACAAGCAAATTGTAAAACTTATTTACCCTTTATGTGTTTCTTTTCCTGATAGGGAAGATCTCAGCATCCTCCTACCACCAACTAGATTTTCTTTGTTAGTGGCTGTTGGCTGCAAAACGTGCAAAGACTTTCTGACCTTATCCTGTTTCAATAAAAGATAAAAAATATGACATATGATGAAGGGTCTACATGCAATTATGTTACCAGGATCATGTGCCATGCTAAAGATATAAAAGAAATTAGAAAGTAGAAAATAAGGATAGTAAGAGAAGATATTCTAAATATGGCATGCAAAATGAACTTGTAATACAATAGAACTCCATCCATGGAAACAAAATTTTGGTTAATGCTCTATTAAATAGATTCCTATAAAAATTGTATAAATTCACTTATTTTCAATTACTTTGACGTGTTTGTTCCCTGATAAATTTCCAAAATAAATAGACCCATAGTAATGATCCACATGCAACTTAAAATCGTTACACAACATTTAAAACGACGGTTAATTAATAATCAAAGTTTGTAAATAAAAGAAGATGGGTAAGATAATAGTTTCATAAATTAAGATGTTTATAATTTCTAATATATAAAATTCCAAGAAATGATGGAATTTTTGCAAAATTGTAATGTAAGCGATAGTTTACTTTGCAATGATTATTATAAATGAAAAGTGACGAAAAACGTCGTAACATGTATCACTAACCTTAGAAGCAACAGTTTTGGCGGTAGAAACCTTTGTGCCACCTCCAGGTTTCATGATAGTGGCCGTTAGAAACGCGAGTCAATAAAATAATTTAGAACAAATACAAACTATATACGTACATAGACAGAAAATGATAGAATTCAATAATATATCCGAACTACAATATTTCCAAAACAAATATTTCTTATGTACAAATTCGGAAGAACTAACCCACCTTCATCCTATGTGCACGACAAACGACAAATGCTTCGACGTAGAATGTAAGATTTTCCCGCATTTAGTACGTTACTTATTGGTTCTTATATTGGTACTTTTGTAACGCAATGATAACACTGTTAAGAATAAAGGATAGTTTCTATGACAATTAACGTGGATATATAAATGAAAAATTATTTTATACCACTTAATAATTTCCTAAAAAAGCAGAAGTATTTTATTTTTATCAAAATAAAAATGTTTGGCGTGTAAGAAGGCATCAGATATTTATTGGTACAAAAAGTTTAAATAGGTTTACAAACATGAAGTATTTTAAACTAAATTAATTAACAAATTAATTTATAAACAAAGAAATTAAAAAAAAAGGAATTACTACAGCAGTTTATTTCGGAAGATGAAATTACAAATGTTCCTAAATTAATCTTCACAACTAGCTATTTTCACTAATATACATTTTTTAGAATCATCCACACTATCACCACGTAGCGGCGAAAGAGTAACACTAATCGTTATTGCTGTCCTTGCCGCATACTATCTCTCTCCTTGTCTAAAAAACTAGTCGCGTGCTGCCATCTATTCGATATAGAAGGAACGATATAACTTGGATCGCATCAGGATAGATGGCAACACACTACTTGCCGTAGACAATTAGATGGTGTGCAACAGATGTATGCCTTGTTTCAGACAAGAAAGTGTTTCGGATCTATTTTATTCAGTCGTAACTAGACCTTTGTGCTTACATGATCATTTGTGGACGTAGTGAGAAGTAACTTGTTAAAAAGTTGTACTTATTAAGAAGAGAAGACGTAAATTATATCAAAGAGGTAAGCAAAAGTGGTAGTGATAATTATTAGTGGGTTATAATCTATAAAAGTGATTTTGAATTAGTTAAATTGAACTTCTAAACCAGATACATTTGATTAAACAGGAACAGATATAATTGCTTAAAGTAGTTTGATAAATATATCCGATCTTTCGGTCTCATTTGAGAGATTATAGTCAGAAAAGTAATTCAATATTTTAGAATAATTTAGAATACTTCTGAATTGTGAATATACATTCTCGTTCCTCCAGATTTTGATTTTATTTTGATACTGTGAATAATAGATATTACGAAGTAGCTGTAAATTGCATTTGGTTATGTTATACTGTGTATACTATACTATAAACTACAGACTATAAAAGTAATAATTAAACTGTCTTGTATTGAAGAAATTACTTGTAGAAAATCATATATTTATTTACATTACATTAATATTATCATTATCTATATTGCCAAAAATATATGTTATTAAAAGACTAAATTAAAATTATAGGTGGAAAAGTACGCAATAATGGAAACTGTGGCTAAAGATTTACGTGGCCTAAGAGCTTGTTTAGTATGTTCCTTGATCAAGGTATACCTTTTTCTATTTCTAACTATAATATATACTATAATTATCATCATACAATTATATGACTAAAAATTTTAATCTTACAGACATTTGATCAATTTGAATTTGATGGATGCGATAATTGCGATGAATTTTTACGTATGAAGAATAATAAGGATAATGTTTTTGATTGTACAAGCTCCAATTTCGATGGGTAAGTCATATAAATAATAAACAGTTTTCTGATACAATATTTGATTTTCCTGTTGTGAAATCAAATTACTAAAACTGATATTATATGTTTAGTATGATTGCTGCAATGAGTCCTGAGGATAGTTGGGTTTGCAAATGGCAAAGAATAAGTAAGTAAGAAATTTGTACTTAGACACAATAAGTTAAGATTAAGCAAGAGAAATATTGTTATTTTATTCTTGTACACTTTTACAAAATTATAACAGTTACATTATCTCATAGTAAATCATACTATAAACTGTTATCCTTTATTCTACATTATTTTGACATCTTACATTTTATTAATGCTGCTTCAAATTTCTAATGTATTAATCTTTCCTTTTTTTTTTCTCTTTAATAATTATTTTTGGCAGTGCAAATAACAATAATCTATATCATGTTTTATATCATATTGTAAATGTATTGAAAGGCAGGACTTTGTACAAGTTTTTTAAGCCAATATTTCAATACAAAAAATGCAACTAATATAAAACAATGCAATATATATATATATATATATATATATATATATATATATATATATGTCGGAGATGTAAGGACAGTGGGATTTTCCATCTGGAATGTTGGGAAAACCCCAATACTATAGCCCAGCCTTTTACGATGGATGCAATAAAGAAAACAACACATAAGAAATAACTTGAATATTCCAACCGAGCTTTATGACGGTGTTCGGGTTCAAGGTGACATAGCGTGTCACTAAACGTAGCCACGGTACACGGGGTGGCGTAATCCAAAACTCGAGTAACTTTCTCGATCATGCAAGCAGCGATTCGTTCAAAGACTACTTAACTGACTGAATCCTTTCCAAAAATGAAACTGTCCTTATATACTCTTGTCCTCACTTCTCGGGTCAATCTTTGTTTTAATGAGAGCCATATAACCATTCCATACCTTTGTTAGGCAAACGTCCCTTCCGCGCCCGTGGCTACGTTTAGAGACACGCTATGTCACCTTGAACCCGAATACATCGTCATAAAGCTCGGTTGGAATATTCAAGTTATTTCTTATGTGTTGTTTTCTTTATTGCATCCATCGTAAAAGGCTGGGCTATAGTATTGGGGTTTTCCCAACATTCCAGACGGAAAATCCCACTGTCCTTACATCTCCGACATATATATATATATATGTATATATATATATATTGCAATTTAATAAGTTTGTGTATCTGAGATTCTTAATATTATATATTATTATACATTTATACAGAATTTTCACTAATATGTATGACAGTATGTATAATTATTAAGGAACATGCTTATGTGCGTACACAAGATTCTATTTTAACATATTTTAATTTCATGTATATTTTGCATTAATTTTTTACATGCTGTCTTTTTCATTTAACTTAAAACAAAATAAGTGGACAAAATATCTTGCTAATAGTTATAAATATTTGCTGTAAAATAAGTGAGATTCAATCTTTTTTTCTCCTTTTAGATCGGTTTTGCAAAGGTGTATATGCAATATCAGTATCAGGACGATTACCAGCAGGTGTTATAAGAGAGATGAAAAGCAGAGGAATAGCGTACAGACCACGTGATACAAGCCAAAGATAATTTCAAAATTTGTGTTATTACTACCATATTTTCTTGTAATATTATTTATTAGAATATTGTAATTATTTATCTAGTATTTGCACTAAGAATTTTATAAGATTTTCATGAAAATATTATATCGATTTGATTGATATGAACTTTTGTTCAGGTTCCAAGAATTCCCTTACAATTCCTTCAACCTTTTTGACTATAATTAAGATTTTTGTAAGATTTGCTCGCGACTCTTTACATTTTCTCTAATTCCAAAAGATTACAATATATTAATATTTCCTCTAAATCTCTCAATATCTGTACAGATTTTTAAACAGACTAGTTAGTAATATCTTGAAAACATTTGAATTTAAAGAATATATACAACTTGTGTGGAATCCATTTTCTCTTATCATAAACACGTTCCACATCACTTTTTCAAATCATGTTCGTGTTATTCGATAAATTTTAAAAAATGGTAATGTTTGATTTTCTAATTATTATAGCTAAATACAAAGTTAGTTTGCTCTGATTTTCTACAAATTCTCATATAATAAGTTAATGTGTGTACGTTAAAAATTTACGAATGCAAGTTTGTTTTTTTCTTTCTAATACAGATCAATATCAAATATGATTGTTACCTGGACACATATTCGAATGAGAACAGACTGGATGCCGCATCACGGGCAAATTATTGTTTACACAATTAAGCCATAGATTAGCACAAGTAACGTGATAATTATTTTCATTATAAACTACCCTGCCACTAGTAATAACTGTTAAACAAAGTGAACAACAAATGGCTTCACCTTGATGTAAAGGCCAAGCTGGTAATTCCGTAACAATCTGAAATGTTTTATGTGAAGATATAGAGACATGCATTTGTATATAAGATATGTACATGTATATGTATGTATTATAAACTTAAGACTCTAAATTAATAAAAATTATATGAGATAGTAATATTTCTTACTGGTATGTTTGCATAAAATGGTTCCATTTCTGCCCAAATTCGATCAATATCCATTAATAGCTCATCAAAACCTATTATATTGATATCCATTTCCTTATATGAAAAATTAACCCGTCTACAAACAGCTGCGACTTCGGCTAAATCTGATTTAAAAAAGAAACACACAATAATAGCGGTATATATTTCAGACCACTACAAGAAAGTAATTCGATAATTTTCCGAAACTAATTGATTCGCATAAATTCTTGAAGTATTACTTACTGCATAGAAAGTTGTATCCTTGTACTGAATTTAAAACTTCATGTAATACAAGTTCTGAACTAATGTTTGTAAATATATTTGCAGCTACTTGTAATAATAATACACAGCTCTCCATGTATTGCTTCCATTCCCAATATTCTGACTGTAAAACCAAGTAGATTATAAATCCTCTTTTATATTCTTTGTATATATGCTGAATATATAAAAAATATTTGCAATACATATGTAATGTATAATATCGCAATAACCTGATGTGTAGTATCTACTATTTGCTCATCTTCAGTATTTGACGGTAAGAAAGACTTAAGATCTAAACTAGGCACAGATCCTGATCGAGTTAATGCATTTGATGCACCATTCATGAATTCTATACTATTAATTGATATGGCATCTTCCTTCTGAAGAGCTTTCCCTTAAGGTAAAATGTAATTATAATGAAACTGTCTATGATAAAAAAAAAAAATTAAATATCAGAGATAATATACAACATCAATTACCTATCTCTAAGGAGCGTTCTTCTACATTATCCTCAAGCTTAAGATTGTCAAATGATTCAGAAATATCTGGCATAAGATTAAAATCTGCTGTGTTTGCATTATTATTGTTAGTAGATTTAAACTCAAAATCTGTAAAAATATCTGCAAAACTGTCAGTATCTAAAGCATTTGTGGCAGGAGTATTACTAGCAGGTTGTTCTGCAGACACAAAGTCTCCAAATTCATCAGTTGATTGATTGCTGTAACTTGCGTTTGCCTCTGGTTCAGTTGACACAGTTGTTTCTTGAACCAATGCACGCAAGGCACTATATTTATCTTCAACAAGTTGTAGATTCATAAGATCCTGTTGAGTGGATTCCATTGTTATTGATGAAACCTAATTATAAATTTTTAATTATTAATAAATGCTATTGAAAAATAACAAAGTATTTTTAGTCATTTTTCTAGCTATAACTAATTTCTTTTTTACTATTTTTTTTATATAATTTATGAAGATTAAATTACCTTATCCATCCATTCTAATTTATTCAACACATCTTTGTCATTAGGTAAATTTATAATTTCTGTACTTGTATAATCTTTTACATTCTCACTATGGTCCTTGGGCGGATCATTATTTCTTATCACTGTATCCTTAAGAATTACTGTTTTAGATTGATTTTTTATTGCACACTTAGGAAATAATTCTGATAAACAATCCAATGTTGATTGATCTTTACTCTGAGACATTGTAGTTAATGGTAAAGATGTAATACGCGTTTGAGTAGTGCCATGAGCAGATTTAGCATTTATATTATTCTTCTTTGACTTCTCCATTGGTTTTTTAATACCTAAATTATGATTTGCAAGTCTGCTTCCAATGGCTGAGCCCTGTTTTGTATCCCAAATTGGAATATTAGGAATGTTAGGAATTGGAGCACTTTGGAATTCAGAAAAGTCATCACACAGATCTGCTGTTGGTTGATGTTTAGAATCTAATTGAGGGCGGGAAGTTTGCTTCATATCCTTTGATACATTATTTGAATCCCATATGGTAGTAGAAGAGACATAAGACTTATTATCAAAACATGAAATTTTTCCAGGTACATTGTTTGTCATTTGCACATTTAAGTCTGAAGATATGACTCCTTGTTGATGCAATTTCATTTTTCCCTTAACTTCCAAGGAATATCTTTCATCAGAGCTAATAAATCCGATTTCAGAACTTTCTTGAAGGTTTTGAAACTTAGCTGCAGAATTTAACTGAGTTACAGGCTGCAGATTCATTAAACATTCAATGTTCAAATAAGGAGTAGGTGGAAATGGAAGTAGATGTAATATATCTAGGCTATTGAACGTGTAAGAAGCCTGTGCTGCAGCAACAAGAGCAAGAACAATATATAATTCTTGCTCTGTGAGTTGTCCAGCATACTTTTGATTTGCCAAATTCCATATGTGTCCAAGGACTTCTGTAGGAAGCTGACTAGTGAGCAATAAAGGAAAGACTTTGTTTGTATCGACCAATAGCTCGGTTTGCATTCCATTGGTTCTGAGTTTGTCCTCTCTCACCGCTTCCCATACCATCTTATAGATTGGTGGTAAAGTAGTGGAATTAGTCCACAGCCAAGTTGGCAATTGATTCAGTCTTTTATCCATGTGAGTCTTGTTCATTATTAATAAACTGATGTTCGACCGAGCTTTCGCTATGACGAGCTTAAATTACGTGAACTCGTCGAGTAGTATAATTTCATCCTTCAGCTTACTACCCTGGTACATACATCAAAGTTAACACTATAAACATCTCACTCGATTCACACGATCTATTTGAAATTATATTTCCACATGTCACTTGTGTTACATTTTTCATAGGTCGTTTCCATTGCAAAGGATGTACGAAGAGTAACGTCGTTTCTCGATTAGATCAGAATTATGAATTTGAGATAATAATAATATATAAATAGAGACAACTGCGTGGCAAACAAGAATTAACAATTCAGATGTCACCGAATGATCACTGGACGACGTTCTGTTACGAAGGTAGATCCGCGACAAGCGACAAGTGCGATTCTGTGTGATGGAGTTTATTCAAATTTCAAGTTTGAGATGATTCACACTACAAATAACGATGTACAATGATCTACATTTTTAGTATGATATTTGTTGAATGTAAGATAAAACAAAACACATTTTGGAATACTCTTTATGTAAAAAATATGATTTAGTAATACTTTGCTGATTTAGTCAATATTTTTTCTAGGCCATAAGTGCCTCCTAAGTCTCCTTTTAACAAATTTATTACCGTCAAAGAATATAAATCTAAAAAATAACAAATGAAATATGCCAATTAATTATCGATAAAGTAATAATTAGATTATTAAATTTATAAATATGAGGTATAATGGATGAGAAAAGAGAATCATCTTATTTTATGTGAACGTCGCAATTACATATGAATCGCCTTAATATGTCTCTCGCTTAAGGGAATGTTTGTGGTATTGCCGCGTATGACAACATTGTCTAAGTAATTCCTTTAATGTTTAATATATCCAGTATTAATAGCTTTTATTGCTGAAATCGTTACAGAATTGTGCATATATTCTCACGATAAAAATAAGTAATATCAATTAAATATAAAAAGAAAGAGATCTTAAGGTACGTGAAATAACCTCTCTAATTTATGCGGCTTTAGTATTTTGAAACGCAAGTCTAGTATAAATTCATCATTTTAGGTTACATTTCAACAAATCATCATAATAGGATGTCGACGGATTTTTATATACGATATTATGTAGGTCATAAAGGAAAATTCGGTCATGAATTTCTCGAGTTTGAATTTAGACCTGATGGTAAACTACGATATGCGAATAATTCAAATTACAAGAATGATACAATGATTCGAAAAGAAGCGTATGTACATCAGTGCGTGATGGAAGAACTAAAGAGGATTATTCAAGACTCTGAAATTATGCAGGAAGACGATTCTTTGTGGCCACAACCAGATCGCGTTGGACGGCAAGAATTAGAGATTGTAATTGGCGATGAACATATTTCGTTTACGACTTCAAAAACTGGTTCTTTATTAGACGTAAATCAATCACGGGATCCAGAAGGACTAAGATGCTTTTATTATCTTGTACAAGATTTGAAATGCTTAGTGTTTTCTCTCATTGGACTACACTTTAAAATAAAACCTATATAAATATATATAATTATCATACAATGTATTACAAGTTTAAGTAACTTTAACTACTTCATTGTGTAAAGAAATATATGATAATTTTTAATTAATTTTATGTATTTTATTTAATTGATTGTGATATTAACTCTTATCAGATAAAAGTCACAGATATTTATATATTAAGATACATTAAACAATTTGAGTCATAACTTAGCTGATTATTTATGTTTGTAACTCATTAATCATACTCCTTATTATTTGTACATGAATGCCTGGATGAAAAACTAGTATATAATGTACATTGTATTATAGTAAAAAAAATATTAATAAAGGATAAGAAGTGATTATAAATAATGCAGACATCTTGTTATATGTGATAGTAGAAAGTAAACACATTGTTCAATGATGGCCGATTATTATAATTAATCAAAAGAAATCTCATGTAAGTATGTGACTTTTAGGTTATAATTTTCTAACCTAAATATTAAAAATTTGAAGAAATTTTAAAATACATATATTTCTTAATTAATACAATATTTATCTAAATTGTATTCTGAATAGTAGTTTGTTCTTATTACTCCTATTTTTTAAAACTTTTTGCTACAAGATGCGTATTTTTTAACGTTATTATGTTTAAACATTTTCACATTGCATTAAATAAGTATATTCACAAATACATGTAAAAATTTAGTGCAATCATTTTAAGATAAAAATTATGTTACAAATATCATCTATTGTAATAGTGATTCATTGTATATGTATTGCAGAAGTAAAATGTCCTCACAAGATACTCAAGCAACCAACTCAAATCATAAGTATTCAGATCGAGTTGTTACAGATTCAGTACACTCACGGTTTCGATCCTCAAACGTATATTGTGATATTTGCAACATGAGTATTATTGGAAATCACTCTGCTATAGAAAAGCATTTTAATAATTCTCATCCTTCTAAGGAATTTTGTTGTTATTGTAGAGGCAAAGTGTTCACTTATGTACAAATGCCTATCGATGATTGTACCCAAAAACCAAAGCAAATTGTTTACCATAAATGTAGTAATAACTCTTGAGTATAATTACTAATTAGAAGTGTTTAGGAAAAGAATATAAAGGAATCACTAAAAAAAATATTTATATATTTAAATAAAATATATTATAGAATTATATTATATTAATTTGTGAGATATATAACAGAAGAAACAGTATAAATATACAAGTATGAAAAAATATTTGAAATTACAAAATTTCACAATGGCAAGTGCAAAAATATATGATATAATTATCGATCAAATAACATGACAAATAAATAACATTTATGTACCAGTAAGAATTATAAAATTGCAGCTTATAAATATTGTTAGAATTTATTCCAAATATAAAAGTACATGTATTTATGCATAATATAAATTTGCTCTCTATACAAGTTGTGATTAAGAACTGTTTGCAGTATTTTTGAAACCATAATTAAGACAGTTATATGGTACTAGCAATACTAATAGAGAAGAACGTATAATTTAAGTAATTATATAACAAATAAATATAATGAAATGTAATTAGTTCTGTTAAACTGGTTATCACTCATTCGTGATCAAATAATGAATATGATTCCTTTTACATTTTATAACTGTCTAGCATTACGGATCATACTCAATGTTATATTCTATTAATGTACTTGTAATGCATATATGTATATTATTATGAGAATATTATTTATGTACCCTCACACACGTAAATATATCTTTTTTTAATTTTCTATCGGCTTCTTGATGAATATAAATACGCGAACGAATTAAAGGAGTATTTTATATAGAAGTATGTAAGTTATTTATCAGTTTCTTGATCTTTATACTCAAAGATATGTTGCAATAAAGCTTATATAAATAATTAAACTTTATGTGTGCGATATTGTTAATAATATTTGCGTCCCTATTACTAATAACTGTGAATTGCAATTTGTTTGCTTTAGTACATACAAAATACTATAATAATACAATTATATAATAAATGCGACTTAATGTAGCTGTAATAATTAAACATGTTTTGTGTATCAGTTTTCAATATATAAAAATCTATGATAATGGTTTTATAAAATACTTTTTTAGACTAGATTATCGAACTTTGTGAACTTTCTATTTTGAATATAATCGAAATATAGAATATATTTGAATGCGTCAGAAAATACTTTTAGAATGTTTTTTTCGAAAAGTGTCTTTGTCCACACATTTTATAGTTATTTTTCTCATTGTATTTCACTAATGTGTCACTATTCATTTTTTTGAAACTTATTTTCATCTGCCTAATGTATGTACAATTTTTTGAAACAAGCTGCTCTTACTTCCTTTTGTTAGTATACAATAAGCAGTAGAAATATCTTTTTTTATAATCTGTAAGTAATACATGTCTATCAAATAAAAGTTCAACACATTCTTCATTTATAACAGCGTGTACATGTACTTCTCAGAAGCACATCAATAAATATCTTATATATTAGTATCATTCTCATTCATTGCATTTAGCATCTTATTCGATAGAACAATTATTTAAAAATAATTTTAATTTTGTAGGATAATCTGTCATTACACCAGTAGCTCCAAGATCAAAAGCTTTCTTAAATTCTTCTTCTTCATTTAAGACCCAAAAATAGATCTACAAAAACGTATTTAAATATTTTTATATGCTATAAATAAAAATTTGTTCAATATATACTTATCACTAAGAGCACTATTTTTAATCTGACTTATATTTCCAAATTTAAACTAAACAGTCGTTAACTTACATGTATTCCACGAGTTCTTAAATGATTAAATAAGCACTTCCTCATTAGTAATACATTAATAGTCCTTATAATTATTTTTTCCAAGGGTAAGAATTTTATACTTGGACTTCCTTTGCATCTATAATAATGTAATATTGAGAGAAACTAGATTAGATTCAATACTGAATAAAATGTTTAGAATACCTTAAATAAATGGAAGGTAGAAATATCTCTAAATGTGTTTCCTTTAGAGGTATAAATGGTAATAAACCAGTGTATAAGAAAACTATCAACAGAGTTACACGTCTCATGGAAAATAACAAATTTATATTAGGATTCTGTAGAAAAAATAATTGAAATTAATATCATTATGTTAGTATACAAATATTGTACTATAAAAACTAGGTACCATCTTATAACATTTCTGTGTTATGTCATCATTAAAGTTTCCCCATACAGTATACTCCTCCCGATTATATTCCTTTATTAAATTAGATACTTTGGTTATAAGTTCATCACTGTTAACTTTAATATCAATATTAATTGGTATATTAGGGAATGCTTCAAATACTTCTTTCAATAAAGCAAATCTTCTATCTTCCTCCTTCTCTGTGCCAATATATTCTACATCTGTTAAACTACAGTTTCTAAATCATTTTATTCAAAAATATAATTTTTTAAAAAACTGTTTAAGCATACCTGGATCAAAATCTATTGGAAGACGTGGTTTCAATAGAGGTAGATCTTTGTAATTTACTTCTGAAATACTTTTATTTGTGCCTGTACTACGTAAAAGATTATGGTCATGACATACAACTACTTCTCCATCTTTTGTCAAATGACAATCCAATTCTAACATTTGTGTACCAATTGCTACAGCTCTGGAATAAAATTACATTTTTATAAAGTGTTATATGCAGTAACTCATGGAATTATTTGAACACTTACCATAGAAAAGTTTTATATGTATATTATATGTGTTATATGAAACATGTTGAAATTTCATTAGTAACATTCATAACAAGACATGGCTATGATAATTGTATTGAAAAAATTTGAAATCAATTTAACAATGTAAATAAAAATGACATTTCAAATGTTTTGTATAATATACAAAACATAATACATTCATAAAAAGTTTCCATAAGTGTACAAATATTTTTGTGAATTTTCGTATAACCAGAAAAAATAATTTAGAGAACTATTTTTAGATAAATATCTGTTAATTTAATAATTCTTTGTGCTGCACATTTAAGATGATGAGTAGACTTGTAGACTGTGGATTTTTATATAATTTCATATTTTTATGAAAAGAATTAAAGAATTGGAATCTAGATAATAATTTGTTTCGCCCACTAAAAATTATGATGAGCACTTTATTTTGAATATTTTACATATTTTTGTATATGACATATACTGGATTTTTAATGCACATTAAAATTTATCATAAATACATAAAAAACCACAGTCTAGTAGTGAGTAAAAATTTTAACTAACCGTTTAAAAGCATGCATCGTGTTTTCATAGCCTTCACCTGCCCCTGCAAAATTATTTTTTTATTAGTATATATATATCCTTCCTATGTAATGATCTTAATTATCTAATCACCAAAAATTTCAAAACACACCCCCTCTGTGGCTGATATGCTGGCACATAAATTTCACTTGTTTCTTTTTATGTAATAACGTTGGATATTTAAAAAGTATCATTGACGTTAACATATAACCTCCTACCAATGTATACAACAACATTTTATATTTGTCTATTACTTTTTATTCGTGTAGCATATCGGAGCATGTCGCTATTGTTTAAACGAATTGTGATTAACATGTAAATGAACGTTTCAAGTGACAAGTTACTAACAGAAGTCAAATGAGAATTCCATAATCAATTCTGCTATATCATAGCCTTTACTGCATACTTGACAATTGTAAACGTTGTAATTATAAAATCCTTTGGGTGAAATTATATGAAAAATTTCCACGTTAGTTATACCTTCCTTTTTTTTTAGTTATATATACGAATAAAGCTATATATTATCAAATTCTTGTTTCATTCTATTTTTTCATTTAATGAGTATAAAACTAAAAACTAAGTGTAGATTTATTTTTTGTTGAATAAATTCTTGTAAATAGAGGAATCTCTCGTGAAATAGAGAACTTGTGGTACAATTATAAAATTAATTTTAATATTTATATATTATATTTTCCCAAAAGAAATTGTATTAATATTTAATAGAAATATATTGCGTAATTGACCATCGTTTTGAGTAATTTTTTATTAAAATTTCCACATACATAAAATGATGTAATATCAAATTTCTTTTTTCCCTTATTTCATTATCCAAAGAGTATAGAGAAATTGAACCTAGATGTAATTTTCGTTGAACAAGTTCTTACCGCCGTGATATAGAATTTTCAGAGTAATTATAAATCTTATTTTAATTTCAACTGTTGCGTATTTTCTAAAAGGATATTGTATTATTTCGTAGAAAAATATCACGCGATCGATCATCATTGCATTAACTTTTAATCAAAGTTAATTTCATTTATATAGTATTCTGATTTATGAATTACACTTTTTATAAGTTCTAGTAAGCATAATTATTCTCTTTTTGTATTCTTTTCGTTTTGATTTCTGAAAGATAAGAAATAATAAAAGGGTATGAAGGAAATTATATAGTCATTAAGAAATTCAGAAGCGAAATAAGAGGAATTACAGGTAAATAGGTAATTATATTAACCTGTTGGGCATCTATCTCTCGGAGCTTTTACGAATGCACCTGTCAAACAAGTTTAAAAGCTGCCTTTACAAAAATGTGTTTTCGCCAGCGTCTCTCATTCGTTTAACGAGATGTCGGATTCGAATTCACCGAAAACAGATGCGAGTAGTCCAAGCCTTTCGGGAAACTTACGACAATTTCGATTCCAGAAGAAACAACTGAAACCGTTGAACATGTGTAAGAGTCTATTTATTCACGAATTTCAATTTTTAGGTCAATACAGTCGGTGTCCATCTTTTGTTGTTATGTTATTGAAGAATAATTTCCTATATATGATTATTATATGTTTGTAATCATTATTTTTAATTAATTATAATTTTATTTGAATGTAAAAGTCAAGAAATGAGAAAAATACACTTTACACATATTAGTTGATGATGACAATGTTATTAATATTTGTATTCCAATGTAACTGTGAGTAAATAATCACAGTGTTTTTATTTAGCGGATGATGACAGTAATTTGATGGGATCTAAGATACAATTTCGGCGTAAGGCAGTCAATGTAATTGAAGACAGTGACAGCGATGCAGGCAGTCCTGTTAAAAAAACAAGCTCTTTAGATCATACAGATAAGGTATATATATGTGTGTATATATATATATATATATATCATATGATAGCTTTATATTACTAATGTTTTATAATAAAGTATTTGCTCAATTATAAAGTGTTGACGATAATGAAATTAATTTTGTTCTAAGTATATGGGTATTTTTTTATTCTAGTAGCAAATCATCTTATGCTGAATGAGAATTTAATTTTCCATTATTATGTAGGACATGTCCAATAACATAAATTGGAATAGTGACGAAGGTGATGAAGATACTAGAAATAGTAGGAAGAGGACTGCTAAAGAACCTTCTAGAACCAATAAGAAAAAAAAACGAAAATTGAATAACGAAGAAGATGTAGACATCGATTCAGATGAAGCAACCTTTAAAGATAAAGTGTTTGATAGGTATACATCTAGAAATTTGGTGTGTTCCATTAATTTTAGCATTTCTTTTCAAATGTTTATAGTGATGAAGATTCAGATATGGAAATATCTAATGAGCTTACAGCTGATAAGAAAGCAGTCTTAGAATTTATGCAAAATGCTCTTACATCAGAATTACTGTTAATGTCTCAATGCTCTCAAAAGAAAGCAAATGCTATCAAAGAAGCAAGGCCATTTGAAGATTGGAGAGACTTAGTTCAAAAGTTCCAGAACAATAAATATCTAGATACAGAGCTTTTGAATTCAGCTCAGGTAACCAGCTCAAAAAAAATCGTAAAATTTTTAGTTTTCATTTGCAATGTTATTAAGATAAATTATATATTATATTGAAACAGGAATTGCTAGCTACCAGACATGCAGTAGAAGCTCTCATGAAGAAATGTCTCCGTTTGTCTACAAATATTGAAAGAGCTGTGGCTGCAAGAGCATCGGCTATCACAAGTCAACCCAAGAGATTATCCTCAAATTTAAAATTAGCTCCATATCAGATGGTTGGATTAAATTGGCTTGCTGTGATGCACGCTCAAAATGTTAATGGTATACTTGCGGATGAAATGGGTTTAGGAAAAACAGTGCAAGTAATAGCTTTTCTTACATATTTGAAAGAGGCTGGCCTCAGAGATGAGAAAGATGGACCACATTTAATCGTTGTTCCTAGTTCGACGATGGGTAGATAGAAATTATATGTTGCTTTGGCCTATATTATTTTGTTTGTAATCCGTTTTTATTTTATCCTTGTAGAAAATTGGAACAATGAGTTGGAGAGATGGTCGCCCGGTTTGAAAGTTGTACAATATTATGGTTCTCAGGAAGAACGAAAAGAGATGAGATTAGGTTGGCGAAACGGTGATTTGGATGATGTTGATGTATTATTAACTACATATAATTTAATTAGCAGTACACCGGAAGAACGAAGATTGTTTCGTGTTATGCCTATTCATTATGTTGTTTTCGATGAAGCTCATATGTTGAAGAATATGGGTACTATCAGATACGAAAACTTAGTTAGAATTAATGTATGTGTTCCCTCATCGCATTTTTACATAACTCTTTTTTACATTTTTTTACATGTACACTTTTTTACATGAACCAAATTATCGATTATTTCGTAGGCTAAACATCGAATTCTGTTAACGGGTACCCCTTTGCAAAACAATTTACTGGAATTGATGTCGCTTTTAATATTTGTGATGCCTTCACTGTTTGCTGGCAAACAAGCTGATCTGAAGAGTTTATTTTCAAAGAATCCTGTAAGTTCAATATGGTAATAGTAATAGCTAATGATAATAATAATTTTAAAGAAAGTTAAATACTATGTATTGTATTACATGATGAGTATTACATTATAGAAAGTTCCATCAGTTAAGAAAAATAGTGAACAGCCATTGTTTGAACAAGAACAAGTGAAAAATGCGAAGCAAATCATGAGACCGTTTGTGCTTCGCCGATTGAAAGCCGAAGTCCTTCGAGATTTACCAGAAAAAACCGAGCGCGTCATTAAGTGTCCAATGATAGAGAAGCAGCGAAAGATGTATACTAATTTAGTTGCCGAATTTTCAGCTGAGGCTGATCAAAGCACTGAGGTTAATGGTATTGGAATGATGATGCAGTTGAGAAAATTAGCTAATCACCCTCTTTTAGTACGAGACTATTACAACGAGTCCAAATTAAAAGTATTTTTGCAGTTACCTTTCTTACATTTATTACGAATGAATTTATAACATGTACTTTTAATAATTCACAATTTTGTGTTAGGTAATATCAAGTAGATTAGTAAAGGAACATTCATATAAGCAGAAAAACCCAGATTACGTATTCGAGGATTTACAGTGGATGTCAGATTATCAAATAAATCAATTAACAAGAACGTACAAAAGCTTAGCTGGATTGGGCTTACCTCAAGAACTAATTTCAGAAGCTGGGAAGTTAAAGATATTGGACGAGTTACTACCAAAGCTGAAGGAAGAAGGGCACCGAGTATTAATTTTCAGTCAGTTCACCATGATATTAGATATTTTAGAAGAATATTTAACTATTAGAGGACGAACGTACTTAAGGTTTGTGTTACGTACTTTTTATCTTTTATACTTTTCATTATTATTAATCTTTTACGTGAATATGGAAACAGATTAGATGGAAGTACACCAGTAACAGATAGACAGTATTTAATAAATCAGTATATGGAGGATGAAAGTATATTCATATTTTTACTATCTACGAAAGCTGGAGGCTTGGGGATCAATTTAACTGCTGCCGATACTGTTATAATTCACGATATTGACTTTAATCCTTATAATGATAAGCAAGCGGAGGATCGCTGTCATAGAGTAGGTCAGAAAAGGTATGCTTTTTATCACTAATTTATGTCCTTTGAAAAAATATAAATAAATGTATGCTCTATAAATATATCTGACACTATTTTTAGACCAGTTAGTATAATTAGATTATTAAGTGAAGCTACTATAGAAGAAGGCATATACGAAATAGCTCAAGATAAATTACATCTTGAACAACAGATTACTGGTGAAGAAGGTAAGTGTTATGAATTTTGCCCACTTTATAATCCAATATTACGTATGGAATTTGTTCACAGAGAATGAAAGCACGGACAAAAAGAGTGTATTAAAGTTACTTAAGATGACGTTAGGGCTGGATCACAATAAATCGTTATCGCTGTCTCCAATGAAGAACGGGAGAACAAGTAATGGGTTATTGGACAATGAAGAAAATTGTCATATAGAATTTTAAAAATAATCTTTTGTTTGAACCTATTTTGTATTAGCAGAAAATTTAACATCATTTTTATATACATGATATGTCTTTGTGATTGCACAGAGGATAGAAAGAAAAGAAAAACAGATAAAAAAAGGAAATTAAAAGTCAGCAGTTATGTATCGTACGTATTTTTTAAATTTAATTATTGCACATTTGAATATGCATACATGATTTTGAGTGACGTTATTTGTAAATTGTGAAACCTTATTGGTACATCGCATATGCGCTGTGTTATTTTTCTATTTATATGAGCATATACGTATTTAGATTCATTCGTGACTTTTACATATTTTGTCTGATACGTTTTGATATTTAATGGTATATTTTGTGCGTAAACTTTAAGAGAATCGTTAAGACTGCACAATATTTACTAATAACACAAGTTGATGGTGAATAGCCGAAGAAAATGAATAAAAGAGAAGTTGATGTAAGAAAAAGGGGATATAATGTAAACAGTGTCAGACTAATTGATATTACTGTACACACATTCCTGAATGAAGAACTTGATCTTTGTACAAAATCATTAAAGATATTATACACCTTTCCTTAGACTTAATTTATTATCTTGTAATACACGCGTTAATACTTGAGCGAATTTAACGAAAATCTAGAACTTAGTAAAATTACATAGTTAAACAAATTAAGAATTTACGACCAGATGTTAAAGGTAATAAAAGCAAATATTTCAAAATATGGATTTTCAGGATGCTTTGTAGTTATTATAACTATTAAATTACGCGACTAACTAATTAGAGAATTATCCTTGAACTTAAAGTAATAGATACAATTCATTCATTTATTTTTATTTATTTTTTTTAATTACGAAAATTAAATAATTTACAATTTTTAAGAAAGAATGAGTTATTATAGTCTATATTATAATGTATAAATGATACTTTAATCTTTCTAATCTTGACGCACATTGATCTTTCAAATTACAAAGCTATCGAGTCTTTTTACTTGAAGATCGATTATAACATCCATCATAAATTTTAATACTACTACTAATATAGAGTATTATAGTGTCAAAAATGAATTTTATTTTTGTGTATTATTAAATACACAAAAACTCAATTCCAAAAATGTATTGACAATCCTTAAAATATATTCATATTTAATAAATCGATCTTCTTCGAATAGTCCTATAGAATGTAACTGCCCAAATTGTATAGAAGAAGAAAAATTCTTAGAATGTTATAGGTACGCAAATACATTCAGATGCATAGAGATACAAATTATTTATTATTTTTTATACAAGATGTCAAATCGTTGGACGATTTACACATCTGCACAATAATTATATTATCAGGATACGATACAAACATCTTCAAGAAGTCAATAGGTGTCGCAGTAAATCTTGCGTTCATCTAATACCTTCCTATGTCGATAATCTATGACGTACATTGAAAATTGTATACTTCCACGATCGGAATCTACAGTTACACGGGGTATTCGAAAATAATCTATCATGATCATCATAATGTTATTCTACGACTTTGGATCGGTATAGATTTGCAAAAAAGTAGCTGCAAAATTAAACTTTGCCTTGTAATTCAAAGCCAAATTTTTGTTCTTATTGCATCGTATTGTACTCATCACGGAGATCAAAGCCTTAAAGGAACCATCGATCGCAACTCAACTGTTCTCTTGGAAAAAAAATATTAAAATGCCATTAGTTTTCGAATTCACTTTATTTGTAATGTGCTTGCATTTTGCAGTCACATGTAGGGATAGCACCTGTTATCGCACGTACATACGCCAGATGCACCTTTACATATCCTATATCTTGCTTTCTTTTTCTCTTTCTTTTCTTCTCGTTATTTATATTCTATATTTCGGCCAATTTTCTACCCAATATTACGCATTGACTTTAGACAATAAAAACTATATTTAATCCGATGTTTTAATTATTTAACGGATGTAACTCATCTACCCAAACTGTGAACGATATCTTTCACGACTTCTAAAAGCCATTTGTGTCAGAACTAGCGAACGAACAAGCCACAGATGAGAAGCAAGTCTGCATCCTATTCACCATGATCCAATCATTTCATTCAAAAATTGATAGGTTAGTTGACTAGTGTGAGGTGGAGAATTATCATCGACCGACCTACCAATTTTTTCATCATCTAAATTTAAGGCGCAATTTTGCTCAGAAACTTGGCCGGGATATAGAAATGTGAGTCCGGTTGCTTAAATAGCATGAAAGGAAGAATAGAAGATATGGGATTTATAATCGTGGTTTTGGGGCATTTACGTGCGACACTAAATGCTATTTCCTTTGTATCTGACTGCAAAATGTAAGTATTATTATTACATATAAAATAAGTTCGAAAGCTAATGGAACTTTAACATTTTTTTTCCAAGAGGACAGTTGAGTTACGAACCGTGTTCCTCTGAAATTTGTTATGCTCATCAGAAGAATACGATGCAATAAGAAAAATTGTGACCTTGAATTTTAAGACCAGGGCCATTCTTGCGGCTATTTTTTTTGCAGATCTTTATCGATCCAGAGACGTAGAATAACACTATGATGCTCGTGACAAATCATTCTTTGTACATCTGAATATAGAATGTCACTATCATGTGGCTCAGAAAACTCGGAAAATTCCTGTGACATTACATCGATAAGTTTCCATAATTTTGTTACGATTCTATTGCTAATCATCCGGATGAAAACTTTCACTGGGAATTCTGTCATTTGCAATTAGTCTCTTTCATTTATGGATCTATAATTTGGCATATGAGATAATTCTAACTTTTCAAAATTGTATTATTTGAAAATCTTCGGCTGAGACAATTGAAACATCCTTCATTATCAGTGAGAGGTAGAAGTCCGAGTAGTGGAGGATGAAGCTTGTGGTGGGGATGGAGACGTGAAGGATAGAGATAGAGAGGCGAATAAAAGATAGAAAAAGAGAGCGAAAGACAGAAACTAAAGTAATAGAACCGATGCCGAAGCAGAATGAAACCCACGTGGTATCTAACGTCTTGAAACAGTTAAAAATAAAGCATGCATATTTGCAGTAGATTATTAATAAACACATTGGTTGTTCTTCACATTTCTAATAAAGGATACATCGCAGAGGAGAAAGATAAAGAGCATAACGTTTAATTTCCTTATTTCATTGACATGATTGGTCATAGTCGTAAATCTGTTCTTTTTTAATTCTTTTTGAAAGATTATCATTGGCCAAATCAGCGATTAACCTCTTGTTTCGTGTTGTATAGCGACAGCATCCAGTTTTATTTATTTTTAAAGCAGTAGTAGGTGGCGTGGGTATCGGGCATCTGATTTGTCAAACTAAAGCTCACCAGGCAACTAACAAAGAAAAATATACAACACATATGTATATGTAGTCTCTGTAGAAGTCGCTCATCAGGCGATAAGATTAAAGGAAATGCCTACCCGGATCTAGCAATTTCACTGTTCTTCTTCTGATATCTTGCGTTCTATTTATTTGGTTTGCGAATCTAGGAAATAAGAATGAACGAAGGGCGGTTCATTAGAGCACATAATGATCGAGGTTACTTTATGGAACTTGTTATTTAATTGTTCAAGCAGCGCTTGTTGACACATTTATCGAGTGTTTTTCTTAAAAGTTCTAGGACAACGTCGAATAATAATCTCAATATCCATTTTATCCCACAATAACAGTATTCCTAACTTCCTCAGATGATTTACGTTCTTTATCCTTATTTTACGATTTATATCCTCATGTTTATAAATTATTATCGTGTATGGTATGATAAACTGATTAATGATGTTTTAACGTGCACTTATACCTACAGATTATAATTATTTATCATTCGTACTATTATTTATCTTTTGAAATACGCGAAAGGAGAACTTCCATTTAATTGATTTACAACTGCAAGTAAATCATTGTAACTTCCATGATTAACTGATTAATGTCTGCAATCACAAGTAAATGGTCATATATCGTTCGACTCACTACATAATTAAACCATCCAGATAAACATTGATTCTCTATTAATCTTTCTACGTTACACACGAATCGAATCACCAGGTGCACACATCAATTTTTAATACCATCAATATTTACGGCGATAAATTTGACTGCGTTACTATCGACCGTGGTTGAATTGAATTAAATTAAATTCTATCGTTTTATCGATGGTAAGACTATAACAAAAATTGCAATAAAAAATTAATTCAAGTATAAAACATGATTGAAGAATTTTTATACGACAATCTTGCTCTTATCTTAACAAACAAACTTCTACTGTTTCAAGAAAATATTTCGTACGAAGTTGAAACGAGGAATCGCGCACATCAATAACGATTTTCTCATACTTTGTCCAAACTTGAATCATTTTTTTTACTAGAAACACACGATTACGATCGACAGAACGCAACAAGATTAGTTCTGCTCTTTTCGTGTCTATGTGACCCAAACCAGATTAGATATTAGACATTCCAATAAAGCATATTATAAAAATATGGATTGTTCTTAAATATTCTTAGTATTCAATATCTGTGTACTCCACGCTTCTTATAAATAAAGTATCCAAAAAAAAAAAAAAAAAAAACAAGATATGAGACACGAACGTGAAAAAGAAGCGAGGAGAACAGCAGGGTTAAAGAATCTGAGAAGAGTATCTTCAACGACAACAAGTTCTTTGATTTTTGCCGATGGCTTGTGTTATCGAGCGGGAAAATTCACGGTAATCAATCGTTGGGCGCCTAAAACGTCGCTGCATTAACGTAGCAAAGAATTACGAAAGGTAAAGTGTTTTTTAAGGTAAACCGGCTCGTTTCACTTTGTAGATGCCGGTGTTGAGTAGGCTTGGTAAAGGTACATACTCGAGCCGCATCGTCGCTCGTCCGAATCATGCCGTGAGTGACCAGTAAACGAAATGGCAACGAGTACTCTGTGTGCCGTGTACGTGGTATGATGCTATATAAATAATACTTGGCGCGAACCCTGATCAGTCGAGTTGCGGCGGCCGTACCTGTCGCAACACACAATAATGCATCGTACCATAACAAACTGAAACCGGTTGTCCTTTTTCACATCTTTCGTTGCTTCGCGTTCTCATTTACCTTAACCTTGTTCCGTACTTGCGTCGTGCGACTCTTATATATATATATATACATATATTTCTATTTTATTCTTTTTGACGCACCGCATCCAGGTGATATACTTCGTGTGTCTCTCTTTCCCTCTTTGTCTCTTCACCTTATTTCTCGGTGTGTACAGAAGAAGTGACCCACCAGAATGTCGCACGACAATTTCGGATTTACCTCGAGTACGGTGAGTGACACTATTTATATTTACTTTGCTCTCCTTGCTTATGTTTATCTTGTTTACGTAGGATGCTCGCACTAAATACATCGATTACGCACTGATATGCTTTGTCCTCCACGATATATGGATCGTTCTTTTTTAGCGGGGTTTTATATTCAGATTGTATCGATATATAGTATAATAGGAAATCGTTAAAGGTCGATTAGGCGAATTAGCATTACTTTTAACTATGCCATGTAATGTACATTTTTTTCGAGACAATTGATATTTAAATTGTGGGTAGGGATAGAACAGAGATCTGTTATCCACTGGGTGAATTGGCGGTATGATTCAATTCTTGTTTGATCTGATCCTTTTATCATTTGTATATCTGTGTTAATTAATCTCTAGGTGAGTAGAAATGAATATATTCGTTATAGATATATTAATATGACACGTGTAATTCGATCGTAGTTCGATTACTTTCATTTCAGTTTGGGAAATTTTATTTTTGTATGGAGTATGAAGATTGTTTTCGTTTCATCAATGTAATTGTTTAAAAATTGTACGATATACTGTGGTCAATATGAGTGACGTGTTTCACGTTTATTTCTTCTCTTCCTCTCTAGTAAAACTTTTCTTTGGGAGAAGAAAATTGGAATACGTTTTACATGACGAAATTTGTCATTTTATAAAATACGAAGAAACACAATAGTAAATTCGTAATGTACAAGGAAATATGTTTGTTGAATTATTTTAAAATTATATAGGTATACTTGTCAGAATTTTCAATCATAAATAAATACTTTAGGAAAAACGTGATCTTTTGATCATAATTTGTCACTATAATATTTTTCTTCTCCACAAGTATTAAAATTATCGTTCATTAATAAAAACACCATTTATTTTGTATTTCGTTCCAAATATTTTATTATATAATTCTATGATAATTTGTGCAATTTCACGTTGTAATCTATCTCGATTATAATGAAAATTGACTAATTTCTGCACTTCTGCTGTAGTATTTCAAGATTCTGTTTCTTCAAATACATCTAAAATATACAAAAATATATGAAACAAGGTTATATAAAAAAAGATTAACATCAATTGAATATTCAAAATTCACCAAATACTATGGATATTTTGACGAAATTATTCATCTTTCACATTCAAACAAGCAATAATACTAATGAGATATTACTATGCACGAAGTTAAAAATGTTTCGTATCAATATAGTATATCTTTAGACAAAATTAGTAAAACTATTAAAATATTCATTATGAGCCACTGCGTATTCGATTCCGCGGTTGTTATTAATCGATCGATCTCGAATATCATCGAAAAGGGAAAGTTCTTGTCTGAATGAAAAATTGTCTACATCGAAGGACAATATTGACCAGAACTATGTGACGTCAATGCTCGCAATACGCAGAGGAAATTCGTGATTTAAATTGAAGCAAGTTTCTTATGCTCGAGATCGGATCGAATTCCTCGACAAGTTTTTTTCTCCTGAGATTTCAGTCATTAGGATGTGAAATTCGATTGGAACTGTGAACCGCTTTTGTCGAACGGTCAGTGAAATTGTGTCCTTCGTATCGAGATTACTATACTTTTTTATTCCTTTTTTTTTGCGAGTTCCAATCTTCTTTTTGCGATTTATTAGATTTGTAGTTCCTGAACGAGAAAAAATTAAATAATTTCAGCCTGAAATCGACTGATCTCATCGTGACTTATAACTTCTCCATTTGCAACAGTTGGTGGTTGATACTATATTGTCAAGGAACCTTTTTTAGTATTACTTTCACTTTCTTTCTATGATTGTAACCGGTTTTACTGTTTGAAGATCGAATTTTTGTTTAAATTATGTCTAAAGATTCCGAATTTATTTATTATTAATTTAGTAACATTTTAATGTTCCAAAATAAAAAATTACGATTAAGACTACGAAAGGTTTATAAATATAAAAAGAATCTTTCTTTTAAAAATGTTGAAAATTTAAGATTTCTTTATTCAAGTAAAATTGTGAATTAATTATTATTTAATTAATTAACCAATTACACCATGTTACCGATACTTCTTCTGATAATAAAAGAGGAAATGTTTTTAACTCAAATATGACAAAAGAAACGAATACTATTAGACAGACAAAAATGAAATGAATATTATTTATTGATCGAAAATATGCTTATTCACGTTGAACCAATTTCTTCGATTCAACAATTCACGTTATCACAGGTAATCGTTAGGATGATAAGTAAAAATTCGGTAATCCCGTAAATAGATCAGTGAACCTTATCCAAACAGAGGTCGTTACATTGTTGCACACATAGACGCGTGAATAAAAAAATTTATGTTAAGAATCGATAATCCTCGTGTTGATATTGTGGATTTAGGTATTAATGTGAGCAATTGGAATCATTGACAATAAGACGTTTCTGATATTTGAATTCCTTCTAATAACTGTAATATATATACATATAATTTGTGGAATTCAAATATCAGGGCACTTTTGCGCAATTGAACCAATATGTAAATAAATCTTTCAAATTACGAATCATCCGATTATTATACTATTTCTCTTAATACCGTAAAATTCTAATTAATGATAAAAGATTAAATATATGAACACCTAGAGATAGAATAGTTCAAGTGATTTCATAATAAAAGAAATGTCTAACGTTGGAAGGTTGAATATCTGAAAATTAAAAAAAACTGATAATTCGTGTAATTTCGTAATCTGAAAGCTCTTAATATCAGAAGATCGGGGGCTTGAAAATCGGAGGACATTATCTAAGAATCAAAATTGAGGTTAATCCACGAATCGACAAATGTCATTGTATCATTCCCTCGTTAGAAATTTGCTTACCTCTATCTGATTCATAGCGAGCAAATCGTATACTTATGTACTTGACGTGTGTGTCGTTTTCCTTGAAGCGATTCGACAGCTTTTAGCAGGAGAATCGAGGAAAAATGGTTTCTGTCCTCTGGGAATCGACCTTAGTACCGTATCTCTGAGAGAGAAAAAAAATTATTGCCCTCAATAACAATACTGGCCGCGATATCAAATGTTTGTTACACTGATTACTTAGCTCCGTCATTTGGACTTGTTCGTCTTGTTTTCGTAGATCGTATTACCTGATAAGGGGGAGATCGTTCGAATGGAACTTTTTTAGGGAATGTTCCTATGATAATAACAGTTACGTGAGAAACTTAGAAATTTTCTCGCTGAGGTAAAGCAGTTGATTAAACGATTATTACAGATTGCATGTGAATTTTGTCGAGGCGTTAATATTCGATAGTGGGCGTTTTAAACGCAATTTTTCATTCGATTAGGTTTGTTACGACGACGAGAGGACATCGAATTTTGGCTATCGTAATAATAGTGATTTATTAGAAGAGAAATGAAATTTTGATAGCAAATTTGACTGCGGATTTTTATGCATTTATGTAAATTTAGAGATTAAAAAAAAAGAATGCAGAAAATGCGTATAATAAATAAAAATATACGAAATATCCAAAGTAGGGTACTTATTATAATTTTTAATAGACAAAACGAATCTTCACGCAAGTTGCATCTTTTTGGTTGTGCCCACAACTAAATATAAATTTGCATAAAAATTCGCCGTCTAAATATTACCATCGATCATTGATGATACGATTATTATTTGCCAGAATTCAAATATTTGCCTTGGATTTTCTAATGAAAAGTACATATATATAGCGACACTATGTCGTTATGAGAGAATAAAAATAAATGATAGCGATGTCAATTAGAGTTGTAGTCTATTTGCATGCTTTCATTGATCAAAGTTTTATGAACTGAACTTCCAAAGGAATTGACGCCTTAAACTTTAAGTGAAACTTAAGTGAACTTGTTAAAGGTTATACACACAGGAATTGATAGTAGCTATTTACTTATGTATGTTTGTATATATGTAAGACAATTGAACACCAGATAGGCGGCTAACTCGTTGCTTCATGATCGTTTCTGTAACTATTTTATTGACATTCTTGTCAGATGCGGCACATTGATAATTTGTATTCAGTGATCCTTATGAAGAATTGAAATTAACGTTTACATAACAATGTAGCCTGCTTCTGTTGCATCGAAATATAATGTATAATTCATGTCACGAATGTGATTCGTCGTTATAAAGCTAATAAATTACATACAGTATATATAAGTTTATTAAATGACAATCCATTAAGGAGGGATAAAGCGTAAAAACGAATTTGAAAGTCTGAAAATTCAGAACTTTGAAAATTCGAAAGTCTGGTACTTTGGAATTCCGAAGATTCGATGTTGCGTTAATTTAATTTGAGTCAGGTTGATGTAAATTATTTCAAGTAGTTGAATCGAACCAACAAATCCAACTGCAACCAAGATGTACATATTTAATAGAAGGAGTGGTTCTAGAATGACTATGTCTATACATAACCTTACACACGTGTAAGAGGAACAATAAACGATGTATTTATCAATATTCTAAATGATATAACAGTATAACAATATGATTGGCGCCAAGGTAATTATAATAGATATTAACTTAGGTTCCACGAATACCGAAGTATGGCGAAAAGCATTAAAGTTATTTGAAGAGCTTGGTCTATTTATTTCGCGTACCCCACTTAGTTATCGATCTCGAAGTCGATCTATCCGCCAATGAGATTCAAATTACATATTGCGTAGATGTTTCCTAACCTATACCAAGTATGAGCACATGATTGAAAATATTCCGCTAGTTTTCGAACAGATTGATGTCAGTCATGGAAATGTACAAGTAACAAATTTTATCATAGGACTGTCAATATTTGTACATGGCAGCTTCTGGTTTCGTCGATTTAATACATATTTTGTTCTGGTGTAATGTTTGTTTTACATTTAGGAGGTTAGACTCGATGATTTCGTAATGGAGGAATTTATACGTTTATTTTAATTTCAACGAGATGTCTCCAATTATCATTAGATTGCGCAGAAAAAAATCGGACCTTTAAGATTCCAAATACTTAATTACTAGATAACGAATATTTAAGCATTTATTTGTAAATGATTGAAAAATGTGCAGGATGCACGTAATATGTAGAAATTCGCAAAATATTCAAAGTAAGTTGCTCATTGTAATATTTAGTGAGTAGAGCAAATTTTCATTTAGTTGTATTTAGTTCTATTTAATATTTAATGAGTGGACTATATTTTTATTTAGTTATTTTTAGTTCCATTTAAAATCTAGCGGATGGATCAAACGTAATTCCATTTAGTTCCATCTAGTCCCAAAAATATAAAATTGCACAAACATCTGCTATCTATTAATTACGATGCTTTGTATATAAAATTTCTATGTTACATAAAAATATAATTATTAATATTAAGGAAAATAATTTCTTTATCGAGAAAGGTTCCTTTATGATCTATTAATTGTTTCATTTTTTATTTCATTCTAGCGTTATGCAATAATTTTTTATACCGTGGTTAATGAATTCTATCTGAATAGAAATTCTAAATGATAAGAAAAAGTAATAGGATTAAAATCATTCATTGATAAACAAAGACGACCTTGTATTTGAGAATGTCCTTACATTCCTACACGCTTAATAATTCAATTGTTTTGTGTAAATAACAGGACTTATTATCTACGTGTGATAACAGGTAAAAAGTTTATATACGATTCATCTATCTATGCGCGTGTGTTTATTCGTATTATGATTTCTGTCGCATTATAACAAGATATTAATAAGCTTGAATATTTGGTTTACTTTACGCTACGAGTTTCACAAGTTGACTTATTGTAGAATGTAATATTTATTTGATAATTGTTGCGTAATTATTGGAGTACACGGTTTTAAGAGAAAGGAAGGATTGTTTTAAAGGCAAATGTTGATTCTGCGATTAGGCAAATACGTAGTTATTAGCGTGGGTAGTAGATTAGGAATTAACAAGGTGTTCGCATTTAGGTAGCGTATCACGTAGCATACTAAACAGAAGATTTGATGAGAGTTTAACTGAGGCAGTGTATTTAAGCAACGGATTAAAAGTAACGAGATCCGATGTTTAATAAATTTTGAAGATTCGATAAGTCGAGTAAGAAAATATAAAATTTGTAATTTTACAAATTTTATGTATGAAAATGTAAAAATTTGAAATTTAAGAATATTGAGAATTTCACATTTCGAGATTTTATAAACCCATATGTTTTTATAACTGAAAATTTGATTCGAAGGTTTAAAATTCCGAGGATTGGAGAATTTTCAGAATAAGATTTAAAGCTCGGAACTTTAAACGTTTAGTATCGCAAAAATTTGAAAACTAAAAAATTCCAAGGCATCAGATTTTAATAACTTGATAATTTAAAGAGCTAATTATGATCGATGGTCTATTGTACTTAACATTATTTTTTGAGCCTTATGTGACATATTACACGATCTTCAACAGTACATCGGTGACGATGCAATAAACAAAAATTATTATCAGTAAATTTCTAGTCACGTTTCTGTGAAACGTAAGTATCTTTTTGGCTGAGAATCATCCAATATTCGCGCAGCTTCGAAGGATGTAAATCGATATAGAAATTAATGAGGAACATGTGCGTTTGGCTTCATCGTATTTTCCTAAAAAGGAACGGTGCAACTGGTCGATCAGCAACCGTGAAATAACTTTCTATTTAGTTGGCCAATAAATTCACCTGTTTCCCCGATGCGCGTACGGTTTACACAGTTATTTGCAAAAGGTGCCATCGATAACGTTTTTGTTGGATAATAAGTCGCTTAACTTGTGGCCACATAACTTAAACAAACGGTATCATAAATCAATATGAACTTTTTTTATCTCATTTTAGATTATATTTCTCAGAACAAGAAAACGTTAGAGTTTTCCTCAATTGTTTCAAAAATTGAAACATTTAGTAGTTTAGCGATGGCGCCATATGCTATCAAGCATTATTTTATAGATAGACAGATAAATAACTTTATTTTGCTATCTTTCTACCTTGAAAACGTAATTGGCACTTGATTGTGCATACAATATCAATGTACATATACGTCAATACACTTTAAGGATAATTACAATACTTAAAATAATTAACATACACGCGAGCCTTATTCAGCAATACAATGATTAGTTTATATTTTAGATTATATGTTTTAGAATTGAATAGACAATTAAAATATTTTTCAAACGCTTTAATAACTGATTACTGCGATTAACGTATCTATAAATCAATAGGGATTATTTCATTTTATTCTAGATAATATTTCATAAAATTGCAAAATACTTGAATTTTTTAAAAATAGTATCGGAATCGATAGATGTAGAGTTTCTGAAGTTTGTTATTCTATATAATTCTCAATGTTAAATTGAATGTAATATTTAATTTTAAAGAATTATTAGAATTTTGTGAACTCCAAGTTTAAACGTTTCTTAGAATTCATTAGAGAATATTTCTATTTAACATTCGATATTGAATTAAATAAAAGTATTAAATTTCAAAGACTAAAATTTACAAAATCTTATGTTCAATACTAAATTCCAGAGAAAATTGTTCGGCCCACTAACATACGTATAGATACTAAACGAAATAGCGAACACCAAAGAAAGTAGAATTGTCCAGAATAGTACAGACACGTAACTTCAATAATCTACATATGTGCAAGAACGTAATACGTAGAAAACGATGTTCGACACTGCAAAATCAAGCAATTTTTTTAAGTTGCATAAAAAAAGAAACGAAGTGATTCACTCAATGATAAGACATTTAAATTGTTTCAGAAGGAACATTCGTTATCGCTCAAAGTTTCCTACAACGAATTATGTCAAGAAACGTACGCTTTATTTTTGTAAACAAGGAAATATTCTCTGTGAAAAGCATAGAAGTCGGTTCTATTCTTTATTCGTAGAATTCTATACAAGCCTAAATGTAAAATTGTATGGAGCAGCGTGATTGGTGTAACGAAATTTCCGGCCGACTCCGTGTCCCACCGATTAGTCGGTGCTAAATTGCTGGATATCCTCCTCCCGCATTTCTCGCTAATCTCCTTAAAAACTGGCATAACGTGTCAGTTTCAACACGATATCTTACGCGCCATGACGATGCGATGCCTGTCTTTGGCACAAGATGGATTACTTCGAGATAGGTCGATAATCTGCGAATATCTTCCGATCGTGATTTAATTCGAAAGATGAGGGACTCTATTTTCTATGGAATTTTTTACGGAACTCTTGAATCAGATTGATCATCGACTCTGATATTTAAACGTCCTGTAGATGTATATCATCTCACCGTTGTATTATTTTATTAGAACTTTTATTTTAGAATTTCTGTAAAACATTTATATTTTCTTTTCTTTTGGTCAGATATTTTTTCACATCTTTAAAATTTATTCAGAAATTTCTTATTATTTATTCTCCCTCTCTGTGATAAATAAATTAAATCTATAGTAGTAATTCGTTTGTTCTTTGAGAATGAAGAATAAAATTAAGAAATTTACAATTAGAATGGCTTTTGACACATTTATGTAATCAGAGACAAATAAAACGACATTATTTGATAATTGAATTGCAAATTACGTACGTAATATTCCACATACACGACAAATGTTTATTAATATTAAACACAGAAATGAACGATCAACATTTGTGTGTTAATGTTTATTTCAAAATTATCTTGATTAATTGCATAATTCGAATCATCTTAAATTAGGAATGATCGTTTCCCTTGAAACACGATAATTAATTAAAGAGCAGCCTGAATATAGTGCCGAGAATCTTGTAATAGCTTATATTTTTGAATAATTAATAATTTGTACTTTATACCTTGATATTTCTCAGAGTCATGCAGGAATTATACAATTGTAATCATTACAGATTTCATTTCCTAATCTTTAATAACCAGATTTTCGATCGATCCATCCATCAAATCTCCTAGTTCTTTCTTATCCAAGAATTAATTATTTTATCAAATTGTGTCACCTTTAATCTCTAAAATTTACAACACTGTGATTTCGATACCAATAAATTAGATATCATCGAGGTACCTTTATAACATACGAACAAAATGTTTAACATTGTTTCCGTAGTTCTTAATTGTTTTATTATTGAGCTTTTTACATTGCGAGAAAAACTGATTTTTTTTAATCAGTCGTTAAGAGTAGGAACACATTTTCCAAATAGTTTTATAAAGAAACAAAGAAGAAATTCATGTTTGTATGAGCAACGTTTTATCTGAAGAAATGGAACATTTAATTTATATTCTGTTTTCCTTCTTCGTATATACTATATTGTATTGCAATTTTATATTAATTGTAATAGATTGCTGATGTTGATCATCATACAAAATACATGAAATATTATCAAAAAAAAAAAAAAAGAAAATGTAAAATATCAAAAATAAAACGCTCGCTATAATAAACATCTAGCTGAAAGAATAAATATCTATTCAAGTTGCATTTCCTTAGTTGGACTTGTAAAAAGGCGCGCAGCTCTAATGGAAATATGAAGTTGTATAAATATCCTCGGTCTATTAATTATGATATCGCTATAATATTATATTATATAACATATGAGTACTATTATTAAACTTCGTATTTATGTGCAATTGATATATTTATGAACACAAATAAAGAAATAGAATCGAAATAGGAAACTTGTTTCATCTACTGAATATTGTAACGTGCATTTTACTCTGCATATTTTATATATCTTTTTTTGTATCACGTGTATTCTGTAAATTTGTACACCTTGGAATTTTTCATAAATTGTAATTTATCGGAATCTATAATGTTAATTGTGCGCAATATGAAGCATGAAACAGTGAGAAGGAATGTCGTAAATTCGATTTTTCACCCAATTAGACTTTGCTTCTGTTAGGAAATAAATTATAAGAGATGCAATTGAGCGTAATCCAGTTAACAATAGCTGCTTAAAGCAAGGAGACGAGGAAGCTTATTTCAACTTGAGACATGTTTCAACAGAATGATAATGGCGATGCAGCTTTCGATGACTTTAAACGAAAAAAGCAGGCATCAAAGGCTTAAGCGATTCATTTATTCACTAACTCGTGTTAATTGCCGGCTGTCAAATGAAAAGAAAGATCGATCCAAGTTTAATGAAATTCTTAATTCCGGTCGAATATGACGATAACGTGGCTTCATCGATCCAGTTTCATTCGCTTACTTTGATTAAACTCTTTTTAATTACCGGTTGGAACGTACATGATCTTGTAAACGATCTTTATCGTGCAATTAGGAGGAACTAAATCCGTAGAAAAACATGTTCTACGTATTAGTTCTCGAATGTTTCATTTTATGGATATGATAATTTGGTGATGTGGGACAGTGAAACTATTGCTGAATGTTTAGTTATGTTTATTTACATTAAAGCTATTAAACTTTAATAAGTATGTTATAATTAATCAGAATTAAAAAATATATATATATACATGTGTGTGATTACAATTTTATTTCAATGAAAGTAAACGTTATTGTTATCAAAAATATGTATGTAATATCATAAGATTATAATACATCATACATAACAATAGTGATATTTCAAGTGGCAAATATCACTTTATTTTTATGAAAAACTAGCTAATGAGATGCTATCAGCAAAACTATAAGAAAGACATAAAATTCAATTAAAAATAAGAGTATCTCAAACAAGTATGTTAAAATTCTTTGTTTAAGTGACCAGTATCTTTCCTTATCAGGATAATACCGATTAACTATTAATCAAATAATAATATCTTATCAACATCTTATACATCAGCATGTTGGTACAAACACAAGAACGTGTATGTTGTACTTCTATGTAAGTACATCACAAAAAAAACACCTTCGAACAATTTTGAAGTTACAATCCTTTTATTTACAGATTTTAAAGACAAATTGTTTTAAGAGTTTAGTCGAGCAGTACGTTTATTGAAGTAATAACATCCTACTTTTCTGATTCGACAGCATAAATTGTTGTTGAGCAATTTACGTTCTCTGGATTATTCACGTGTCATTTGTGTCATCAGAAGATTTTTAATATTGCCTCGATACTTCCTCCTTCTTTCTCTCTTTTTTCTGCTTTATTAAATATTCTTGTAATTAGCATGTAATTTCAATGATTCAGACGTATATCACTTCGACAGCTGCAATTAATTTTAAACGGACTCACGTAGATTATTCGTGTTTCACGGGAAGATTCACTGTTTTTCTTATCGTCGTCTGACAAATGGATGTTATTTTTTTTATATAAATTTAGATCGTGAGACAATTTGACGATTACAAAATTTTCTGTGGAATTTTTCAAGTATTTCAATATTGATATTTCCTTTGTTTATTTCGATATTTTAATTATATTACAGTTTTATCTCTATTTATTTATATCTTGAACTACAGGCTTCTCTTTAACTTTATTTCCTTTAATGTAGTGACATATGTAGAGGTCTATCTCTTTCTTTTGGTTCAATCAGTAAATCAACATATGTACCAAAATACCATTCAAATTCCCCAAAAACGAACTACTGTAGTTAAATTTGAATGATCTTGATAAAAATATTGCGAACTCTTGCTCGCTCAGGTCCCAATCTTAATCGATAAAAATAGTGAGAAGTAAACATTTGTGCTCGGAAAACAAACAAGAAAATTCCATACAGAAGAGGTGAAACATTTCCATTGTTCCTATTAAAAGTAGGTCAACGAATGGTAACAAAATGAATGGTAACAATTAATACTCAATCTATTTATTGTCAACATGTGAACAATGGTAACTTAATTCGTGCCACGTTCGTAGTTAACAGCACTCAATGACGTTGAAATGTCATTGGAAATCGTTAATTGACGAAGCGCAACGCTAGTTACATTATGTATCGGGTAAAGCACCGATCAACTATATTAATACTTGTTCCATTCATTCTTCATACGATTATTTAATGATATATCTGTATTGTCTGCTTCCTCTTACAACACCATCGATTTATTCTTATGTCAGTTTAACGGTGCCTTGAACAATATCCGTCTCGAATTCTTCCGCGATGCCAGTATCGTCATTCATATCGACGTCGATGAATGATCAGATCAGCGTGTTCATGTTAATCAAATTCAGCTTCTGGTTTTCGTAGAAGCGACCATGAGAAAAGTCGATATGACGTGCAGCAACTCTGAGAAAGCTGTATAATTTGATTGGTCGTAAATAATCATATTTTTACGAGTATCTCGCGTATCTTTGTTCGATCCTACGTATTTATGACGTATATAATTAATTTTAATTTGATGGTAAACGATTATCTTTTAATAATTAATATCTTCGAACATTTCGACTGGTTTGTGGTATTTCTTGAAACGTTATCGTTTCGGGAACGTTCCTTCTATCAGAATATCAAACGATATTAATCTATGTAGCGACGAATTTATTAAAATCAGAGGGACAAAGTCGTTCATTATTTTTTTTGGACAAAGTAAATATAAATAAGATATTAGTTGTGTTATTGTATTTCTTGAAATTATACATCGTACGAAGAATAGAATATTTATTCAGATTTTTATTTCTTGAGTTTATATCTCATATGAAGACTAGAATATACGCTCATTTTTATATTTATATATTTTTCATTTTTATATTACATTTATATCTTTTGAAATTACGCTTAATATAAAAATAGAATATTTATTTGCATTATTACATCTTTCGAAATCATTTTTCATCAGCGCTTTATGAAGAACAGAATATTTATTCGGATTATTGTCTCTCTTCGAATCATCCTTAAATTAATGGAAAATTTAGAGGAACGCATCATATATACTAGAAAAATTACACTGTCGACCATAAGTATTAGGACAGCTACTGAAATTTGATATAAATAACATTTTTCCCATTGCTTTTATTTTTTTACTTATTTTATTATAAACCTATTATTCCTATCGTATCATATGTGACTTTTAATATAAAACAAATAAAGTAAAATTTGTTAGAATTCTTCGCTAAATACAACAGACAGATATTTATGATCAACAGTACATATCAGAAGCTAAGAACGAGCTTGCTTTGTCAGCAAATCAGTGAATAGGGACGTTCTTGGTCAGACACGTATAGCTATCTTTTGTGACTTCAGTGATGCGACAATATCTCCTATCTGGCGTCCGAAGAATATCTATCTACGTAGGAAAAATTTAATTTTTCGTATCGTTAATACCATCTAAGCCCTTAGTCTAATCTATAAAATATATTTTTTTTTTTTTTTTAAATAAGAATCCTGTGATTCTTCAGTGTAATAAAATTTTCTTCACAATTACATTCTTATCGTTGAATCTCTTCAAATGTTTCTTATTGCAAAGTACTACTTTGCAATATTTTACGAAGAATATTTTGATTTTTAAAACGCTTAAATATTTCAACAGAATATTACATATAATATTAGATAATCTGCAAATATCGTATATCGGAATTATGTTAAATAAAAATAAAAGGATATAATATAGGATAATAATAGATGATAATAATGCATTAAAATTGGAAGAAAAGCATAAATCTTGTCTTGTTTGATTGATACCGTGTTAGTCTGATACAATGACGTTTCGTCATTCAGAGTAATTGTTTATCAAATATATATACATAATGAGCAATTGTAGTTAAATACCCACTTCAACTGAGTCAGTTGGAAATATCTGTATTAAATAATTATAATTTAAACTAGTAAAGCTTATTTAACACATTTCAACATTCTCTTAGATTTTTGAATACACAGTAATATATTTTTTTCATATGTAATTTAATTGAATTCAGTGTTAAATTATATTTACATTAATTTCTATATTAATTCTTGTATTAATTTTAATTCATTTTATATTAATTGATGAATTCGTCAACAAATTATGAATTTCAAAATATTGATAATACCGATATCGTGTTAACTTGCCATCTCGAATGTTATGGATGTTATCAGTAATTAAGATTACATATAGTTTCCACTTCAGGGGAATTCATGCAAAGATTTCGATTGCACAATGAACAACAAGTAGGTAATCTATTATCGAGGAATCTCTTTTTATCTTAAGACTATAATCCTGTACTTACAGCGTCTCACTGTCTATTCGTTAATCGAAACTGTGACGTAAAGAAGTAAGAAAAATACTTATCTAACAAGCCGATTATTATCAATTAAATTACACTCCTTTATTAAAAATATCGGCGAAAGGCACATCGGCTGCTCCTAAGATTGCGTAGTATGGGCAATGGCAAATATCGAAGAATTGAAAGGTAATGCATAATAAAATGAAAAGTAAACGATATGTTAAAGAAGAAAGGAAAAAAGAAGATCAAGAAAATTACAAAATTAGGAAATAAAAAGAGTAAGTCCAGAGGAAAGCAAATATCAAAATATCAATATAAAGAGATATAAAATAGAAGAAAATTCTAAACAAATTAACGAGAAATTTAAATATTAAACAAGTAATTAACAAGATTGCAAATAAGCATGTATACTATGTAGAAAAGAAATATTAAATATCGAAGCATACAAGAAAATATAAAAAAGGAAAATTTTATACAAGAAATCTATAAACTAAAATATTAAAAAAATACAGGGGAAACAAAACAAACAACAACTTGAGACCAGGTAAAATTAAGAAAAATCTGTTATTGATAGTGGAAAGTATTTGTTTGCAGGAATATCTTGCTGTTTTTTTTTGCCGGATAAGCGATAACGGGCAGTCATGTCATAATCGTTTAGGATCAGGGATCATCGAGCAATCGATGTAGACGGAAATTTCCACGAGGGAGACCGTGAAATGTGTCCATCTGCGAAACTCGGAAATATTTATTGGTACGAGTTCGCGGTTCGCCCTTTTGATCATTTCGATCGTGCTTATGTTACATAACGCGATTATGCATTTGCAAATGTACAGTATCATGGAAAAGTTTTAAACAATGCAATGACACTACTTGGAATTAATTTTACTTTGTTTCAACTTCTTGTTTGCCTGATCTTCTTTATATTTTCTAATATTTTTAAACATTTATTAGTTTTTACGTCCCTTTTCTAATTTTTTTAGAATTTATTATATATTTAGAATTTATTATATATTATTATTTATTATATATATATAATAGTATATTATATATATTATATTATATATATTATTATATATTATTATTTATTATTATTATTTGTTATATATATAGTTATTAGAATTTATTATATATTATATAGAACATTTATTAGTTTTTACGTTACTTTTCTAATTTTTGTAGAATTTTTCTTCTATTTTCTACTTTGTTAATCTTCTTTATCGTTTCTCTTCCAAATATTAAGAGGTTTTGCTAATTTCTTTGAAACTTCTCATTTGATGTTTGATATTTGCCTTTCTTTAGAGACTTACCTTTTCATTTCCTATTTTTACAATTTTCTTTATTATTTCTCTTCTATTTGCGAAATTGGATACTAACAATATTTGTTAATTCAAGTAACAATATTGCAAGCTGTAATAATCCATCTACTTTATTTCAAGTTATAAAATAAAATTGATTCTTTGATAATGACAAAATATTTTATATATTTTCAATTTCTATATGTCTGCAGAAATAAATCTTTGGATTTTCTTCTTTTTTTCAATTTTTTATAGCAAATAAAATTATTATGAATGTTATATACAGTGGAGTACAATAAAATGTTTAAAGGATATGTAGACAATAATAAGATAAAATACACTGTAGTTGAAAAAAAAGAGATATAATCGACACGAACAATTAAATTACGTATGCATATAATATAGACGAGTGTTATCAATACAATAAGAAATGTTCAGTACATTGAAGTTAGTATTAGTATAGTGTATTTATTATAATATGAATTTTAAACTTTCTTTTGTCTTGTATAGTCACCACTGTATGATTTAAATGTTTTGCATGTTAGCGTATGTCGTCATACTATCAAGAAGCATAATCAAGAATCCTGATCAGCTATAAAGAACTATTTTCTGTGATTCATCAAAGATGGCAGATGATCTTGGTCGATGTCAATAACGCCGTTTAGTTCTATCTATATAACCTTCTTTCATAATAGATCATTCTTGAAGTCGACCATCACTTGGTTGAGACATTATTCGACACGTACAATGAGTAACCTTGAACAGCAATAATTTGCATAGTACGATTAGGTCCGAGTCGAAGATATCTGTCGAAAGCTCTTGTCGAAATTTTTCGTTTATTATAATTTCTTAATAACTTGAAAAAGATGAATCAATACGTTATTATTATATTGTTTATTGTTATAGTGTTATATTATTATGAAATGATAAAAATGTAAAATATTCTGTCAGTAATATAATACGTGATTTTTTTTTTAAATAACTTCGAAATTTTCTGATATCGCGGTTTCTTAAATTTATTGAAATTTTTCAATAATTCCTTTTTCTTACTAATTTTTAATGAAACGATATTCTACTATGAAATAATCTTTTCAATGCTTTCAAAATTTGTCAATAATTTTGATTTTTTAAATTTCTTTAAATTTCAAACTTACTATAATAAATTGTCAATTTTCTGCATTGCTGTCTTTTTTCTCTTCTTTTTTTTTTTTAACCAATCTAATTCTTGACTAATATGTCGATTAGGAATAAAAAGGAAGCAGTGACATAATACTGTTAGACGTCGATTACGGTTTAGTGTTGTGAGAAACATACAGATTTCAATGTGTCATGTTTTCTTCTAATGTACGTATGGAGTATTGTTTAGGGCTTAGATAATGGAAAATTTGTGGATCTTTTGTAATCATATAATATTATTTCGTCCTCTGTTTTCATCTATTTTCACCTGATTTTCTACATTCTCTTATTTCTCTTATTGTGTTTTCTATCTGAGATGTATCAGACAATGGAGTAGTTTCTGGAGTATTTGTTTCATATTATCGAATGTTTTTCGACAGTCTGGAACATCAGCACTAATTACCTCGAAAATGACTTTGTTGACTTTTCCAAGTAACCACCGCAGTGAATTAAATTAACGTATTGGTATAATATTTCTTTCGAATAACAACTTTGGCGATAAGAATTTTACTTCTCACTCGGGCAATAATTAATCGTTTCAACAATAAACTTTATTATTCTCTTTTTATTATTCTGTTTGGTAACATTCGAATTCAGATGAAAAAAGAAGACAGATTCTTGAAAGAAAAATGAAGATGCAAATTTAAAAAAAAAAATTTTAAAAATTTTATAATACAACTAAAAAATAACAGAGTTACAACAATGTATCTAATTGGAATTTTTAAACTCGATCAACAGAATATTTTTGCACTGTATCAGGAATATTATAAAAATTGTCCTTCAAATAATCAAACAACGTCTCCATCGATTTTTTAATTCGCTCGAACAATTGCAAATGTCAACGTATTATGTCACTCGCAATTCCGATAAAATCAAGTTTATTCCTCGTAAACGTGCAAGATATTATTTTCACGAGAAAAAAAAAAGAGAGATATCATCGTAGGACTCATCGCGCGTTCCACGAAGGCAGACTAAACACAAAATTATGCACATTCGATGTGCTTATTATCGAAGAATATTGAGGTTGACCGATTTGTAATGTATGAAAGTCACGTTTATCGTTTCGTGCAATCGTTATTCACCGTGATGGGCCGTGAATTACGAAACGACGAAGATTCTCGTAAAAATCCGTGTAAATCCGTGTTCGCATTGTAAACACCGGAAAGCGACGTTTGTTGATTCTTATCGACGAGATGTAATCCCCGTTGACAGCAGATTTGTTTCCTTGTGGCCAGTTGCATGGTTAGATAATTTGTTGGTAATCTTAGAGGTGTTATTTCTACAGGGTGTGGCATGTAACTGGAATCGCTTCGATTACTGTGCAAATAACGATGTTAACGAAAAACATTGCAGAACAGAAAAGTTAAATGGTTTCCAGAGGAACATAGTTTATCGCGATTAACTTTTTTATAAGAGGATGCGTAGAGGATATACGAAGGTCAGGATTGTTTTTTTAAAACATACTTGTTTTCTTGTATATAGATTCTTCGAGATATTCTGTGTCAGGTAAAATCAATAATTTGTGCAATTTTTATGTGAAACATCTCGCTTTTTTAATTAAAATATCTCACTATTTATTCATGTTTTTTTATATATTGTATCTTAATATTTTCTAGCGTAGAATGTTTCCAAGAATATTTTATAAAATAAATTTTTTTTATAATTATTATAATAATCATAAAAATAATTTTTTTTTAGATATTAAAAAAAACGGATTTGATCTTCGTGTGTTCTCTATGCATCCTCCTGAAAAAAAGCTAATCACACCAAATTAAAATTATTATTTACGCAGTAATCGTTCCAGTATGTGCGCCACACTGTATGCGAGAACAGTGGCTACAAAGAGTATTCACACGCCATTGTATTTATTGTAGCATTCATATAGTTAATTACGTTAAACTATACGTATTTAATAGCAGCTATGTATGTATGTACTTTTATATGATTACAAAGGCTTTGGAAAGGATCTGATGGAAAGGCATTTTTTAATTTTCTACGTTAATATTATTCTCATAAATATTAATCATAATAATTCGTCATAGAATCTATACTTAATGAATAATTTCTTTGTGTTTCAGGATGCTTTGGATACCAAAAGATGGTCCAAGAACAACCAAAATGGGTATGTTCACGAATATTATTATTAAATAACATTTACATTCAAATTCAAATGGACAGATAAAATAATAAAAAAATGTTGGTCTTCTAATTGCAAAACGTATCAGTGATTGAAATACTGATTTTAAAGAACGTTAAATATTAAAAAGAACTGTTAATTGTAGAAAATATTGTACGCTGGGAGGAAATACTAATGACAAATAGACTGCAAAATTTTCATGTAAATTCATACTTTGTAAAGTCAAATGAATTTGACTCAATTAGTCTCGTTAATTCCAGTTACGATCACAACATCTATGTTATGGAGCTCGAGGAGAAGAAGAAAAGCGTGCAGGAGTACGAAGAGGACTACGATCCTTACGATCACAGAAATGTCACTCATCCAACCACGTAAGTATCTGTTCATTTCCCTCGTTTTTATCCATTTATTTACCCATACACTTTATTCGTTTACGTTCTATCTCATTTTCTTCTTCTATTTCTTCTATACAGGGTGTCCTGCAGCACGTCGGGCAACCGATGGATTCTGCACGCGGAAACAATAAAAATGGTTCATATAAACATATGCTCTATTTAACCTCGCGAATTATAGCGAATATTATATTGGAATATTATATTGGAATATTTTACCTACCTATCTATAAACCAGATTTTCAGAAAATTCGAGCAATAAGAAGAAGAAAAGGAGAGAATAAGATGATAAAGAAACGTCTCTAATCTTGTGCTCGGATGCAAAGAGATCACTTTGAACACATCTTGTGAAGATATGCAAATGCAGTTCGTTGAAGAGGAAACTCGTTATAACTCGAAAACAAAGTCGAATAGGCAATACGTTTATATGAACTGATTTTATTGTCGATTTTATTGATTTTATTGACACCCTGTATTTCTTTCTTCTTCCTTTCTAATATTATTATTTTATTTAATTTCAACTTCACAGCCCGGAAATGGAATCGACTTTACAACATTTTTCCAAACTCACGCTTTCTTCGTCTCTTTTGCACTTGTTTTAACACATACAAAGTTCATAAAACTAGGTTTATTCTTGTACTTCTTCTTTCCAATAAATTCACGCAAATCGAACTTGATCAGGACGGATAGATTGGTTCTAACGAAGAAAGAGGAAATAGAGGAGAGGAAAAATGTAAGTCGATATCGTTCGGTAGATTAACGCAATCGCCTGCATTTGCATAATGTCGAACGCGGTGCGCATTCGAAACGACGACGTTTCGTTTATTCTGACCGCGTTTCTCTGGATACAAATTACGCGGTAATTTATTGCGGCGATTAGTCACGAAACGGAAGAATAAGATTGCCCTCGGAGAAATAACTTGGAAACGCTGACACGCGTGGAAAAAGGTCGATGACGTTTTGTCTTGGAATCTAAGTTCCTGGAAAGTTATAGTTATATCTAATCTAATCTGATTCTATTCGGGTTTAACGTAATTAAGACGGTACATTTTTAAATACTACTAAAATATGTCAATTATTTCTATGGATAATTTGCAGCACCGTGTTGAGGAATTGAAATTTAATTTTACCCATCTTCTTCGTTTTAGGAATTATCAATTAATAAAGTATACATTTTTCTTGATATCTGCATTCACCCTATTAACGAGACAGTACAAAGTTTTCTTTCCTTTCATTTTCTATCTAAAATCTTTTTCTTTCAGAATCTCTTATCTTTTTTTTTTATTAGGGATTTCTTTCTCTCTTTAAAATTACCTTATTATTTCTCTTGAAAACCATTCATGAAAAAATAAGAATTTCTCCCGTTCCTATTAATTTTCGTGAAAATAACTGAAGAAAATATTCAATATTTTAGGAGCTGGGAGACGTTGCTACATCTGCTGAAAGGCAGCTTGGGTACGGGAATCCTTGCTATGCCAAAGGCTTTCTACCATTCTGGATTCGGTATTGGTATAGTGGCAACAATAATCATAGGTCTATTCTGTACTTATTGTATGCGGATTCTTGTCAGTTGTGAGTACGAGCTTTGCAAGAGGAAGAGGGTAGCTTCGTTAAGTTACCCTGCTACAGCGGAAGCTGCGTTGTTGGAAGGTCCTGCTCCGTTCAGGCGGTTTGCTAAGGCTTCTACGTGAGTATTTACACAGAGAATTTTCATTTTTAATCAAATATTTATTTTTTATTTCATAAATAGCTTAGAATTTAATTTTCGAGAGATTCTAAATGTTACTTTAGAAATTATTCGTCAATAGATAGAGATTATGTTATAAAACGTATTAACGTGTGATATTAAATATCATATTTAATTTGTTAACTATATTAAGAAAGTTTTAGTAAGTCGAATGATGCTAAAGACACTAAAGTTAAAGCTTGACTTTTCACAGAAAGCGTATCTCTAATTAACGATTGTATAAAATAATTTTCATATAAAATCGTCATTTGATGATCGAATAAATACACGAATAAGTTTTTAATATGGCAAATTTAGATTTACGTTAATAGTTAAAGCGTCTTAGTAATTAATAAAGCTAAATAAGAGGAAATCTGTGATACGATTCTTAGAATTACTAGCCAATTTTTAATAATTGAACAGATCCATGTAATGAAATTCTGTAAATAAAAGATTAAAAATATTTTAGTCTAGATCTAATTATATAAATATGTAGGATTTACAATTTGCCTTACATTATATTTTATTTTATTATGCGAATGACTGAATATTTATTCATATTTAAATAATTATTTTTATATAATATGTTATAATAACCACAATTATAATTATTATAATAATATGTTATGAAAACACGATATTATTATACTGAAAATTATTTCACTATTAAATATCAAATATCAAAATCGTATTAAGTGTGTCAAGATCACAGTGTAGATAACAAAAATAACTAAAGAGTTGCGTTTGCGTGCGCGTAAGCATGCGATCGAGATTATCGCATATACAATGAGAACCTTGCGGAAATTTCAACGCAGATAAATCCTTTGTTTTGCAGTCACACGATAAACGCATTCCTTATGGTATATCAATTGGGAACTTGCTGCGTCTATACTGTATTCATCGCCACGAATTTGCAACTGGTTAGTACAATTATTAATTAATCGTACGCGAAATTCATCGTAGAATTAAAATCATTCATAGAATCATACAGCGATCTTTGTCATAAAAATTCGAATTTTCAAATCGTACTTGAAGAAAACTCCAACTTTTTGAAAGGAGCCATTGACTATTGTCATCTCCTTCGACTGGCAGCTTTTAAAATTTCTGATGAAATCGTTGAATATGTTCCAATTTATAAAATCTTGAACAAGCATCCTTAGTACATTAACAAATGTTTATATACCTTTTCTAAAAAAATCAATGCTAAAATTTAAGAATTTAAACCTCAGTTATTGTTAAATAAATTAATTAATATTTTTAAGAGCAAAAAAATGAAGAACAAGGAAAGAAACGAAAAATAAATATGTAATTCAGTTAAGTCCCAATCTCAAACGAGGTTCGACTATAATCGATTAAATCTAATTTGATTTTAATTAAAGTTCACTAACCCGATTTAAATATCAAATTGGAACATTTAGATTCAGGAAATTTAGATGTAATTAATATCAGTGAATTTTAATTATGACTTAGCTAATGTTAGCTATATTTAATCAGAGTGCATGTGAAATTAACTATACTCAATTCAAAACTCGAATCAAATTCAACTAAAGTCAATTATGGTACAATAAGAGTTAATTAAACCTAGTTCAATTAAATCCGATTAGATTTCAGTAAAACCTAATTAAACCCAACTTAACTAAACCCAATCTGAATTCAGGCAGTGTCAATTAAACCTAATTAAACTTCAGTGAAATTTAATCAAACGCAACTTGACCAAATTCAATCTGAACTTATGCGACATTAATCAAATCCAAGTCAAATCTAATCAGACTCTACTTAAATCCGACTAAAGTCAGATAGAATGCACTTAAATTTAACTAAATTCATTGACAATTCAGCTAAAGTCCCCTAAACCTAGTTAGTGTCGCTACTAACTAATACTAATGCCAACTGAACTCAATTAGAATTTTTTAAAATTCAGTTACACTTAATCAACATCGATCTACCGTTAATCAAACCCAATTCCGTTAAACCTACTCAAACTTCGCCTAAAACTAATTATATCCACTCAGAATGTAGCCAAATTTAATGTAACCCTAAGCGCAGCTTTCTACACAAAACCAACCGCGCGAACTCTCAGTCCAATTACAAGCTTCATAAATTCGATTAAATTGAATAAAAATCCACCTAATGTTAATTAAACCTAATTCAAATCTACTCCAATTTCGTTGCAACTAATTAAGTCCATCGAGCTGAATTTAACGTAACTCTAAACCCAGCTCTCATCGCCAATCTAATCGCGAGAACCCTCAATCCGATTAGAATGTTCTTAAATTCAACCAAACTTAATAAAAATCCATCTAACATGGATTAAACGTCAATTCCGTTAAACCGCACAATTCTAATTGGCGTCCGATTGATGCCAGCTAAATTCGATTAGAATTTTCTTCGATTCGAATCCAATCAAAATCCATGTAAACGTTGACAAAATCCCATTACCATTAAATTCCATCTAAAACTAATTATATTCAGCCAGAATGCAGCTAAATTTAACGTAACTCTAAACTCAGCTTTCCAAACAAAACTAACCGCGAGAACTCTCAATCTAGTTCCCCTACCAACTGACCAAATGACATCACCTGTTTCGTTGCCACTATTCTCTATCATTCCGAGCAACGTCGGCAGAACGGTGACTCACGAGATTTCGCTACTCTCGTTAAACTCGCGCTGATCCAGCTTTTACCGCGAGGAATCCCGTTCTCGAGCGGCGCGACTAGAACCGTGTACGCGATGTGTAGGCAGAGAAAAAGAAGCATGTAGGTCAGGGAAACACGTCGCGAGGAATAAACGATTAGACGGTCGACGCGTCGCGTCGCGTCGCGTCGTTACGAACCTCGTGAGTCAAGGTGATAATACGTGGTTCAGGTTCGTTGACATTTCATCAGGCGACAGGATGAAGTCAAGTTTCTGTTTACGAGGACACGTGTCTCGTTTTGGTCACCGGAATTAGGAAGAAGCTCGAGAATTCGTGTACAATGAGTAATGATAGCGTTGACCGTGAAGTTACTTAGAAGGCGTCCTCAAGTACTCATTTCCTTTTATTTAGCTTTTGCTTTCAGCGTAGGACACTTGCTTTTGGTATCTGGAATAATTTTTTAGCAAGGTTGCTTCTGTTTAGAGTCTGTAACATGTGGGTTTGTCGAACGTCTGTCTTTGCTTTTTAACATTTCTCAAGTTTAATGGTTAGTTTTTTTATTTTTCCAGTCTTTCTTTAATTTCAATTTTGTATATAATATTAACTATTCTTAGTGGTTCTAATCTTCTTAATGTCAGTGATATAGGAGGATGTCTTATTCTTTATCTTTTTCATCTTTGATCAGTTGCGAATGTAAATTTGAATTTTACGTTCAAGGTTTCAGAGTTTGAATTGTGGTTAATTGTTTTAGACTTGGAGAATTGAAATATGGCAAATAGAATTTGTTAAATATTGTTTTCTGGTGTGTTTTATAAACTTTTTAGAATATTTTTTCCTACGTTCCCTTATCAAATTTTTCACATCTATGAACATTTTTAAATAAATATCCTTCCAATATACGCTCCTGGCTCTTGATATCAATTCATTTCCAACATATCATATTATATTTCTCATATCGTTATGCAATGTTTCTTACATCTTAACAAATACTTCCAAACATAATCTGCTGATTGTTATCGAAAAGTGGCATTGAAAGGCGATTATGCGATAAATTACTTCATTAAAAGAAACCCTCAAGTCATCGTCCTGACATTTACAACGTCTGTAATTTTTCTCTTTCTTCTTTAACATTGGAATTCCTATATTCGACGCATAACGTTCGCTTAACGTTACAATTTTCTTTCACACTCGTAACTATGCAAATAAAACGGACCTACTACTTTTATATCTACTTGCATGGACGCAAATTATGCAGTCGATAGTAAGGACTTTCAAGGATCAACTATCTACTTATATACTGTTCAGATATTTCACGAAGCATTCAAGGATTTACCGCGTTCTTCTAAGAACCGTACAATGTATAACGATTATGTGCTTTGTTACATTGTTACATCGAATCGAAAGGACTAGCCTGACTTGTTATAAATTATGTAAAAAGGGTCGCCTCCACTAGATTCCGCTTCGATACTTTGCTATATAACTTTGTTGCATTCTCCTACCGAGGAAATTCCTCTCACGCTTGGCAACGAAATGAAAATTTCAATCGACTCGTTTGCTAATTCTTCAGAAGTTCATTAGCCTCGTTCAGTGACAGGCAACTAGACCTTTTATGGTTGGCGCAATTGTGAGAGTTAACCGAGTGTTCTCTTTCTTTACTAAATTATTTAATCCGAGCTACTGGCAAATCGTACGACCAATAAATGAGGAATAAAAAAAATATCGGTCAAGGGTGAGACCATTTCCGATCACATGTTCTTTTTCGTCTTTAAGGATTTACAAATGGAGATTGTTTGAATTTTATTTAAGGCTAACTGCGGTGATTCATTGTATAAATTTTCACGGTTGAATTTTATCGTGGTAAATGTTGATTAGAATAAAATTCATCTCAAATGAATTCTTTGATAAAGACAGTTTATATACTAAATGTTACGGTTGTCCCAAAAGTTTCTTTCGTTTCGTAAGTGAAATATTAGATGCACGACATTTTTTATTTTATATTATTTTATGGATTTATCATTTTGTAGTAATAGAATAAAATGGATCATACATAATTCATATCACAATTTTATTGAATTATGTATGATCCATTTTGTAGTAATAGAATAAAATGGATCAAACGTAATTCAATAAAATAACATAAAACAAAAAATGTTTCCTTATAAAACGAAAAGAACTTTTGGAACAACCTGATATTAAATAATTTACTATTTAGTTAATGTTAATGTTAACGTTTCAATGATATTGACTCAATGTAACTACTTCAATGTTAACGTATCATTACAAGTGCCGATACTATTGGATTATTACTGAATACTACTATGTAAATTACTTAAATATTAGTCCAATTATATTAATATATTCAATTTCATCACAGACATTGATAATACTTCAACGCCACAATTTCAACATACTCCGTGAACCTGATACACTTTCCATCGATACAATATTCCTATATGGAACTGTGCGGTCCTAATACAATCCTTTCGCTGTGACACATCACGTAACACAAAACCAGCTACGGTGACTCACGAAACTATTTGAACACGTGGCATATCAAACATTTATGGAAACCTACATGTATCATGAACGTTATTGAAACTAAATTTTCCGGAGCCTCTGAAGATATTTCAATGAAGGTTTATAAGTAGACTGCACTTTTTTATACGTTTCTATAAAATTTCAAAATGCAAAAAATGCACATGATACATAAAGGTATAGAAAATATTGCTTATAGTAATTTAGGAGATAAAACAAGCCTCTATTTGAGTATCTCGTAACAAATTCAAATTTAATTAACAGTTTAGTAAAAGGCAAGATAATATGGTAATATTTTATTATATTTGTTACGAGATATTCAAATAGAGGCTTGTTTTATCTCCTAAATTACTATAAGCAAGATATTCAAATTTAATTAACAGTTTAGTAAAAGGCAAGATAATATGGTAATATTTTATTATATATCTTCTGTGATATATTCAGGAAAGTCTCGTACAATAAATATTCAAATATTTTCGTGAGTCACTCTATATCCCAACAGGTGTCCTTCTCTGAAAAGGAATTCCGAAGCCCGCCGGGTATTCGTCAATAAATCAAGCAACATCGTTGCAGGCATAGGTCATGATCTTCCTTATTTCCCTTGGGAGAAACCAGTGTTCTCCGACATTCACGCGCGGTAGCGCGCAGGATTTTAAGTTCTCGCGAACGTTTCATCCAACGTTCTAAGCCACTTGCCGTAATAACGTGTGTCGTAACGCCGCTTAACTATCCATTACATTGCGTAGTATAGTTTGCACTGGTGTACGGCGAAACCGACGTACACCGCCCTCTCATTCCTCGTCCAGTTTCTAAACGAGTTCCACCGTTGATGGAATTTCGTTGAAGATAATCGTTTGCCCCTAGTATCGGTTAAGGGATACGGTCATGGCAACGCACAATGCGACAGACAGTGGACAAAAATCGAAATAATCGATTTTCATTTTATTATTCGATGATATTCGTCAGTCTTTGAATAAGCAAATTTAATGTAAAAAATAATTTCGTCAAACATCGATATGGGATTTGTAAAAATCGTCTGTACATGAAAATCTAATCGCTTGGAAATTGGTTCGTTGTATATTCTCGTTTGTTAGTTCTTGTCACATAGCGTTTGGAACATCCTAAATATGGAGAGTCTGAGTACGAGATACGTCAAATTTTAATTTCCAATTTAACAGTTTCTTTCTTTCTTTAAAAATCGATTTAAAAAGAAAAGGTTCCAGCTATTCTGTAATTTTAATTGTTCTGTACCAAGAGGGTACTGTATTATATTGCTGCATAATCTTTGCTACAGTATCTCTTTAGCGAAATACATTGGTAATCACGATGTAATGATCGACTTGGTTAAGAAGTGGATTTCTGACCACACTTGTCTGAAAGAAATTTTTGAAGCTGTACAAAAACTGTCTTTGAAATCTTAAATCTTGTTCGTTACTAAATATCGAAGCAATATCTGACGAAACGGAAGACAGGATAAACGATCTCTGCATGACACTTACAAAGAAATGGGAAGCTTATTCTCCACATCAGCATTTTGCTTAGTTAAACATCACCGTGTGTGATTATACAAAGAATAATAAATATTCACGACTCGATCATCAAATATTTAAACTGAGTCAAAGAGTAGGTAGCTAACAAAGAGTTGATAAACAGACTCTTACTCACGTCGAATCACTTAATATCAAGTTTCAGGAAAAATGCACGTTATATGCATTTTTTAACCTTTGTCTCGAGTTCTCATTCAAACGCCTCACTGTGTAACGTTTTGTTTCTCGTACTTTGTCTTTGGACACAGAAAACACATTGCATTGGTAATCTGTTGAGAATGGTTTGATCAAGTTTGTTTCAGTTTAATTTGGTTTACTTCGCTCTATTTGAGTTTCTTCCAATCGATCCTCAATTCTTTTGGAATAGGTTTGGATTGGATGTCGTGGATCTTTTGTTTGTTGGAAGTGGTTCGATGGAGTTTAGTCAAGTTTACTTTCATTGATAATAAATACCACTTAATACGAAATATTTAACATCTAATTGCACTACAGCAACAGCAAAAAATCTCACCGATCATTTGTTATATAACACAACGAGCAACCAAATCAATAACCATAGGCTATCATTCAATTTCCCAATCAACCAATTAAACTCACCACTCTATAATTTTCTATTTTTTAAAAATAATGATAAGACTGGGTACGAAAGAAGGAACAGGATTTAAAGGACTGCGTTCTAAACGGAAGTTCCAAGCTGAACTCGAGGACTGATTAAACGTAATAGTTCGATCTGTTGTGTAACGCACGTGAACCAATCGGAATCGGTTCAATCTGGCTGCAACAGGAAATAGGGTGTAGTTCTCTATCGGTTCGAGGGTAATTTTTTCACGGCAGAACATGTCCATTCGTGCGCTCTGAAATGAAATCGAACCGGTTTCGCTAATATCTGAAACCCTCAGGGAACACACGCAGTCGATTGTTCCTCGATATCAGAAATTACTTCTAAATTGAAAAATATAGAAAATCGAAGCACGAGGAAGAAATTGGAAATAACGATAATAACAATAATAATAACGTCGTTAATTAATCGCCGCAGTGTGCTACACATATTGTCAACCGTCCAAGAAAACATATTATTTTCTATTGTACCGTTCGTAACAAGCGATATTTCATTCAGTTCATTCTTTTCTTTCGTTCAAAAACACCTCTTCACAATATGTCAGATAAATATGATAAATATTACTTTTACATATTTATTTGTCCTTTTCGAGAATTTTTATGTTGCTTTGTATTACTTCGAATATATTAAAAGCGTTTATTCAAGTGCGATTAATTTGATCGAAAATATTTCAAATCTGTATTTAAAAAATTTGAATTTAAATTCGTATAAGTGCAATTGGTAAAGCGATTCGCAATTTTTTTGCTCGACGTTACTGTAATTTGACGTAACCAGGAATCAAACCTTAGAATCCGATTAATTGATATCGAATTCCAGTAAAACTCCATTTATCTATATCTTAAATTCCGAATTTAAATATCACACAAGTTGGACGACCAATTTCGTTCCACGTTCTATCAATTAATAATTTATTAAGCAACGAGTAACGCGATTCGTTCGTTTTTCTTTTTTAACGTTAATTTAACCTTATTGTAAACTATTTATCTTTCAATGAGTTTGGACGATTAAAATTCCACTGTAGTTTCTTAACGTACGAGCAACGATTCTAAACTCGTTGTCTATCCAGTGGATGCCCTTGTAATCTGATTAAGGTGTTCTGCCCTCTTAATCGTACATCCTGAATCAAGTCAGAGAATTAGAATAGCGAGAGCTATCCGCCACGGTCGTGGAGTCACCGCGAAAAAACGAGATAAATCAAAATGGTATGCCTGAAGGCGATCTACACGATGTAGAAGGCGTTTCAATTCGATGATTTCTTTTTCTCTCACTCGTTCGCGATGTCTAGAGGACTTTTGTTTCGAGACAGGAACGAAGTGATTTACAATTCGCTTCGTTGAGCGAAGTATATCATGAAGTATATATAAAGTACGTTTTATTATGCAATATGTTACCGAACTTTGGTGTTCCAAATGAAGAGACAAATCGAAGATATAGAATGGAACTTTTTCATACGACGCTTGGTTTTCGAGAAAATCGAGTTTGAAAATATGCCAAGTACATAGAACTTGGCTTACGTCGGACCGAACGAAAGTTATTAAGACTTGACAAGAGGTAATTCTATATTTGAAAATAAGTCAAAAGTGTAGGATAAAGTTTCTTCGTGAGATAGTTCCTTTTCGGAGAAGAATAAATATGCAAATTTAATATACACGTGTACTAGACCAGTCCTTAACCAAACACGTCTAAACTCTGTTTCCTTGAGAACCAGGTGTGCAACGGAAAGATTTTATTCTGCATTTCTGATCATATTTTCGCACGTGAAATAACTTCCTGTTGATTATTTACGCATACCCATTCTGCAATTAGTCGACTTTAAATATACTTGATAAATTTCCAAGCTCGATTTTCGTCAGAACAAGGCGTCACAGGAAAAAATCCTATTCTATAATATATTTTTTACTTGTTTTCTCATGTAGATTCTCCTCCTTTTGGCTTGTGCCGTCGGTTTGGTAACACTCTGTATACGGTATATTAATTGGTGAAACGTTGATAGTTAGCGGTATGTTGTGTGATACCGAGTCTGACAGAATTGGCTATTTATAGCGAACCATACATTTATTCTATACGGATATTGTAATTTATTAATTGGGACGTTATAGGTTTTGGATATAACGAGTGATTTATTTGCAGATTACTATGATTCTTAAATCATATTTGATATGGTAGTGCGTCTATAGTGAAATAAATTCTTACATTGAGAATAAAATATATTAGAGTAAAATGAAATATTTGTACTGAATATTATTGTAATAATATTATTTCGTGCTCTTTTTATCTTTCCTTCTTGATTGTTCTACGCTTTCTAATTTGATGTATTTAACAAAGCAGTCTGCCGATGATGGAATACTTATTTCTGATACTTCTATATTTAACATAGTACTACGTTTTATCTATCATTCCTTGGTTTATCGAACTATATACCGCATAGTAATCTATACGTAGTGGAGCGTTTATTTTGGATATTACTATGTTTAACATGACACTATGCATACAGGGTGTCCCAGCTAGGGTCAGCCAGGCCACTTAAATACCTCTGTCGTCTTTAACGCGATGAAAAATATTCGTAGCTCGAATTAAATGATTTCCAAAGGGAAATATCATGGAGCAAGGTTTCTTCTTTGCTCGGTTTTTTTCTCAGTCTTTCCAAGGTCATCGTCATCTTTTATGTATGAAAGGCGTATTTTTTTCTATTGCATCTTGTAGCAGACAAGGGAATACATATGAATATGCCTGAGTCATGACCTTCGGATCATTTTGAACACCAAAAGAACGATGAAATTGTAAAACGGTGTTAGCATGGCATGTAAATTTACAGTTTATGTTATTAAATGTTCAAAGATTTGAAAGAAACTTAAATGCGTTTATCCGGCTGGAACATTTCGTGTAACAATATATTTCCTCTGTAACGTAACTGTGTACTAAGACTTTTACTATTTACTTTTCTTCGCCAGTTTTACCACAGTTATGGTACTACTTTAAGTACTAATGTCATTACTTTTACTATTGGCTTTTACTCTTTCGCCTACATTACAGTACTACCTTATTCGACTATCTCAATCATCTTTTCCAGAGTAAGAACGCGTATTACGTTCTTCTTCTCCGTATGCTCTTACCATTAATTGCAGTATGCATTATACGTAGTAAATACGTTTCAGAGTAACCGGTACCTTCACCATATCATTACCTACATAGCCATAACTATCTATACCGAACCATACTTATTGCACGTTTCACGTGTAACCTACTACATAGTAACTGGTATTACTACACTTGCTGTATGCCCACGTGTAATCAACTAGCATGTGCCGTTACTATACTTACTACACGTTCCACGTGCAACACAGTGTAGCATTATACGCGTAACATTATAGAATCTGAGCTGAAAAATATTTGACTAGAACGACAGTTTTTGATGTTTTCGAGGTCCTTGAAGTCGAAAATGAGGTTCGTTCTTCACGGAAATAAGACGCAGAAAATTTCCACGTAAACTTGTCGATGTGTGACGTTCTCGTAGATTTTGACGACACCATTTTTTTAAATTTCGTACTTTTAAACTACCGTGTGCATTAATTTACATGCATTTGAATCGTAAGTATCGCAGTAGGTTTGGTTTACTCTTTAGTTTCGGTTACACTACTATGTGTTCACACGGGAAGCGATAAAATTGGCATTTGGAGAGCATTGGCATTGACTGTGCCATTACTTGTTTTGTTTCGTCATTGCAGTTGAGACCTTGGCCGGACAAATGTTCATAAGGTTGAATTTTTTAAATCGTTCGTTTCTCTGAGATATGGCCATCTTATTCGGCTTTAGCGACAAAAATAACCGCCGAAAAGACACGTTCAGTTGGAAGATTTTGCAGTCCGCGTACCGTATTTTATCTCAGCATCGTTATATATTAATTAATTGCGTTACGTATTATGTTTATTCTATTCAGGTTTTCAGATATTACCCAGCGAACACGTGGACATACTTGTTCGATAAAGAACGACAATCACGTTCTTCCGTCATCCGAAGCACGCATAATTATCGTGATCTCAATAAAATCAGCGATCGTGAGAAGCGTTACGCGATTCTCCGATTCTACATATAGTTCATCGGCAGAAACGTAATATGTTTCTACGATCGATAAGCTACGTTCACAACAAACACGTGGAATTTGTTTCCTTTTCTTTCATTGAGAATACGTTTTGCATTGCTATGCTAATTTTCTATGAAACGATATGAATAAAGTGGCGGAAGAACTTCTCTGAAAAATTTCGAACTCTAAAGGCATTTGTATCTCTTTTGCTAAGCGACGAAGGAAATCTTCAACAAATTCGGTTGCGCAAAAGGATCTGTTTACTTTTTTTTCTAATGGGTTTATTCTTGGTTTTCATTACGACAAGGAGACTGTCTGATGTCATATTTGTATTCTTAGTGCCATGGTTGCATGTTGATAGTTGATATTGATAAGTGGACGTGTGAATTCGGCTGTAAAGGAGATGAAAAATAACAGGAAGATATATTAACATGTAATTCTTTTTTCATTTTCGTGTTACTAATAATTGTGATGAGAATATCGTGCACGAATATGACGAAGATATTCTTAATATTCTGACAGGTTAAAAATTTTACAAGAAATCTAAAACCAATCGCGATAAATCTTTATGAAAAAGATTAAAATGTAACTTCTACAACGACATATCTGTAACATTTAAAATTAGACGTGAAGTTATTCAAAAATTTGTAATTTCCTACCAATAATAAGCTCAATCAATCCCTCGACAATCAAATTTCTAACTAAATTTTGTATTCCAACGTCAGAAACAGACGGTGGTTCCATCAAAATTCTGCAATTACGTACAAATGAAAAGTGCTGGATTTTGAAATATAATTACACATTTGCATAGCGAAAAGTATCTTTCAAATCCCTTCAAAAATAAATATTTCCCTAAATATTAATCCCTGTGAAATAGATATTTCTACCTTGGCCACGTATTTATCAACAATTGCTATCGCGAATGTTTACGCAACCTCGTGTTTTGTGCAAGAAAATATTAAATATTATAACGAGCACTGTGCTTTGAATATTCCACATATTTCTGCATATCATGCATTTTTATCTTTTCTGCATCTTTACATTTTTCATAGATGCAGAAACGTGCGCAGTCTAATAATTATATAAAATACGTTCGTTGCTATAATGACGTTTACGTAAGTTTACCATTGGGAAGAAACTCTTTCTTTCACGGAACACGCTAGGGAAATTGTACTCGTCCCGGGAAACTCCATGTATCGTGGCAAAAATGAAACTCCTATTAGAATCGCGTTCGTTGCGTCACGTTTCTCTATTACGTAAGGCGAAGGTTGAGCCGATGGTAAATGGTATGTGTTAAGAACGGAGTCGCGGCCCATTTCCGGTCGCCCTTGAATTCGAAACGCAATTACGCCCGATATCGACGACACTGCGAACCGATAACGATCGTTGTGTCGACGTTACACTTGCAGAATTCTAGCGTGTTGCGTGAAATAATCATTTACGCGTTAAGGCTACTGTATCGAAATTGAAATTCCGACTGTACGTTATTTCCTATATCATCTGTACACGATGCAAGTTTTAAAGAGCTCAGCCTTTTCGAGACGGTGTTATTCATCTTCGAAGTTGAAAGTTTGAACGCGTAATTCCCTTAATAAGTCGCTGCAAGAATGTCCGTCTGATTAATTACGGAAAAAAACAGTTCTCGTAAAGTAGTTGAAGAACTAGCATGTTGTGCAAGTTGGCTAGAAGAGTCTTCTCTTTCTTTCTTCTTCTGCTTTTTTTCAACTTTCCGAATAAAAGTAATGTGGTAATATCGGTATATTATGACGCGAAATTGCCGATCTGTTCATTTCTGAATTGTTTGCCAGTGTAGAAACGTAGAAAGTATAGACAGCCAAGAAATTGCTTCCTACAGATAGAATCTCAGCCGTGCGCGTCGAGTCTCACGACCGACGTATTTTATTTTTGAATTTATTCTATTGTAACGCTGTAAATATTCTAAACGCGAAACCATAGAAATTACACGGTGTAAAATGGTCAACCTTGCGACGCTTGTCATTTTTGCATCGTATACGAATTCTTTTACAATTGCACTGTGAAATGATTTTCAAATTGATGATAATTTACAGGATAATTCTAAGGAAAAGTGGAGTTTCTTTTTGAATTTTCTTGGCAACGCCTCGAGTCTGTGTTCGTATCTTCTTCGGAATATTATCATAATACAAATCATGATACAATCTTCTTAAGGAAGAAGGGATAGCATAAACAATTTGATCATATTGCTTTCATTAAGAAAATTGTCCTATCGAATGAAAGAAAGTTGATTTCGTTGCTGATACTCTTTATCGCAATTATTAAATATTGATCTTAAAACTTGTCCAAATGTAATTGTTGCCTTTTCTATCTCATTTTATAGTTGTCATTCGTGTTTGTACACTGGAGAGATCTTTTTGTACCAAAAAGTATTTATAATCAGAAAGAAATTATCATAGATAGATGTAGAAAGAATCTTGCAGAATATAGGAGAATCCTGGTTGTTTAAATTAATTAATCGATTGATTTTCATACTGAATTACTTGGTTGTTAATACCCTGAATCAAAATGACATGAAAATCTTCGTGATATTGGATTGTAAATCGATTTTTCAATTCAGCTTCCGAGATTTCAGAAAAATAGCAAGATGAATTATGTCAGTTCTTGCGTTCTTAAAACGTATAAAAAGAGTAAAGAGAAGATTGAAAGTTTAATGTCTGTGATTATCTATTTACGTGTAAAAGATCGATAACAAGTCAAAATACGTATACGTTGTACATAGACGATTAGCAGATAAATTAGACGATAGACGATAAATAAAATTGAAAAAATAACAAATTTTCTCTGCCTTGTGAAATATAATTTGCGAAGGAAGAAATTTGAAAAATCATCTCTATCATCGCTGGTAACATGCAACTAACTTCCATTGCATCTTTAACTGTTTATATTCGTATCAACATTTCTCATGTTATCGTTCGTAATATCAAATTAATTCCATTTTTAGTACGTTGATTTTTTACTTTAACCAACGTTGTTTCTCTTTTTGTTTTCAGGCATTGAAAACATACGTTTCTGACATTGATGTCAGGTTGTATATGTTGGCAATTTTGATACCTTTAATTTTGGTCAATTGGATCAGAAATCTGAAGTTCCTGGCGCCGTGTTCGACGGTCGCTAATTTCATTACGTTCGTCAGCTTTGGCATAATATTGTACTACATCTTCAGGGAGCCTTTGACGTTCGAGAATCGAGAAGTGATTGGAAATGTTGAGAATTTCCCTCTTTATTTTGGCACTGTGCTATTCGCCCTCGAAGCTATTGGCGTGGTGAGTACTCGTTCGGTATTTCAACATTTGGAAATCGAAATTACGAGAAATTCGAAGATCTGAAAATTTCGAGACTCGAAACTAAACACCTTAGAGATTTAAAAATTTGGAAATTCCAGAGACCAAGAATTACAAAATTCCAAAGCTTAGAATTTTAGAGAATTCGAATATTCGCAGATACTTGAATGTTCGTTGGAATGTAACTGTAAGCTCGAAAGTTCGATAATTTGGAAATTGGAATACTCGAAAATTTAGGAATTCGGACATTTAGATAATTACAAAATTTAGGAATTCGAAAGTCTACGTATTCGAAAATATGCAAGTTGGAAAACTCGGCAGCTCAGAAATCTGAGTACTTAAGAACTCGATACTTGAACATTCCAATATACAGAACTTACAAAATTTCCTTAGCCAAATGCTAAATTTTCCAAATCTCAAATATTTCCATATCTCGCGCCATATCTACAAACGCCTTTAAACTGCAACTACATTGTCGAACCTTGTTCCGTCTTGTTGCAGGTAATGCCATTGGAGAACGAAATGAAGAAGCCAAAGACGTTCATACGTACGTTCGGCGTCCTAAACATTGGAATGGGCGTTATCGTAGCTCTCTATACAGGACTAGGTTTCTTTGGTTACGTTCGTTATGGCAGTGGCATCAAGGGTAGCATCACCTTCAACTTGGACGAACCTTTAGCCCTCGCCAAAAGTGTTCAAATTTTATTGGCTATAGCGATCTTCTTCACTCATCCGATTCAATGCTACGTGGCGATCGACATCATCTGGAAGGATTACCTCGCACCAAATCTTGAGAAGAATTCGCATAAGCTGTTGTGGGAGTACGTCTTGAGGACTTCGCTCGTTCTTTTCACGTGTAAGTGAATGTTTCGAGTCCTTCAGCCAACGTGACGTCAATTCGAGCCAGGTCGGACGATGACCGTTGTTGATATAGTATTCAGTTGCTCATATCGTATATTGCTCAAGTACCAAAACATTTTTCCCTCTACGACAATTCCTTGTAACGTTGACGTCGATGCTTCAACAGCCTTCATGCGATTAGCCTACGAAAAGGTTTTGAATTGTTTGCTGTAGCGATGAGAGTAATACCTTCGTAAAGGACCTTTGATTTTTGATAGCGATTAATAGAAACATAGTTTCGTTCTGCTTCTGGTCGTTTGGTTTGTTAGTACTTGCTTATTGTTATATTTATAATTGCTTGGTTTTTTTATATTTTGAGTTTTAGTTTGGAATAGGATTAAGTGAGAATTTAATTAATTGTAGAGTGAATTGATTAGAGTTTATTGGAATTGAGAATTAATTAGAATTGGAAATTTCAGTTGGTGTAGGTAAGCTTTCTGTGGTTATTCCACGAATTCTCCTTTTAATAATAGAGCAATGTGTTATATTTGATTCTATTTAAATGCTGAATTTGTTCTTCTAATAAGTAAAGAAATATTTCTCATTGAAGGGAACTTGATTTTTGATCCTAATTTATGTGACGTAGTTTTGCCCCTATCTGTGTAATCTATTGATCATTAACTTTGTTATTTTAGCTACACCAATTGATATGGAAGTAATTGATTTTATATCTTGGGACTTTTCCTGGCTTTAATTGTACAGGCTTACTCGCGTTTGATTCAAACTGGTTAAAACTAACTGTTCCACAAATATACACAACTACTTTAGATTCTCCCTGACCTGTGACTTGGTCTCTTCTAACTCGCAGTAATTATTCCAGAGGCTTAATCGAATCTAAATCTAACTCGCTAAAAGTCTTGTTTGCCTCTTACTTGCTTCTGATAATTCAAATTCCTTACAGAACAAAGTTTTATTTAGAAACTGAAACGATCAACTAAATGCAAAACTAAAACTTTATTTCTTATTCTATCTCTACACGATCCGAGTATAATAAAATTTCCTAACAATTCAATTCTAATAAAAATGAGATCACCAACCTGTTAATCTTACACAATAATTACTCTGACAGAATATACTAAAACTTTAATCATACTTTTTCCCACCTTGTCGTTAACTAATTGATTAGATGCTTCTACAAAATGTTGTAAATAATAGAAATAATGTTATCGGCCTCTCAACATTACAAAACAATTACTCCGATCGTACCAATAACTTTAATTATCCCTACTCCCATCGTAATACTAATTAATCGACTGAAGTATCTCTACAAAGTCCTCTAAACGACAAACATAATCTTATCGATCCTCTCACTCCACTATATAATTAGTCTGATCATACTAAAACTTGAATTATCCCTACTCCCATCGTAATCTTGATTAATCGATTAAAATTATTCTACAAAATCTTCTGAACGATAAAAATAATCTTATCGATCCTCTCACTCCACGCAATAATTAGTCTGATCATACCGTAATCATCCCCTCTCTCCAATCCTAACTTTATCTAATCGCTTCTCTACAAATTTCTCTAAATAATAAATTGTAAAAGAACATCAAAGTTACAATCCCTTCGTCCATCTCAACTTTGACTAATCACTTGCTACATCCCAGCAAATGTTTCCAAACGATAATAGTAAGAAGAATTGATGCTATAATCTCTTTTCCTTTCGTATATTTCAGTCCTGTTAGCCGTGGCGATTCCGCAACTAGATCTGTTTATATCCCTGTTCGGTGCTCTGTGTCTCTCTGGTTTGGGCCTGGCATTCCCCGCCCTCATTCAAATCTGCACATTCTGGCATGTGCACGACCGCACAGGAAAGGCGATAATGATAGCAAAGAACATGTCGCTCGTACTTTTCGCGGTCCTTGGTCTCATAGTTGGAACCTATACGAGTCTCCGTGACATCATCAAGACCTTCTCTTGAACTGTGCGCCCTGGAAATGGTACAGTAACAGGTCGGTGAGGAGTACATTAGGAAAGAAGAATGAGAAAACGAGGTAGAACGAAGCGGAAGAAGAAAAGAATTAATGGAAGAATCATTGAAGATAGAGTGACGGGAGAAAAAAGTAGAAAAACTATGGCCAATGTGATAAGTTAGCTGTTTAATAAAACCAGCGGCTCGATTGGGCCGCGTATAAGATCATCTAATATTAATTTTAAGATCTTCCATTTTGTTGATGGAGAAGATGTATTTTCTGATGTATTTTTTAGAAATATGCGTTGATCGCGTGAATAGCAAATAAGCGAGGAAGATTGAAAAAGGTCGACGCCTGGCGTGTCTGATTTAATGGTACAAGCGTGCTTGAAATGCGGTTTATTATAAAATATGGTTGTGAATGGTATCGCCTGACAAGGAACTGTTTCTTTTTTTTTTTTTTTTTTTTTTATCGTTCCCAAGCCGCCGTGTCTTCTCTGACAGCATGGCGGATGGAATTTCAATCGAACAGTGATATTTTGATACTTGGTTGGTTAGATCGCGAGAAAAAATAAAGACGTTTATTTATGAACGTGGAGGCAGATTGAGCTGCACAGTTCGACCTTTAACTATTTAACGTGCATGTAGATTATCATGACGTGCTGTTCGTAACTTGAAGTAAAATAGAATAATTAATTTTTCGCAATTTTTTTTTTTAACTCTGTTGCAAGTCTTGAATATTTATTTACTGAAGAAAAGAGAGTACAGTGCTGGCTATAAATACTTGGACACTTCGAGATATTAACTAGTTTTATTTTTCGATTATTTTACTACAAATCTGTTACTTCATTTAAATTCATTTTTTTTTTCAATTAGAATTGCTTTATGCAGCAAAATTCTAAACGAGGTAGGATTTGTCAGAGTCTTATAATAATTGTAACGATTAGGTGTCTTAATACTTATGCCTGGCAGTGTACGTACGATACAAATAAATTTTTATACGTATGATGAGCAAAAGTATTGGCACTGACCAGCTTATCTTGTAAGCTTCTGTGAAAAGATTTGTAAAAATAAAAAAAAAAAAAAAAGAAAAAAAATCACGGAGACATAAGAACAGTTATAAATTTCTGCTATGAGTAACTGTCGTGAAGAACTGAAACCTCTGCTCGATTCAGTTTTTTTATCACTTCCGGATTATGTGTTTGCAGAACGTTATTATTTTCATAAATTTCTCGAATCGATTTTTGTATCAGTTTTACAGTAATTGATGCTTAATGTTTCAATATGAACAGTTTATTTACTATTTTATTATTATTTACTATTCTTATTACACAACTGTTTAACGATAAGAGACTTGATATATTTACACTATAGACTTGAAAATTATTTTACAAAAAAAAAAAAAGAAGAATCGTAAATTTTACATTACAACAGTAAAAGTGCTTTTATATTTTGTTCGAACTTAATATATTTTGTAACGTTGAAGAAATATTTGATCGGAGATAACGTAAAGAATGCAGCAGGGTTAAGCATAAATCTATCAGCTTGTTGATTGTTGTTCCAAAAGAGAAATTCATAAATAATATTCTCATTGTTACGTCGAATTCAAACGACTGAATAACACATCTTGCGTAAGGTGTGAGGCGTTTGCGCGTTAAGTGGTTAAGAATTATCTGATGATTAACGCGATTATGATCGAGTAAATGTGTTCTAACCGCTATGATTCTCGTCTAAGCTTAAGATTGATAAGTGAAAAATGAAATGTGTTCATCGACGATGATGAGAAAGCTCCGCTTGAGACATCATTTCATTTTTTATTCGAGAAACATTCGTTTCTCCAAAGCAAGCGACTAGCTTTGCTAGCGAAACTCGTGTTTTCCTCTTTGTAGAAATATCATTTCGCCATTGTTTCCGTGTTCTGGACAAAGAGATCACGGTGCAAATTATTTCTAGAGATAATTGGCAACTAATTAACCGAAACAAGGAATGATATTTCGTTGAATTTTCGATACGGACGATGTATGTGAAATAAAATTTATGAATATCGTGGATTAGATCACGGAATTTGATACAGACGATTTATGTAAGATAAGAAACGAAACAGATGATGATCGCGAAAGAACAAAATCCCTCGGTTTTTAAGTACAACGTAACTATATTATTTATTAATTGTATTAAGGTAAAGTAAATTTAAAACAAGTATGTCTTTTTTTTTATATTAATAAAGCGAGGCTGTACTTGTTACGCCTTGCTCGTTCAATTAATAAATTAATGTCGAAGATTATGATCGATTATTGTGTGGATTATAAAATGGATCCCTTTTTGTTTTTGAAATCTCTATTTTATTGCTGAGAATATTATCAGTTGTAGCCATGAATAAATTTGTTGTGACTAGTTACAAGGTGATTGTTTATTTTATAAAAATATACCAACAATCCTTAAACTATTTCCAAAGTTCCCATATAAAATCTGCAATACATAGACTACGTATGAATCTAATTCAATATGTACATACGAGTGCGTATAGCCCAGCTATAGCTTGGAACAACGTAATGGATATTCAAGGACACAAACCATTTCCCCCCACCACATTACTCTGATACTCACTCTTCGATATATGTACTCTTAATTTCAGAAAAAATGACAAATTATTTGTAGTTTCATATAAAATATTTATTTGCCAAGATTCTTTTAGTGTGACTAACTTTTGTTCATGCAATCCTTTTACTCTGATTTCAAATGAACTTCCCAAGAAGAGACACAGAAAACAGAATAAAACTTATACCCCAGTTTTCAGAATATATCAGATGTTTCAAAAAGTAGTACTATTACTGGAAATGAGATAGAAGAAAACTGTTGAACAGAAGCTTTCATTATTCACATAACACAGCTTAGCCTACTTTAAATATAGAACTTTATACGCTTCTTTTATAAAAGAACTTGGGAACAGGGAAATTTGAAAGATTCTCCTGAAGTATTATTCTACGAATTTCTTTCAAATTTACATAACAAAATCTCTCTATTATTTACATAATAGAACTTACTCTAATTCAAATATAAAGATATGTTAGACGCAGAAAAATTGGACCAAAACTCCTGATCTTTTTACGTAAAAGATTTCTTTCTTTGATCTAAATGTCGTTACAAAAAGCTTCTCTCTTTCAAAAAGTTTCCTGTAAAATCTTTCACAAAAAATCCCAGTAATTTCTCTTTTCGTCTAACAAACTATTATTTAAAGAACAAAAACAAAAAAGGATACGACAGAAACTTTCTATTACACCGTACTTACACAAAGTAAAATGATGCAAAGCTGGACCTTAGAGGGAATCAAAATTGTCCAGGATTATAGGACAGGGTACAGTGGGGAAAGTTGACGGTGGTGGGTTTCAGCGCAGACGCCATGAGATTTTATTCCAGCAAAGGGCGTATAGATCGCTACTGGGGTGGCTGCCCCCACATACCTGGAAGCGAACCTGGTGCAGACAGTTTCTCGTCACACGTGTGCACGCGACCCCATGTCGATAAGACATTCGTCCGGATGTGTGCGGTCAGCACACGCATCCTCGTGTTTCACATCGGCGGCTTAGCACGAGGCAACAGTTATTTTCCCTGAAAAAAGACCGTCTAACATAAGTTTGGTCAGATATAAAGAATCGTCAAGTTCCTTGGTTATTTCAGTGATGAATTCGAAGTTTAAACGTGGACTTGTGTGTGACAATCTGTGAATGACTTTGGATAAATAGTTGAAAGTATCTGAAATAGAAGCTGGAACTAAGCTAAACCTAATGCAACGCTGATTCACGGTGCATTAAGTTATGGTTGAAGCAAGTTTGTAATTATTGAATGCTTTTGAACTATCGTCGAAGGCATCTGGAGTATAAGCCAGAGTTAAGTTAAATCCAATTCGAAGGTAATTTATGGTGCGTCCAATTAAGGTTGAAGCTCGCGTGTGGTAATCATTGGATGATTTTGAATTATAGATCAAAGCGTGCGGAATATAAGCTAGAATTAAGTTAATTCAAAGCTACGTTGTGCAGTGTCAAGACGAAGTCGGTGCTTGTGCGTGGAAATTATCAATTGTTAATGCAAAGTTAATTCAGATATGAGTGAAATCTAGCTCTTTGAGCGGTAAATTGGATAAGTTGAAATTGAATTTGCTATGTAAAAAGTGGTAAACGCGTTAAGAAGAAAGAAACCTAATAAAAATTTAGTCCTTTGAGTAGCAAAGTCATGTATAGCGAGCCGTTTATTCTTACCGTCATTGAAGTAACGCAGTTGGACTGTGCGGATTAATAGAAAGAGTGTGAACGAGGAAATTTTATGAGACGCTGATTAACGTGGTTCGATCGTAACACTTTTGGATTTTAGTTCAATGTTCGGGGGTTGGTAGGTTACGTAACGTGCAGCTATAGAAGGGTCGTCGATGGTGCAGAAGCGATACACTTTCAGTGTAACCCTGAATCCTATTTCTTCTTCTTGGAAATTATAACATCGATTTTCTTTCTTCGTGTGACGAGGGGATGAAAAGTAAGTGTTATTTAAAGATTCTTTTTGTATTGACGCTACAACTGCTGGTCTTGAATGCGTGCTTCAATATGTCAGAGATAAACGATTACAATTTGAGTGATGTGATAGAAATAATGAAATATAGAATATAATATAATAATAATAATAATATGACGAAGTAAAATAATATGCAATTCCTATTTTATTTAATTCCTATTTAATTTCCAAGTCCTATTTTAATAGAATTAATTTTACTAGAAATATTTGTATATTTTTATTAATTGTAAAATAAACGATCTAGAACTCGTAAAAACGATGAAATTGATAGTTCTTTGTCAGTGAAGGGAATTTTTGTTCCTTGCAAATATTAGTTCCTAAATTCTGTGATATAATTTTGACAATATTGCTGAATATCTTAGTATTATTTTGAGGCCTGATCGAAGTACCTTGTTGCTTTTTGGCATCAGCTCTGATTTACCTTTCTTTGTTAACTTAATTCTATCAAAATATACGAAACATATTTGACTATCCTTTTAATAAACTTTGCGTTATTTTATTAAAATCATAAGTGACTCATTGCATCTTTTCTATCTATACTGTTCCATTAAAGTACGTTACTGTTAAAATTACAATATTATCATTTTTTTACTTTTTTCTCTTTTGTTGTTTTATTAAATTATTTTCTCTTATATTTTATATCATTTTTCCCCCAAAACACGTAAGCAGGAATTACAATCTTTCTGTCTTCTAAAGTACAAATTATATTTAAAGACACGAATAATCACTTGCTGTTGTAGAATTCACATTTAAATATATTTCATAAAAAGAAACGCCGCTATTTTTGCAAAATACCAAATATCCATTTAATAAAAACAAAGTAAATTTCTCCTTAATCTTAAGAACTAGAAACGAACTAATGATTATTAATAATGCAGAGGAAATCATAGTGGGTCGAGTGACCGAGTAATACCTCAGCATATACGTATACACACCTTCTACGATCAATATATCCCCTTTGAACTCGTAGGCTGATCCGTGCATCATACTGTGCTCAATTTCTTTATCGTGTATCCATGCGAATAACCGCAACGACGGCAAGCTGTCTCGTATCACTATTGTTATCGATCATGGATAAATATCAGAGGGAGCAGCTTTATCAACGAGCTTACTAATAACACTGTATTAATGTTATTCTTGCACTTTGCAAGACAGATATCTTCTGCTTGTGCAAATTCATATCTTTATGAACACAATTTACATTTATAGTTTAATTACGTACTCGTGTTATTTTTTATGATTCTTATTAAATATTAATTAGTATCAAAATTGAGTTGTAGCTACTTAAAGTTTGGGTTTATATGATTTCAAGAAATTTAATGCTTCTTTGTATTCTATGTTTAAATTTATCTCGTAATTTATATTTTACAATATTTATAATTTACATTTAATTATAATTTAATTATATTTAATTTATACTTAAAGTTTGGGTTTATATGATTTTAAGAAATTTAATGTTTCTTTGTATTCTATGTTTAAATTTATCTCGTAATTTATATTTTACAATATTTATAATTTACATTTAATTATAATTTAATTATACTTAATTTATACTTAAAGTTTGGGTTTATATGATTTTAAGAAATTTAATGTTTCTTTGTATTCTATGTTTAAATTTATCTCGTAATTTATATTTTACAATATTTATAATTTACATTTAATTATAATTTAATTATATTTAATTTATACTTAAAGTTTGGGTTTATATGATTTTAAGAAATTTAATGCTTCTTTGTATTCTATGTTTAAATTTATCTCGTAGTTTATATTTTACAATTTGAAGAAGGTCAGGGGTTGAGAACGTAGTTTAGAAGATGATAAACTTGCGTAGGCGAGGGACGTACAATGTAAGAAATTTATCTCGTAATTTATATTTTACAATATTTATAATTTACATTTAATTATAATTTAATTATATTTAATTTATACTTAAAGTTTGGATTTATATGATTTCAAGAAATTTAATGCTTCTTTGTATTCTATGTTTAAATTTATCTCGTAGTTTATATTTTACAATTTGAAGAAGGTCAGGGGTTGAGAACGTAGTTTAGAAGATGATAAACTTGCGTAGGCGAGGGACGTACAATGTAAAAAATTTATCTCGTAATTTATATTTTACAATATTTATAATTTACATTTAATTATAATTTAATTATATTTAATTTATACTTAAACTTTGGGTTTATATGATTTTAAGAAATTTAATGCTTCTTTGTATTCTATGTTTAAATTTATCTCGTAATTTATATTTTACAATATTTATAATTTATATTTAATTACAATTTAATTATATTTAATTTATACTTAAAGTTTGGGTTTATATGATTTCAAGAAATTTAATGTTTCTTTGTATTCTATGTTTAAATTTATCTCGTAATTTATATTTTACAATATTTATAATTTACATTTAATTATAATTTAATTATATTTAATTTATACTTAAACTTTGGGTTTATATGATTTTAAGAAATTTAATGTTTCTTTGTATTCTATGTTTAAATTTATCTCGTAATTTATATTTTACAATATTTATAATTTACATTTAATTATAATTTAATTATATTTAATTTATACTTAAAGTTTGGGTTTATATGATTTTAAGAAATTTAATGCTTCTTTGTATTCTATGTTTAAATTTATCTCGTAGTTTATATTTTACAATTTGAAGAAGGTCAGGGGTTGAGAACGTAGTTTAGAAGATGATAAACTTGCGTAGGCGGGGAACGTACAATGTAAGAAATTTATCTCGTAATTTATATTTTACAATATTTATAATTTACATTTAATTATAATTTAATTATATTTAATTTATACTTAAAGTTTGGGTTTATATGATTTCAAGAAATTTAATGTTTCTTTGTATTCTATGTTTAAATTTATCTCGTAGTTTATATTTTACAATTTGAAGAAGGTCAGGGGTTGAGAACGTAGTTTAGAAGATGATAAACTTGCGTAGGCGGGGAACGTACAATGTAAGAAATTTATCTCGTAATTTATATTTTACAATATTTATAATTTACATTTAATTATAATTTAATTATATTTAATTTATACTTAAAGTTTGGGTTTATATGATTTCAAGAAATTTAATGTTTCTTTGTATTCTATGTTTAAATTTATCTCGTAGTTTATATTTTACAATTTGAAGAAGGTCAGGGGTTGAGAACGTAGTTTGGAAGATGATAAACTTGCGTAGGCGAGGGACGTACAATGTAAAAAATTTATCTCGTAATTTATATTTTACAATATTTATAATTTACATTTAATTATAATTTAATTATATTTAATTTATACTTAAACTTTGGGTTTATATGATTTTAAGAAATTTAATACTTCTTTGTATTCTATGTTTAAATTTATCTCGTAATTTATATTTTACAATATTTATAATTTATATTTAATTACAATTTAATTATATTTAATTTATACTTAAAGTTTGGGTTTATATGATTTTAAGAAATTTAATGCTTCTTTGTATTCTATGTTTAAATTTATCTCGTAGTTTATATTTTACAATTTAAAGAACATCAGGGGTTGAAAACATAGTTTGGAAGATGATAAACTTGCGTAGGCGAGGAACGTACAATGTAGAAAATTTATCTGATAATTTATATTTTACAATCTAAAGAAGATGAGGGGTTGAAAACATAGTTTAGAAGATGATAAACTTGCGTAGGCGTGGAACGTACAATGTAGAAAATTAAAAAAATGGTTTGATATGCTTATTAACCTTGATCAATGGTAACCTTTGGTTCTTTTGGCGCTCGTACGACTGTGATCCCCTTTGTGGGTCAATCGATGTGTTCTCCTCCAAACTTGACGCTAATAGGTACATACAATTTATATGATTCACATGGCCAAATGGGGTCGTTTGGCCTTCTTTTATAGGCATCCTTGTAAATCGAAGAAGAAACCATGTTTGCGTGAGTTATATTACGCCCTGGTGACGTCGAAAAGTGTTCAGCAAAGAAGAATTCAACTTCCAAGATCTAGAAACTTCATCTCACATCAAATTCGAATTTCTAATATAAAGTCAAAACTTGCTCGCAAACGAAATTCCCAAAATCCACTATACGTTTCAGATTTCCCAAACTTGAACTCTCAAAAATTCTGAATTTCAATTTTAATTCTAATTACCACTCTCCAAATTCTCTGGATCTCCAGAATCCCAAAAATTCTCACACAAACTTCATCTCAATTAATTTCAATTCCTAAACCTCCAAATTCCTTGGATCTTCAACATCTCCAAATAAACTTTGCCTCAGTTGCAATTGCAATTCTCAGATTTCCAAATTCCCTGGATCTCCAAAAAGAAAGAAAAAAAAAAAGAAACAAAATCTCACCTCGATTCCAATTCCAATCCCATTTCCCGGATCTCCAAATTCTCTGAATCTCCAGAATCTTCAAAATTCCAAATTCGACACCTTTCTCTCCGGTCTGAGAGCTCTCTGTGCTAGAGCAAATGACAAACTGCTGATCTCTGCTCATCGTGAAACGCGTCTGAAATCCATCTGCTCCCAGTGGTTGCACCGGAGGCGTAGTATCTAACTCTCGTCACGTGACAATGGAGTTCGCTGGCGGTTTGTCGCGTTGGAAATTGAAATGTTCCGCGGTTTAACGCGGCCCAGTCGCTAGACATCCTCTGGACCGTCCACATTAGCGTTAGGAGATCCATCGTGACGAAGAGATCGCGTACACCGTCTGGCGGCTCGATTTTTCGTTTTTCCCCCGCTGCGGATGTGTTTAATCTGGTGAGTCTAGACGAACAGAGTTCTCCGTCATTGTCCACCCTTAACGAACGTGTTCCTTCATTGCTACGCTAATTTGCTTCTTCTTTGTTAGGTCTTACGAGTACTCGTTTATCCCTTCCCTTCCTTTCTTCGTAGTTTCGGTTAGTCTTCCAGAGTCGTGGTTTGTGTATTATATTTTAGGGATTGTGAAGAGAGATTTTTGCAAGTTTCTTAGCAAGATCGTGACCTCTGAATCGCGTTGAATTGCGAGTTAACGAAGGTTAACGTTTGGAAGTTTTAAAAATTAGGATATTTGGAAGTTCGTGAATTTATAGTTTGGAAATTCGTGAGCTCGCGAGTTTGAAACTTGAGAATTTGCAAGTTTATCCGAATGTTTGGGTGCTCGTAAATTGGAAAATTTGAAGACTTCCGAACTTGGGAATTTGAAGTTTGTAAATTATGAAGTTGAAAGTTCGACAGCCCGCAAATTGAGAATTTCTATATTTGTGAATTCCAAGTTCAAATATTCGGGAATTTGTTAATTTAGAAGATTGGAAACTTAAAAGTTTGAAAATGTCTTAATGTAAATAGAAAAAGAAAGAGATATCATTTCTTTATATTTTTCCAACGATTGAAGAATTTTGTTAAACGCTGAATTCATCATCTAAGAACAAAGCCATTGAATTGCAAACACTGCTTAATTGGATTCTTTCAATAAATTTTCTATGCACTCGTGCGTTAGTCATTGTTTGAAACAATTTGAGTGGTGCACAATTTGAGAAGACTGGAATTTTTAATCTCTTGGTATAAGATTAAAGGTTGTTGGAATTTTTATTAATAGACTTAGGTCTGTTTCTTCATTTCGCTTCTAATATTATAAATTGATCGTATAAAACAAATTGTATAGTAAGAATAGGAATACTGTACAAAGGGTCAGAGGAAAGATTCGCTGATATTAAATTGAATCTTGAATAGAACTGTGTATCGATAGCATCGTACAATGACAGAGAATTAGTAGAGTGAAATACATGTACGAATATAGACTGTGTTAGCACCCTAATAAAAACGCTATAAACCGTAATTGATTGGTGAAATACGAACTTGTATCAAGTTAAGTTGCTAAACTCTCTTTCTTCTCTTTTTCTTTTTATAACTTGTAACATAGAAAAAAAAATAAATATATATATATATACACACATATATATATTACAATTTACCGTGGACAAATAAAAAGTGAGATCGTCTATCGGTATGAATTCTATATTTTTAGAATCTTTCATTCAACGTTTAATTTTTATTTTAATTTAATACGAAAAGTATGAAAAATGAAAAGCGTAAATTCATGTATTGATATTAATTGTAGAAATTAAATTTCTTTGTAATTTCTCGCAATCTTCTATTTTCTATATTCTCATTCCGTTTCAATGAAGTAGTCAATTTTTATAAATTTGTTATTTTATAATTTATTGCTCATAGATAAGAGATAAGACTGAATTTGTTGTAAATTCTGAATAATTTTGAGAGTCGTTCTTTCAAATATGACTTTCATGTGAATACTCGTGATTTTAACTGTGATACGATTATTTTAATCGATTATTTTAATCGATTATTTTGTGAAAGATAATCGGTCGTCGATATGATGACGCCAATTGGAATAGACAAATGGTTAAACTATTGCATAACGGTCGTCTCTCTCAGTCTCTCTTTGTCTCCCCCCACCCCCTATCTCTTCGATTGTAATATCCTTACTTTATTACACTTAGGACGAAGAGAACAGGAGTCGATTAAGAACAGAGGAATCTTATTCCGGATTTAAGTTAATTATTTGGATGTAACAAAATGTTGAAGAAACAATTAAATTATTCGTGCAATTTCCTATTTCCATTTACTTTCGACAAAATGTTCAACATGCAATATTATTCAACTCGCAAATATTTACCATTACATTTAGGACGAAGGACAGGAGTCGATTAAGAATAGAGGAATCTTATTCCGGATTTAAGTTAATTATTTGGATGTAACAAAATGTTGAAGAAACAATTAAATTATTCGTGCAATTTCCTATTTCCATTTACTTTCGACAAAATGTTCAACATGCAATATTATTCAACTCGCAAATATTTACCATTACATTTAGGACAAAGAACAGAAATCGATTAAGAATAGAGGAATCTTATTCCGGATTTAAGTTAATTATTTGGATGTAACAAAATGTTGAAGAAACAATTAAATTATTCGTGCAATTCCCTATTTCCATTTACTTTCGACAAAATGTTCAACATGCAATATTATTCAACTCACAATTGTTTGCCATTACATTTAAGACGAAGGACAGGAGTCGATTAAGGATAGAGGAATCTTATTCCGGATTTAAGTTAATTATTTTGATGTAACAAAATGTTGAAGAAACAATTAAATTATTCGCGCAATTTCCTACTTCCATTTACTTTCGACAAAATGTTACAATATTATTCAACTCGCAATTGTTTACCATCGCAATGATCTAATAATAATTTCAACTATCGTATCGCATGCGCTTCTAGCTATATAGACGTCAACAACTGTAAACTATATATCATTATTTATATAGAATACAATAGAGCAGAATAATTATATCGAATCGAAAGATATTGAATTTGCATAATAAAGAATTTTCTACAAAATTCTTCTCATACCTGTCTATTCCTCCAAAACTGATAGAAATTTTCTATATCGCACAAGGTATCTAAATTTAAACTTCATAGACCAATTTCTCTATGTGAAAAAGAAAACATGGTAGAATATCACTCGGTCAAACAAACTTAAACGAGCACGAAGCTTGTGAAAATTCTCAACCGAGCTAAAAAAACAGGAAGCAGAACGAAGGGAAAAATTGTAATACGACTTTGGAAGTGTGTCCTTACAAAGGAATTGGTTGAATAATAATTTCAGAAGCAAATTATCTAATAACAATGCGTTTTTGTCTAATAACAATGATTGTGGAATTTTCATGTAACAATTATCGGATGGCAGGTGGTTCGGTTATCAGGTGGCACAACTCTTGAGTTCTAAAATTAGCTGATGCGTAAATATATTCCCGGTGACATTGTTTCGGTGCCGAGCGTTCATGAGCCGGTTGACGTGTTCCCCTAATGTACTCTGAGGAAGTAAGAATTAGGAGATCGATTACTATACTTAAGCTGCGTCGAACGCAGTGCGACGCGAGGGCGTCGCTCAAGTAGTCAAAGGTAACGCTATTTTCTATCTCTTCCTCTACCGAAATTTGCAAATCGAAACTTTCTTTTCCAAACGCTGTAATCTGCGAAACATGGAATTATAATATCACTATAATACATTATTTTTGCATTTATCTACTTATAATATATTACAGTTACGCTCTTTTTTCTTCTATAAACTTGCTATTGCGTAATGTTCTCTGCAATACAATGAAGAGAAACAGATGTGGTTTCACTTAAAAAGCTCATAGTTACGTGATGAGTACGATTCAGTATGAAAACAAACTAATTTAATTCAACATTATAATTAATATGCAACAGATATGATACAAATATAAAAGAAAACCACCCGAAAATAAAATTTCTCGTTCGTGGTATGTATTTCACTTTTGAAACTATTTAGACCGTGACATAGATATTTTTTATGTTATAAACACAATGACGGTATTTAGGTGGCCTCTTTTAGCTGAGGCATCTCGCATAATATACGAAATGTCTGGCACGTGTATCATTCGCTCGATATATAGAAGCAATGTTTCCTTTTTCAAGAAAATGTCAATGTTTCTTTGACAAAAGATAGATTGTAATATCTGCAAGTGAGAGACATCGATGCATAAGTACAAGTGTATAAAGTATGTAACAATGTAGCTTAGATGTATTTTCAAGATTCTTGGTTGTATTATTTGTCGTGCATATGGTGCACATTAAGCTTGGTCGACAGCTTTGTTTGATATATGGCCGCAAATGGCTAAAAATCATAATAGTTATAATAAGGTGTGTATCTTTATAAAAAGGAAGATATATTGTTTCCTCTTCTATTTCTCACACATTTATTTACCTATGTGTTTTTTCTGTTTATTTTATTCCCGAAGATCGGTCAATATTTTCTGGCATTCAATTACGTATGACGTCTCTAGCGTGGACAAACATTTGAGCCAAAGTATACTGTTCGAAATACGCAATTCGAGGATCACGATTCTAGAGGACGAAATGAATCTTGACCTACATCTTACACGAAAGAAATGATCTATCTTTTTTTCCCATACGAACGTACGTAGTAAATGGTTTGAGCGAGTGGTTTTATTTATTTTCCTAGTTTGAGCAGTGTGCGCCACGATGAAAGTTAGCTGGCGAAGTACACGGAGCAAATTGAGAATATTACACGAGAAAGAAAGAAAATACAGGGTATGCCATAACACGTGGAACCCACTTCAGGAGTAAACACGAGACACAAAAACAATGAAAATGTTCATACGGACATGTGGCCCGTCTGACCTTGTTCCAAACTTGTAGCCATCTTTGTGTTTCAACAATCCTCAATTGCTTACCTTTATGAGAGGCCCTCGAAATGGCCTTCCCCGGCTTTGTATCATTTGACATGCGCCTGGAAATTTTGAAAGTCAAGCATTTGTGGATTTATTTCAACAGAAACGTGGCTTTAACTTTGAAACAAACTTAAAAAATAGGACACGTGTTCGTGTGAACGTTTATGTAAGCGACGAATGTATAATAAGCGCATGATTTTTTATTAGTTCGAGTAATCTGTGCAACAACGATTGACTGTGGATGAATTATACGTAGATGTGATCTTTTTCGTAAGGAGGAAGTTCGAGATTTGAAACCCGAGGAAGTTTAATTGCGCTTAATGCGAACACTCGACGTAATTGCAAGGAATTGGGCATGAATAAATTATGGGGATATTTGCATGAGTTTTCAGCGATACTTGGATCGTTACAACGGCAGCAAGAATATTGTATCGTTTTGAATATTTTGTTACAATAATGGCCGTTTAAATTACAATTTTCAGCTAGAGGCGGAATCAACTCGTTGTTAGTAACAAATTACTGTATCTACGATTGAATAGTAAACATGTTACTTGCAACTTTATCAATTTACTTCAAGGGAATTTAATTATTGAGTATGAAGAGATCATAATAACGTCGTTTAGTTCTAACAAGTTTCACGTTTTATAGGAGAAGTCAGCGACAAGGAAGCAAGGAAGTCAGTAAACACAGACGACAGAATTTTTTAAGAAAGAAGCAACCTTATTTCCGGCGTAACAGGTGAGCGCGATCAAGTTCACAATTTAGTACTAATTACTATGGTAGAGACAATATTCTTACCTTAGTTTCATTTATTATACAGGGTGGTTGGTAACTGGTGGTACAAGCGGAAAGGGGGTGATTCTACGGGAAAAAAGAAGTCGAAAATATAGAATAAAAATTTTTTTTTTAATTTTTCCAGCGAGACAACGATCTACAGTGAGATCCGTTATAACGAGACGCGATAAAGTGCACGCGTACCGAGCGAAAATTCAAAGTCGATTTTCTCGAAAACAAAGCCTCAAACGAAAAATTTTTATTCTATATTTTCGACTTCTTTTTTCGCGTAGAATCACCCCCTTTCCGCTTGTACCGCTAGTTACCAACCACCCTGTATTATATTATTCGTTCATTTGTTGTAAGAAATTATGATAAGTAGAGTAGGAATATTTCTGTATTTTTCGGAAACTTAAATGTAGAATTAGAAACACTCAAAATATCTACAGTGCATAGTGTATTATACCTTTTATTACTGTTTCGTAAAAATAACATTGATAAAAAGAAAAAATTGCAAAAATATTCACAGTTTAGTAATTGCATTATTATTATTATACTATTAGATTCTAAATATAATTTATTAACAGATAAAATATTACACGTAATAGGAAACTATTGAATTTTCACTGTATCGAACTTAATTTTCTAAAAAATGGAGCATCGAATGACAAAATTCTATTTCACGATTTCGATTTAATTTTCCATGCGAAATCGCCTCTTTTAAAATATTACTAATTATGTGATTGCCAGTTACGGGCTGTTACGTGATATACGTTTGTAGCATAACTTAGTTCATCGGAATATTTTTCGATATGGACATTCAAAGATCAACTATGTATACCTACATACATATTTTATTAATTTTTGCCTGCTGGTTACAAAACGAGGTTGATTTACATACATTTTTCATTCACACTTCCATCCAACCTGAATACAGACTAGCGTTCAAAGCTTAACTATTAATACTCCTGGGTCTTCTGAAAATTCATTTCACCATTCTGTTTTACGATTTTGACTTAATTCTTCACGTAGAATCATCCTTGTTAAAATTACTGCTAATTATATATGATAATGCTATTTATGGCATGTGTACATCGTTTCTAGCTTAGTTCATTGGAAGTTTTTCGGTATGAACGTTCAAAGGTTGAGTATTAACGGTCGGAACACAATGTCAATGACCAAATGAAATTGTTAACCAGCCGGTCGTGGCTGCAACATCGGGCTAAACGCCGCTTTGTACGCGATAATAAGCACCACTGACACAGATAAATGAGCGCCGAATTTAACTTGTCGCATTGAACCAGGCTATGTCAACGATTCGTTCGGCGTGTGAAGCCGGTGTAAGTAAAGCTGCGTTGCTTATGCACTTTATTGGTGTTAATCAACGTTTTAAGTAATAGAGACGCATAAATTGATGATGAAATAATAATTATAAATTTAAGGATATAAAATTTCTATCACATTCTTACGGAATTATAGAAGTCGCAGCGGGGTTGAAATTTGTTATTGCTTTTTTATACAATTGTAATTTATTATAGTTCTTATTAACAAATATTCGCAATTTCGTAGGTTTTAATTTATCAAAGCATTCGAAAGTAAAAGTATTATTAATTCAGTAGGAATTTTAAACCGAGGATTTTTAATTTATTAACAATCTAATTGTACATTTACTGGGAAAATTTCGTCATAATAAAATAGACGAATTATCACATATTTGTATAGATTTAATAGATCTTAGTATTAATCAAGATATACGTATTAACAAGAGTTTTCAGTCTTTTAACAAACTCGGTTTGTAAAACAATCGGTCGATCATTGAACAATTTGTAGAAATCGAAACGTTTCTATTTACTGTCGATAGATGATCGTTTCGAATGAACTAATTATTGCTAGAATATCAAAAATATAGAAATTGTTAAACGATATGTTCCATTCTGCTATTTGTATTTACGTAACAAGAGGATTAAATGCGATGTTTAAATAAATTAAACTCAACTCGATCGGAAAGTCTGTCTCACATTCCGATCGCTCTTTATGCAGGTAGTTTGAATTAGAGTTGTAGATTTGATGGTTGATGCAACTAATTTGGCAGTTCTACTAGTTTCTGGTCTGATTAGTTTGACTATTTCTGACGTTGAGAAGTTCCAAAAATTTTTCAGACCAAGGTAGATGATAGTAATTACAATTTTTCCGAAAAAGCAGATGATAAAAATTAAACTAAAATCAGTCAAACTAGAACAAAATTTAATAATTATGAAAAGAATTACTACGTTTGAATTTTCCAGTCTCAATTTTATTTCTTTTTAACGAAGAAAATCGTAATATAACATTGAAATGAGAAATCGCATATATTTAAGATTCTTCCATATTTTCCTCCAACTTAACAGACTCTTTAACGATTGTATCGGATACAATCCGAGGGACGACCGTTCATTCTGATTTTAACACGCCATTGTGTTTCCACGATTGATCATTATTCAATCAAAGGGAAATCGTGCACCGGTTCAAGCATTCTAGCCTCTATTCTGTACGCTTCATACGATAATTAGATAATGATTTCCTTATTTCTGCATGTTTTCGCGTTTCGAAGAATCAGTTCAGCGTTACGACGACACAGACTCTGCTTGCACGAATCTAATTGCTTTGATTTTACAATATTTTCAAGCTTTTTCAATTGAAGACCTTCAAACATATCCTTCAAATCTTCATATGTAATGTATAGAACAAGTATACAGGGTGGTTGATAACTGGTGGTACAAGCGGAAAGGGGGTGATTCTACGCGAAAAAAGAAGTCGAAAATATAGAATAAAAATTTTTCGTTTGAGGCTTTGTTTTCGAGAAAATCGACTTTGAATTTTCGCTCGGTACGCGTGCACTTTATCGCGTCTCGTTATAACGGATCTCACTGTAGATCGTTGTCTCGATGGAAAAATTAAAAAAAAAATTTTTATTCTATATTTTCGACTTCTTTTTTCGCGTAGAATCACCTCCTTTCCGCTTGTACCACCAGTTTACCAACCACCCTGTATATAAAATTTCGTACGTAATATGTAAAACATATGTAATATAATCTAATTGTTCTTATAACTTCATTATGCTTACTCTAAGTGCGCTATGCTAAATGTCCTATTTACCATTTCTTCGTATTTTTCAAGACGCGTTGAAATATCAAAAGTTGCTCGTGTTTCCTATCTGGCTTTTAAATAAAATTATATCATTGTTTATCATTATTTATTTTCATATGCTCGTAGATATAAATTTAATTTTTAATTTAGAAACCAGTTCGATTAATGTAAATCGACGTAAACCCATACGAGTTTTTCTTTTCCTTTTTAAGTAACGTTAAATTACACGAAATAACGAGTAAATATTTTAAATTCAACGCAGAAGAATATTTTATCGCGATAGATGTCAGCGATACGGCAGAAAGGAGGGTTAAATTAACGCAAGACTACGATAAATTATTTACAACAAGCGGAGCAGAAAGTGTACGTTCCTGAAATTGTAAATGATTACCACCGATGGTTTTCTTATTAATTATAAAAAGGAGACTTTAATCTGGAAGTGACGTTTACAAACAGACAAAATTAAAAATAAACGATTCATTTATTTTCCACTAAACCATCTTCTTTTCTATCGTTATTTATCAAATTGTGCAAAAAAATTGTGCAGTTTCCTAATTCTTCAAGAAATTTCCTGAACCTTTAAAAAATAATCCTTTGACCAAAAACGTGATTAAGGTACATTAGAATTTTCAAAATTTGTACAATTTCTTCCACACCTTCTCCCCATCTTTTTTTTCTTTTTTTCGAGAAACGTTCGTTGCACGAAAAAAGCAATAGAAGATAAAAGCTGTTTCTTGTCCAGATCTACAAATTTTGTCCGACGTGTTTTTTTGGCATAATCGATAACTTAGAAGATACTCGAACGAAATCGACTTTATGTGCATTTAGATAACTGTTTCTAATGTTCAAGGGACCAGGGCACGATGGGTTGTCGCGAAAGAAACATTGAAAAAAGATTTTCATCCAGCGTAAATAAGAGCCATCCTCTGTAAGCTGTACACATCAAAAAATTCTGTGCAATCGCGTAGAAAACCTTTTGATATTGGTCTGAGACGACGTTCGTGCCGAACGTGGATCAATTGTCCGCGTAGCAAACGGCGAAGTGAGAACGCGCGGTTGCTATATAACCTTCAGTAAGTTAACTACACATTTGACCTCAATGCAATAATTAAGAGCAATCAGTTCGCGAAAGAATGTGCTAAAGCTACGCGCATCGTCCGCGGATCCGAACAGATTCGCGATGATGAATTGCCATTTTTATCGCATGTAAATATGTACGTCGTCTTGTTCCATATCGGCAAATTGATTAGGAGCTTTAATGCAGCAGATCTGGGTCGTACCTTTCATCCTGACGCGTTTCATGTATCAGTTTCCGTGAACAGGATGTGGATCCTGTATCTTATCAATCAAACAATCAAAGATTCACGTAACAAGAAAGAAGTATCTTGTGTATAATTTAATAATAGAAATAAAAAAAATTGATGAAATTGTTATGAAATCAGCATGAATCGCAAAATACTTGGGCACTAAAATTTCAAAAATTTCAGAAACTGAAGTTAACGACTCGTATGAAAATACTATTACTATTGATATAATATACGACGATAAGTAGAAATAACAAAATGTAGACAAACACACAACCATAATATGTGAATGATCTGTTTATACGTAATCATTAACGACGACCATGCTTCGTGAAATTTCTATTTCGTCGTTTATTAACAACAACCTACTTAAAGGGCTAAAAATACAGGATACTCTTTATCCAAATTAGCTCAGTTAAATATCGTATCGTTCCTTTAGAATTTACCATCGTCTATGCCATCTTTGAGCGATGAACGAACTCATAAAATTTCATTATACATATACAAATACTTGAAAGTGTTTTGTATAATATATAGATAAAAAATTTCTAAAAGAAAAATAGAGAAACTTCTCAAGTCAATGTGTAGAGACATAACCAACTGACCTTTACAGATAGTAACTTTTAATTCTGATAACTATCGTTTCTTTTCATCTATTTCTATATACGTTTGATTTAATAAAATTTTCCGTAATTTTCCTGTGAAAAATTTAGAAGCGGCACGAGAGACTAATCGACAAAGAGAAAATGGAGAACGCCAAGGAGGAGACGATAAACATGCAGCTGATCGGTTCCGAGAGTCCGTACAAGTACGTCTGATTCTACTTCAAAGTTTCTGTACCAGAAACCTAGAAGAATTTATTCAAATTGACAATAAAATGTATTGCAAAAGTGCATGATATTTTCACGTTATTCGGTGTCTTTTCTCTATTCCTTTTAATTTAATTGTGTGCTATGAAAATAGTATTTAGAATTCGCGACATGTAACGTTTGAAAATTCGATAAATAAAAGTACGGGGACGTGGATTGCATTTGCGAATTGATACGGTTGCAGAGTTAATAATGAAATCGCCGGAAGTGGTATAAATGCATCGGAAGTCCCAATATCGCCGACCACAAGCCCAGAAGATTACGACCCTCACAAACATCGAAATAGGCCAAATCCGACATCGTGAGTATTTCAAATATTTGCCAATAGTTTTATCAAATGTCTACCTTGTACAGGAATTTCGAGGAAGATACAACTTTTTATTCCAAACACAATTTCTAAACATTTCAGAACAAAACAGACTACCTTATATTTCGTATACGTATCAGTCATTTAGTCATAATTTAGTATCTTTAAATATTCATATTATGTTCTCACAATCTTGACCTTCTCATATCAAACGTATTCAAACCTGATTCAACATTGTCAAGCACACTGCTAAGTGAAAATTCCAATAAATTTCACTTCTTTCAAGTTAATAACCATGCTAAGAAATTACATCCACAGCATTTCAAGTTTCCAATTGCTTACATTTACCACTTAGTTTCTCCAAAATTAACTTGTAACAACCTGCCTTTCTTCAAAACAAAAAGTACACCCTTTCCATCTTGAATTTATTGCAACATAGACTTCAAGCAAGTGACAACTTAAATTCAAATAATCCACGGTTCATGTTTGGTGATGTATTGGTTCGGTTAGAATTAGTTTGACAAATTTTATTCTAAAAAAAAAAAAAAAAAAAAAGAACCAAATACAAAATTGGTAATATCGCATCCTTTGGATTTTTTTTAATTTTTAGGAACGCGGAGACTTTGATACATTTATTAAAAGGAAGCCTGGGCACCGGAATACTCGCGATGCCAAACGCGTTCTGCAACAGCGGCCTCGTGACTGGTGTTATATCCACAGTGATCATAGGGGTGTTGTGCACTTATTGTTTGCACGTACTAGTGAAAGCTCAGTACAGACTGTGTAAACGGTTAAGAGTTCCTATATTGAGTTATCCACTGAGTATGAAGCACGCTCTAGACCAAGGGCCTTGGTGTGTCCGATGGTTCGCACCCTACGCGCCGTAAGTACCCACGTTAGTTTCACTCACGTGTGCAGACACTCATACATATACTCATTCAACCATATACATAACGCATAGTTATCATTTACGAATCTTCTTCATCATCCAACTTCTAACCTTTCAAAGTTTAATTTGTCAACATTGGAGATGCCAATTGACTTATACCAAAGAAACCGAAACGAAAAATATACAATGAAGGGTAAATGTACACGTATATGGGAATAAATATATAAATGAGAAGAACAGTTTTTAATATAGGAAATATTATTTGTGGGTTTGTAAAAGTGCACCGAAAATGTTGGAAAATTTCATGAGAAAGTAAAAACCGATTACTTTGTTCCGATCTTTATAGCGTTAAGAAATAAGTTTCCATTCGATTGATATTTGCTTAGGTTGCTGAATGAAATTAATACGAGGTGTGGATTCTTATTTACGATCCACTAATTGCTACAGATTAACATTTCAATTAGAAAATGTCATTGGTTTCATGTTTTTGATATTTGCATTTGTTAATTGGATTTAGGATAACAAAACGGTTTAATTGTTTCAAGAATTTTCTAAGGGTAGTTAGCCGGTATAATTCTTGGGAAATTGTGAAGAATCTTTTTGGCCGACTCAACAAAATTGTGTTTCGAAATAGGAAAGAGAATTTGATAGTCCGAGGCGTAGTCTTTGTCTGATCATAACCGATCGATTCTACTTGCTGCGTATTCCGTGCAGTTTCAGGGAACCTCGAACGATTGAATAATAATTATAAATCAAAGGAATTTATTGCAGTATTGACGTATTTTGGAAAAGACAACTCTGTAAACTGTACTTTTGTTTGTGTGTCTAACGACCGAACAGGTAAAATTTATTAAAATTTATTAAAAATCAATTTAAAAGATTTCTCGAAGTAAATAACGAACATTTTTTCATTCTACAATACATATATATACAGGGTGGTTGGTAACTGGTGGTACAAGTGGAAAGGGGTGATTCTACGCGAAAAAAGAAGTCGAAAATATCGAATAAAAAATTTTTTTTTTTTAATTTTTCCATCGAGACAACGATCTACAGTGAGATCCGTCATAACGAGACGCGATAAAGTGCACGCGTACCGAGCGAAAATTCAAAGTCGATTTTCTCGAAAACAAAGCCTCAAACGAAAAATTTTTATTCTATATTTTCGACTTCTTTTTTCGCGTAGAATCACCCCCTTTGCGCTTGTACCACCAGTTACCAACCACCCTGTATATATTCTTTATTTTTCTTAATGTATTATGTGTACAAACAAGAAAGGAGATTGTTTTACAAAAGACTTCGAATAGCGTAATTCCATGCTTCAGGAATTTAAAATTCCTTTCTCGCTCGCATGCAAAATTAATTCTTTCCATTTTTCATATAATGATCGACATCTCTATAATACACACTATAATTTCAGTGAATTCGTACTAATATTATTATAATATACTGATATCATATACAGATATCCCCCGTATAAAACACGGTATTCTTACAACACGAACTCCCTCTAACACGGTTTAAGAATCGGCGAAATTGTAGAAAAGGTAACGTAATGAAAATTTTGTCGGATGTTTTTTAGTCGAGCAATCGTGGTGTATTGTCTCAGATTATTGTACGGAATTTCTGAACATTGAAATTTTTAATCCATTTTTAATTCTTCGAGTATTAAACTTTTGCACAAGAAATTTTTTTCGCTATAGGGAAGCTTTTCTCATAAAGATAAATAGTATTAGAATGTATTAAGTTAAGTCAATTATTGATAGCTTTGACACTTTTCGCAAAACACGGCATTTCTTCGATATCTTATTACCGTATTATACGCGGGATATCTGTGATATTAATACATCGCATCAACAATGTACAGTCGTCATTATTAATCTGCAATCAAGGAAAAAGAAAGAATTCTTCCTTCACTCATAAGCACACGAAGCACGCACAAAATCATCTCATCAAGCGGCACGACAATCTTTTTTCAACTATAACATGAAAGTTGCTATTATATTTGCAGAGGACTCGTAGACGGGTTCATGATTGTGTATCAATTGGGAATATGCTGCGTTTATATCGTATTTGTAGCGTCGAATATCAAGCAGGTAAATAGCTGGTGCCATAGATCAACTCTGCTCGCCAAAACGATGGCGGAGTAGCAATTTATAAATCCTTCCTCTTAGAAAATAAGAAGCTAGATAACGAAAAGAAGAAGAATAAAAATCCCAGAAACGAGGAAAAATACCAACCGACCAACCAAACAACGAACCAGCGTATAATAAAACAAACAAAAGAAAAAGTTAAAAGTCAATCTCTATAATTAAATAATCGAATAATATATTCACGTAAATGTAATTTATCGTGATGTAAATGAAAGAGTTAATTAATAAGAAAAAGAAAGGAAAAATGGAAAAAGATAATTCTTTGATTGGCATAACCGTTCGAAATTCATTGATATCCTTGTCTTTTGTTCTTCTGTTGATAAATGTAGGTGGCAGACCAGTACTGGGAACCTTTGGATGTTAAAATCCATATGCTGATTTTATTGCTACCGCTGATTTTGATCAATTACGTTAGGAACCTCAAATTACTGGCACCGTTCTCCACCTTGGCGAACGCAATCACGTTCGTTGGATTGGCGATGATCCTAGTGTACATGTTTGACGATCTACCGTCGATCAGCGAAAGAGAAATGTTCGGTACACTGAAAAATTTCTCACTTTACTTCGGCACCACGTTATTCGCTCTGGAAGCTGTCGGTGTGGTAAGTTTAATTCGCGTTTCCTTTCTCCCTTCCCTCTGTCTTTTTTCCCTTCTTCTATGTCGATCGATGTTTAATCGTTTCATTGTTTTTACGTAAAACATTTAGTTTAAATTCATTTTTAAGTCTTCCTTTTTTATTGTCTGCCGGATGTTCCAAGGTTTGATCGTTTCTACACGTAAAATTGAATTCTTCTTCAGTACGATTGACTTTTATTTTGCTTTTTCGTTAGCTTCCTCTTTTTAAATTTATTTTCTCTCGAAAGTTACGGAGTGGACGTTGACTAATTCTTTTTAACCGATATCGTAAAGAATTTAGCTTGAAATCGAATAGTAATCTACAAAATTGTATAGAATTTTTGTTTAAGAATTTAGTTTTCTCCTTGTTTTAATTAATAGTCTCCTTGTTATCGTAAATCGCGCTATAATTTATCGAATAATTCAACTATTAAAACCACCCCTATAAACAATTTACAAACCTTTCCCTAAATCGACATTAAAAAATTCCACGATTAAGCGAAGCTATTTTCCTCGAAATCTCTTCTTTCGAATTTCAATCTCTCAAATCGTAGAACAGAAAGATCGTTTTAAAAATCCTAAGCATTAAATAATCATTCATAGAAACACGTACACGTGATCGAAAGAAACGTGAATAGAATATTTTCTACTACGACCAAGACACGCAATTTAGAACAATATATCGCTCGACGCGTGGCTTTTTCAATTTTACCATACGTACCCTCGATCGATCTATCATTTGGCCTCGTCGATCATTCCCTGTGACTGTTGGGCAGAAACGAGTAGCCAGCGCTTAGAATAGATCAACGGCGCCGCTGTATCGTTAATAAACAAATAACTGGCCACTTACGGAACAACTTTGAGATTGTCGTGATCAGATCATCAGTGCGTCAATGCAATCCCTGCTGTTATTTCTCAGATGTTCTCAGCCGCTAGCGAGGATCACAGTGACTCTCAGATTCTATTCGACACATTCAGATCGTTTTTAATCACGAAAATGCAGACTGCGAGGATTATGAAAATTCAGTTACCAAGATTATGAAAACTCGCTTATGAAAATTAGGAAAGTTCGCTTATGAAACTTACGAAAATGCAGATCTTTTCATTTAATTAAAACATTAATTTAATTTAAGATTCAAGATTTCCTTACAAATAAGTCATGGAGTATGAATACCGTGAATTCGTTTATCATCTAACGTCGACTAGGAATTGTTTAGAGATATTTTTCAACAAATAATGTACGATTAAGTACTATTTGAATAATTTAGATGTAAAGAAAGTACGTGCTAATAAAAATTCGTTTAAAAAAAAAATGATAATTCCAAAAGATCCCTGTTTAACTTTTGAATATTATAATAAGAGCAAAATAAACTGAATGTGTATTGTTCAAATAACTGTGACACCATGAATAGAGTATTTTCAAAGTTAGAATTTTTCTTTAAAAGAAAACAACCACGTGAAAGATACTTTTCCATTGCAGATAATCGCACTGGAGAACAATATGAAGACTCCACAATATTTCGGAGGGTATTTTGGCGTTTTGAACATAGGAATGACGGTGATCGTAGCCCTGTATATTCTTATAGGGTTTTTCGGTTATATAAAATACGGATCTAGCGCCAGTGGTAGCGTTACGTTTAATCTACCAGCGGATGAAGTGTAAGCGAATTTTGTTTTACGTTACCTTTCGTGATACTACTACTTTTTTAAAGTTACCATGATATTTGATCTTCATTCTTACAGAATGGCGCAAAGTATCAAAATAATGTTCGCCATCGCCATTTTTATCACGCACGCCCTTCAAGGATACGTTCCAGTTGATATTATCTGGAACACTTATCTCGATCAAAAGATACAGAAGAGGAAAATCTTCTGGGAGTACGTCTGTCGGACTGTTATCACTTTAGCCACGTGTAAGTTTACTAAGGGAATTCCGCGGTTCGAGTTTTAATCGTATTTTTATCGTTGTTACATTAATTAGTTTTATTAATTAATGTTTCATTAATTAGTATACGGTATTAGTAATACTAACAAAAACACGATTGAAGCTCGAAGAATTATAAAAGGAAAATTATTCCGTATATAAAATGTAAGAAAGCAGGGGAGATTTTAATATCGAGATTAATTTTTATCAGTAACATTAATGAAAACACGATTGAAATCCGTAGAACCCTAAATACGTATGCCGATGGATTACAAAGAATTTTTATACGCAACAAATAATTCTCGACTGTCTCTTTGTGCCGTATAAAAATCACATTTATATCTACTTCACAAATTTGTCGAAAATAATACTTCCTTTTTTTCTTCGTTTCGTTTCAATTACTGAACGTCGCGTAAGCCACTTGTCGTATTAGCGACACAGGAGCGAGGTTTACAGTTTGTTGTACAATTTTGCAGTACGTTTTTATACATTGCATTGCTTCCAGAATCCTAATTCGCCTTTATTTTATATTCCCACAAATCAATGTACAATTCGTACTGAATTTTATAATTTGATAAAGATAATACGATGCAAATTATTTAATTGCAACATACCCTTCAACTATTTTCCTCGCTGAAACGCTAAAAGTGAGCATACGATGATCGCGTAGTAAACCATCGACATTTTATACGAAAGGTGTGCTGACATTTATCAATTTGCGAGCGTGTGTTATCCGATCATCGTGAAAATTAACAATCAAAAATATTCTCTTTGCAGTCACGTTGGCCATCACAGTTCCCAGATTGGCCCTCTTCATCTCCCTGTTCGGTGCTCTCTGTCTCTCCGCCCTTGGCATCGCGTTCCCAGCGATCATCGAGATCTGCGTGCTCTGGCCGAACCGAGACTTCGGGCCTTGCATGATCATGTTCATCAAAAACATATTTCTGATCGTATTCGGTCTCTTGGGCCTCGTGATCGGCACGTACGTCAGCATCGTCGAGATAATAAGGTCATTCAAGTGAAGTTCGCGAGCGATATTTAGGCAGGAACGATCGAAGGAAGGCAGACAGTTTGGCGAAGAGGTAGGAAAAGCAAAAGAGAAAGAGAGGCAAAGAGACGAAAAGTTTGGGAACGAGCTTGTTCGAGTATCGAGGACGAAGTCACGGCTTCGTTACAAGTTTTGTAGCTTAATGAGCGGCGCCTTTTAGGTAGACAGGTTATCTCCAATGCGGCTGGGAGTCGTTCTTAGTGAAAACATTCGCGAGCAATGCATTCCGGAAATGCTTCTCGTCCCGCGTGATCGCCGCCATTGTTAGAGCACTTAGGCCAAGTTTAGATGTTTTATTAAGAGTTAACGGCGAAGAGTCGTTCAGTGTTGGGTTAAAGAAATATCGTGGAAGTCGATGGGGCTCTTCGACGTTCTTTCGAGTTTAATTGGAATTGGCGGTTGCTGATGGAATCTTGCGCAGCATTAATCTACGTATTTATCAACTTAATGCGAGATTATACCGCTCATTCCATTTAGCTGATTGTTGAGGGTTTTAGGTTCGAATCGTGGCGAATGTTTGTAGAATTTTTCATGTTATTATAACGTATATTGTGTATTGGGGAGGAACGAGAGGATTGTTCGAGAGACTCGATGGAAAAGTGGTCTTACGAGTGGGTTTTCTCTAGAAATGATCAGATGAATATAGAAAGTAATTTATAAATTCTTACTTTTGTTTAAAAGGTTCTTTTATATTAATGATTCGATCTCTCGTATAATATTTTCCAGTTGGAAATTTTGTAACTTGAAGAACCTTTCGTCCGAGTCTCCAATTTAATAGAATTCTAATATACAAGGTGGTTTGTAACTGGTGGTACAAGCGGAAAGGGGGTGATTCTACGCGAAAAAAGTCGAAAATATAGAATAAAAATCTTTTTTTGAATTTTTTTTTAATTTTTCCATCGAAACAACGATCTACAGTGAGAACCGTTGTAACGTACCGCACGCGTACCGAGCGAAAATTCAAAGTCGATTTTCTCGAAAACAAAGCCTCAAATGAAAAATTTGTATTCTATATTTTCGACTTCTTTTTTCGCGTAGAATCACCCCCTTTCCGCTTGTACCACCAGTTACCAACCACCCTGTATATTCTATAGAATATACTATATTTAAATGTTTGTTTTCAATTACGCTACGAACTTCCAAAGAAACGGGTATCAGGATTATTGGTATATCGTAATGGGTATATCGAATTTCAGGTTTCAGGGTTTAGCCGTGTGCTCTTAACGCATGAAATTTGGCCTAGCTTGGAATGGAGAAAAGCGCAGATATATCATTCCAGTCAAACATAGTCGTTGATGAATTTGAAAATTCCACATTATTGTTCAAAGGGCCTCTGAACAGCTTCTAAGCTTCCGATATAATAATCGGATTTTTTATATAGATCATGAAAATATCGAGCAAACATTGATTTATAAATCTGTTGATAAAAGTAGCAAGACTTCGGCTATCTTACTATTCTTCCGTAAGGCGATTAATTGTATAAGTAATGGGAAGGAATGTTTCACATATGTAGATCGAAAAATTACCGTAGAAGTATTGATCTATCAATTAAAAAATTGCTCGCAGAAACAGAAGATCAGTGAAAGATAATCAACCAATCATAAATATAAATAATGAACAGAGCTTTACACAGGGACACGACTTATATGCAAAGTTTTCAACAAATCTGATCGTTATAAACAAAATCATAGTATTCACAGCTATATCAATGGAAAAGCTTCCCTTTCGAATTAGAAGTATATTAGGTCAAACGAATATCGTCCATTTAAATAATACACACAAAGAAGAGTGCCCCAGTAACACGGTGCCTATGTAAATGATTAATACCTAGCACACTTTAGTTGCACTGCCTGAGAGCATATTAAACAGAACAAATGTGTTCTTTCAATTGCTCTTATAATCCGAAAGTATCTGAATTAATTACACGTAGAAAGCCAAGTAGACGATCTGTAAGTTTTAACGTCGTAGATAATTAAGACGCGTAATTTTACAAGCCAATTCTAATTCAAAGGTACAATTATTAACGATTGTTTATGAAATTGAATTGAAATGTTCAACCATTCGACTTCCATTTTATGTGCAATTTTATACGTGGTCTGTTTCAAAAGTAACGACGTTGCTTCATTCGTAATTTAGATTTGTTTTTGAAAAATATCTTGAACTGTTCAACCAGTTCAAACAAATTTCTAAGAACATTGCATTTTATTTCTAATACAATTAATTTGGTTCCTAATCCAAATTTTTGCAGAAAAATATTTTCAAGGTAATTTTTTAACCATTTAAAGAGATCAATACTTGTCTGATAAACTACGTAATCTATTTCCATATTTTTGGAAATTCTTTTTCTCGAAAATTTCGGTAACTATACTTTCATAAAAGATCGTTGATCTGTAATTCAAATTTATAAACAGAAATATCTTCAAGAAATATGTTTTCAATTATTTTAAAGAAATAAATTCTGTAAGATTGTATTCTATCTCTGTATTAAAAAAAAATCTTTTTCACAAATTCTTGAAAATGTTATTTCTAAAAAGAACTACACATGCAATTTGATTACTTTTGGAACAGTTTCATAATATCAAGCGATTGTTAGGTAGAATCATACGATGCCTAACACTGAACATAGAGCGCTCTTCGGAGGAAAAAGAAACAAAAAAAAAAAAAAAAAAAGAGATAGGAAAATTTTAAAAAACATGTGGAAGAACCGTCGCGATAAACGAAAACCTGTGATCGAAGATTTTATAGAGGAACGAACGTTGCATTTCTACCGAATTGTTGATTGTCGTCGTTGAACGAGTTTACAAACGTACATACGGGTGTTAATTGTTCTTCAACCACGAAACCGAGATATGTTTTTTGTATTTCGTTCAAGAGCTTTTCTTTCGTTCTCGATGATACGAGTACTTACGTTCATTCGAATGTGATTCAAATGTTGACGAAAAAATTGGATTCCTTATATCTCTCATTTGAGAAAGCACAAGATTGGGAAAACGTGCAAGAATTTATACTAGTATTACTGAAGAAGTGACTATAAATACCGAAAAAGTAACGTATAGTCATTGATTACACACATTGGCGAGAAAAAACATACGAACTTGAGTTGATATTACTTGCGAGGATGCTGGCAACTAAAAATCAGGAAAACAGCGTGTAGTCACTGACTATAGGCATTATCGAAATTCGTATTTTTAACCGAAAGGAGTTTTAAGTTGAAAAAGTTCGCAAGAATTGAAATTAGTATTAAATAGGAGAAAGACTGGTATAGTCACGAAGTCTATGTCAACCGAGCCAAAATATTTAATTTTTAATATAAAATAATTTACAGTCACGTCTATAAAGTGAGGAATCCTATACTTTTATCGACTATACGATCTAAGCCAGAGAAACATTTTTGTTGGAAATAATGGTATTTATAATTACGACTATAAGACTTATAATTATTGATTACGAAGAAAAGTTTCCATTTTATATCATTTTATAATAATCTGTTTTATAAACAGGGTGTAAAATGGGTAGTTAAACTATGGTATCGTATCTTGCTCTTCCTAAGGATCGACAACATCATATGAACATATATGTAGAGATTCAAACAAACTTTCTTTGTGATGAGAAAAGTGATAGTAATACCATGTCTGAAACCACGTGTGAAATAATGATCTTTCTCCACGGTGAAAGCAAAGTTTAACTAACCTATATCGACTGCACGAATCGATTATCTCCAATCCGAGCCAAAAACTGGCAAATTCTAATCATCTCGAATTTGCCCAACCATAAACAATTATGTACTCTCTTCAAACAAAAAAGAAGGTTAAGTAATTGTTGAGCGATAACTGAGAATAAGATTTTACACGCAAATTGCGTTAGATTGCGGATTTTTATGCATTTATGATAAATTTTAGGTGAAGAAATTCACAGAATGCACATAATATACATAAAGTATTCAAATTTGAGTACGCGTCATAATTTTCAGTGGACGAACAAATTGCCATGCCTTGAGCTTCTTTAGTTCTCTTTATAAATATATGAAATTACATAAAAATTCGCAATCTAATTATTCTACAGAAATATAGAGACAGAGAATCCTGTCAACGTTTGAATCACTTGTGTGCCATGATCGTACGCTAGGACGAAGAAAAACAACGAGACACAAACGGCCAACAATAATAAATAAAAGAAGGAAGGTCTAACCTATAAGCCGGCTGACGCCAGCAATGAAAACCGTAGCTCATCGTTAATGCCTTATTTTCTATTCGTTCGTGGCGTTTGTATAATGCATGATACTTGCGAACCAAGCAGGCTGAATCAAAGATCAAAGTTTAATAATGAACAAACGTACCGTGAAAACGAGACGCACCGCTACTTCTGTACCACCGTCACTGTCGGGAACTAGCTCGGGTCATCGCGCGTCGTGATGACATACACACACAATGACGTGTTAAATAACACACGAGTGAAATTGAAAGACCGGTCACGACCTCCTCGTTGAACGATCCGCGAGAAACGACATCTCGTTCGACATTCACGCGGGACCGACACGAAAAGTCCCGACGCCACACGGATTCGCTCGAATCCTCCTCTCCACTCCTTCGCGCCTTCGACGGGGCTACATACAATCGACGATCGCACAATCGTATTTACGACCTTCCGTTCGATTTTCGTTCGCCGCCTCTGGGACGCTTACCGAAAACAAAAGTTTCGCTCGGTTTGCTTCTTTTCGATATTAATCGATCGTCAGTGGCGGATCTAAAAACTCTTCTGGGGGAAGGAGTTGCTTAAAAGTACACGAGTATATTTTTGAATCTTCTTTTGCAAGGTTTAAGATCTGTTTGTAATTTATATTTCAATATCTCTATCTGATACTGTAAACTAAATAACTAAATTTACATTAATTGTATACTTAACAAATTTTCAGAATCTGACACAATATTCTTACATTTTATTACTCTTAGGGGACGCCCCTATCGCTCACCTCTCGATCCGCCATTGTCGATGATAGCTACTATCGATTCTTTTTCTTCGATTACTCTGGGCAATATCGTTGATCGATGAAACTGTTACAGATGACACTGTTGCTGGTATTAAACGTTTTTTTAAGTATTATTATTAAAGATTCTTTTCAATTATTTAATTATAAAGAATAGAAAAATATTAAATATTCTTTTACCATTAGGTTGTTGCATAGTGAATGATGTTTCAAGATAGTTTAAACAAATTCATATCTTTGTACTGCATATTGTACTCTTGAAAACACTAAAATGAATTATTTTAAAAATATCGTCAAACCAGTGAAAAAAATAGACTGAAGTCATTTGAACAAGGTAATACGTACACAAAAACAGTTGTTGAATGTTTTATGATTTCGAAATAGCCGAAATAAGAGTTCAAAGTAAAGTGACATTTATTTGTTATGCAACAGTCTGATATTAACCTCTTCGGTGCGATCGTTGACTTTAGCTATAGATATAATCATGACTAACCTCGTCTATAGTGTCATAATTATATAAGTAAGGTAATATTTAACTTTTCCTTTGCATTATTCCTGTTTTTAATATATTTTTCTATTTATTAAAAACAAATAGAAAACTCTACACAGAACAATTAAGTTTTATTAAAAAAAACACGTGTTACAAAAAAGTAATTGTACTAAAATGACTATCATACCGAAGAGGTTAGAAATACTTCCCTCTCATTTCAGTAGCATTTTAACGTTCGTTGCTTTGTTAAGTATTTCGTAATAAATAAATGTTGTAATATCGTTGTTAATAATCATATGTTAATTAAATATTGAATGGTTAGGAATAATGATATTATAGTATATAGAGTTGCACGTTGGAATGAGAACTGTAGTAAACTGAGAAAGAATTGCAAAGGCGATATTGCTCGTTGCATTAGACGTGTATTATAATACGTATATTGTTAATGGTTCCTGTTGAAAATTTTCGAAGGGCAAAAATGTAAATCGAAAATCGTACTTATGGATTTCTCACGATTACGGTAACGATTGGTGCAATTAACTTCGCGTCTACGAAGCGTTTTTAATCGTTATTTGCCGACTGCGCCGACTTTTAAGTCAGGAAACGATCGTCAAGAGTTGTATGTTTCTAAAGATTTTTTCTTAAAAGATCTGCATTTTTCGCGTATATTTTAAATCTGAAGTTTTCTTTTTTTGTTTGTTTTTGGTCATTATATTTCTGATATAATAAACTCTCTATTCTTACCCGGCTTGTCTGACTTATTTCGAGCCTTTCTCCTGCGACCTTCGAGATACGTGTGTATGATTAGAAATATTTTAAAACCTTAATAGTAATTTTTGCTGAGAAGATTATTATATATCTTGGGTATAGTAAAATATTTTTTAGCTTGGACAAAAGAAACATTAATATAGATTTTTTTTATTGTTAAGAACTTTTGATAGATGTAGTGAGATTTATGAAAGTTTTCATTTCGAACAAAAAGTATTTTTTAGCTAAAAGAAATACATAAATTGTTTAGATACATAAATGAATAAAAAAGAACTAAAGAAATATCAAATTAACCCTTAAGAATTTTCTAATTAAATGTGTATATAAACGGTAATCAAGAAAATCTGAAGAGTATATCTATAAACATAAATCTTTCAAATCTTTCTGAAATAAGTGGTTTTAACTATTAGCTATTACAAATAATAATAACTTCTTATAACTAATTACTTTTAAGTTCATTTAAAATAATATTTAAATATTCCGGACCGTAAAGAAAAATTGAACATTTATTATTCAAACAGAGCCTCGATGTTCATTTCTCTCAAACATACTTAGTAACTAATAATCGTCACTCTTGTATCAATTAATAATTATTTAATGATGTTTGATGTTTAACGACATAATTTGTCATATAAAATATTGTAAAATTCTGTCTTCATATTTTTCTTCTTTCTCTATCACTTCGATTATTTCTAACAGCTACAATAAATTGCTTTATCGGTTTATTATAATAATTATCAAATGAACAAACTTATAACCTAATATACCCAATTGAATGGATATCGAACGTTTTAATATAATCGTCGTTATCATACGACTGGTGAAAAATAAGAAAAAAGATGAAAAGAGGATATAAAGCAATGATTGTTTAGCCAAGAAAACACCTTTTCTTTTTTATACAATGTATTGTAATTTTAACTAATTCACATGATTCCTAGTAAATGGTTCTTGTCGAACCTAATAGTTCGGCTATTAATTTTCTTGTAACTCATACTGCAATGCTACGATCTGCAAGTCGACCCTTTCTGAATCAATTTTAATTCATATAAACATGTGTCATTTTCTTCCTACTTTTTCAAAATCGAGAAATATTTTATCTTTCTTACTATATTTCTTCTTCTTTAAAATAGAATGCAATCAAATAATTTGCAAAATTTATTTCAGAAATTGATCATTACTTGTACTGAAATCTTTCCACAATTAACGACAAGTTTCATTACTTAGTGTTATTATCATCTTAATTCCTACTAATTAATTCATTCGTTTAAATTTTTTCTTAAATTTCATTATGAATTTCTCGAATATTTCAACTAATTGTTTAATATTCCTCGAACATTAATCCATTAAAATATCCAAACATTGGATAGTTCAAGATTTAATTTAATAAATGCCTAAATGTTTTTTTTTTGTATCATTTTATTCAGAGAGGGTCAACGGAATTACTTTGACACATTGCAAAAAAAAACGCCGACATAGAAAAATCTCAATTCGGAATCGACGAATCACGTTTGTTAACAACAATCTGCCAAGGCAGCAATGAGGAACGAACGTACGTCGATGTTTAGATTTATATAATTTAGATTTGTATAATTTCGCTGGAAACCGAGGGGTACATCATCATCGTTTAATATTAAATCGAATTCCTTACGCTTCAATGTCCTCGCCACGAGAATCATCTTAATTAAATGGTAGCACTGAGAACGATAATCGTGCAGCGATGATAAAGGAAAATCTGCCGTACAGTATTTTCTTCCAATTGTCGAAAAAAAGAAGAAAATAGGGAATGAGATTAATATAACGACAAGATAAATTGATTTAAGAATGCAGACACGCTTGGAAATTTAAAAAGAAATTCAGAAATTTGTAATCTTAAAATATTGAATATTCTGTACAATTTTCTTCTTTGCGAAAATACGAATATTGTTGAAGAGATTAAAATGCAAGTAACAAAAAGAGAAGCAAAATATTTAATCTTTCAAGAATAAAACAATGAAAGCATAAACGAAATTTAATAAATAGAACGTGGAACAGAAATAAAAATAATAAACCCTATCGAAAACAGAAATAACGAAACGATTAAAAAGTCCAACTATTAAAAATAGAAAAATCTTCTCAATCCTAAAGGTAGAAAGATTGGAAGTTAAATAGGAAAAATAAGAAATAGATAAGAATTGAGAAATTCCAATAAATTAAATGTCTACTCACAGTTAAATAAATGAATTAATTAAATAACCGTACGTTAAATTATACTATCCAACAAATATGACTATATAATATCGTAAGATAAAAAATTAGACAGAGAAAACAACCTAATTAAAATATACCAATAAAGCTATACTTCCGACGATATTTAAATAAATAAATAAAATAAATACAAATAACTAAAAAAAGCAATTATAAATAATAAATAAGTGAACAAAAGGAAGAAAATGATGACTGTCAGAAAACGATACTGTACGGCGTTCTCCGTTTACTTCGATTGGCGAACCAGAAGACAAGAAGGACACATCGCACAGGTGCCAGCTATGTCGACGAGGCAGGAGAGAACCAGTCGCGAGAAAAAGAGCAGAACATCGTTTCATTTCTTCTTTTCCATCTTTTTTCCTCGTCTTCTCCGATTTTCTTCTTTTTTTTTCGCGGATTACGCGTGGTCACCACTGAAGTAACTACTCTGCATCATAAAAAGTTTGTCGATGGGATTGTGAATCGTCGCGTGTAAACTCTGGGACAACGGGGGCGCCTCGTGGGACGTTGGCCCGTGGTGGGAGTGGCTGCCAGCTTGATGGCCACCCTCCTGGCCGCCGCCACCCTCGTTCTCGCCTATGTCGAAGCCAGCCTCCGTACCATCCAACGACAGATCGCTGCTGCAGAAGCTCTCGCCTGAGTGACCTGGATAAGCATCTGAAATTAACGGTTGATCGCATTGATTAGAGATTGATGAACCATAGAGAGGGTTAATGAGGGCAATCTAGGTTATCCAAGAGGTTTGACAGTTGTGGAAATGTTTTGGAAATTTTGAGGAATTATTTCTAATAGTTAAAAGTATGTACTCTTTGATGGACTTTCCAAGATATCCTTTGGACGTTTACGAGCTTTCGTTGTTTTGTTTTGTAAAAGAAAACTTTGAGAATTTTGTAAGTTCGATAGTTTGACAGTCCTGGAATTGCTGTCGAACTTTTTTGAAGAATTAATCGTAATAGTTAAAAACATTATACTTTTGGTAGAGTTTCGATGTGGCTTCAAAGATGTCGTTTGCAAATTTGGGAGAAGGAAGTTTCTGAAGTTCGTAAGAGAGAATTATTTCAAGTAGACTTTTGGACGCTTTGAAAATTTTCTTTGGGATTTTTGTAAATTTCCAAAAAATTTGAACAATCCAATTACTATCCGTGGTAGATTATTTAATGATTTTGTACGGCTAGAAGAAACTTACCGTCAGGCGAGTACGGGTTATTGGGGTTGAGCGGTTGGGTGCTTGAGGGGAAGCTAGAAGATTCCCCGTCGCGCATGTTCATGGCGTTCAAGTAATGACCTGCGAACGAGATCAAACGATTGGCATTGTACCGATAACACATTTATCGAAGCCCCATTAACCAGTCTTCGCGAAACGTTGGACAACGATAGAAAGTCACGATAGAAATTAGAAACATTGACGAAACTAGAGCGAAATAGGACAAAATCAATTTTCCTTAATGAATTTCTTTTCTATCTTCTATTGTTTCAGGGCTATAGTTTGTTCCAGTTACTTAACACACCCTATATTTATTTTTCAATTATTTATCAAATAATTCAGTAATAATATTTATAAATAATTAAGTCTATTTAAACAGAAACATACAGAATGTCCCAGTATTTTTCCAGTGATACGTTGTCAGTATATTCTAAATATATGACCTTGCAAGCATTGTTAAATACTTATAAAAACAAGATGATGTTCAAAATGACCGGCAAAAGAATGAATTTATTACTTCTTCAAGTTTTCGTTTATTACTCGTTGAAGTTGGAGCCCTAGAAGTAGTACAATATCTTCTGACTACTACTATGTGTAAATGTTCCTGATCTATTGATACATTGAACCGTAGTAATACACGTTCGTTATCGCTCATTTCGTACAACACTTTAACAATGTCTTTGTCTTTTAATTAATCTTAGTCGAACCTTCGGATGAGGTTTACACGGCTGTACAAAATTAATAAAGAACACACTGATATTTTCTGAGCACATTTTTGATTACGTTGTATTTACGTGATAAATACATGTAGTATCTATGAAATTATATGATGACGTATGTTCATATGACACCTTTTTCCTATCTTGGTCTATAGAATATACTAACAAAGTTTGGCAGGAGAAAAGTGGGACACCTTGTATATAACTTAGTTATTCCTCTTTCATTTTATTTTAAACTTTGATAGTGCAGTCGATAGAGCTACTGAAATGGATTCGGAGGATCCAACGGGCCTTTTGCATAAATCGCTGCTGTATGTCATAGAAAATGAATTATACAGGGTGGTTGGTAACAAGCGGAAAGGGGATGATTCTACGCGAAAAAAGAAGTCGAAAATATAGAATAAAAATTTTTCGTTTGAGGCTTTGTTTTCGAGAAAGTCGACTTTGAATTTTCGCTCGATACGCGTGAGCTTTATCACGTCTCGTTATAACGGATCTCACTGTAGATCGTTGTCTCGATGGAAAAATTAAAAAAAAAAAATTTTTATTCTATATTTTCGACTTCTTTTTTCGCGTAGAATCACCCCCTTTCCGCTTGTACCACCAGTTACCAACCACCCTGTATATCGTAGAATATAGAAAACCACAGGCAATCAGAAAGATATCGATGCATATAATTTTTGCAACTCGCAGAATTCTTTGAGATTCTGAATCCCCGTTAAGTCAGATCCAATCCATCCCAATAATTCTATTCGCTAAACTATCGATCACTTTCTGCTTTTATTTGAATCACCGTGCACAAATTTTCATGCGATCGTATAAAAAATAATTCGATCGAAAACATTCGTAACCCGTGTATTACTTAAGCTTCTGATAGACGAAAGTTTAACACAATAATAATAACAATAATAACAATAATAATAACAATGACAGATATTTTATCAAAAACAAAGAAGCGACTCGAGTAAAAACTCAGTGATAATAAATCGATAAGAATCAATTGAAGGAGATTTAAAAAAAGAATAAGAAGCTTCAGCAAGGAGATTGAATAAAGAATAAGAAGGTCCTTACTGTGATCGCTATGAGGACTCTCCGTTCGACGTTCCTCCTTCGGCTCCTTGTCGGATCCAGGCTCGGTTTTCGCTTTCCTCTGCAACTTCTTCATCTTCGCCCGCTGGTTCTGGAACCAGACTTGAACCACGCGCACGCTGAGGCCCGTCTCTTTTGCTAGGGCCTCTCGAACCTTTCGACAGGGTTTCGGTGACACCTCGAACGCCGCTTTGAACTGGCGCCTCTGCGCCGACGTGAGGATCGTCCGCGGTCGTTTGGGACCCCGACGACCATCGCGGGGCCGATTTTCGTCCAGTAAATCATCGTCTGTAAATTAAGTTGATTTCTTCAAATTTTTATCTGAATTAATCAGTTCATTGAATTTTTAATACGTCCGAGGATCAAACGTAACAAGCGTAGATGAAGTAAAATCGTTGCCTGAAATTTATCGTTCATTAGAAGTGGAATTACTTTCTGGTAACATGGAATCTGGATATCGAAGATTTGTCAAGAATAGTTTCATAGGACGGAGATGTAACAAAGATGTGACAAGTGGATGTTGACGATGATAGAAACAGATAGAAAAAGAACTCATCAGTGGAAGTGCAACTTTCGACTGAATAAAAAAGACTAGGGTAGAATTATACGGGAAGAGATTTCAATGACGAGAAATTCAGATTTAGAGGTATACATATGGAAAAGAGTATACTGATAGTATTTAAAAAAGGAGAAAAATTGATAATGGAATGGAAGTTGAATTTTTAAAAAGTCTATACTATTGAATGTACATACAATTACACGTGAATATAAATATACGTGGAGGAAACGAAGAAAAGAAGAAAAACCGATAGCTAAGATATATTTAGAACTGAGAGGAAACACTGTCGGAAAAGTATGTTGATAACGTTTGTTTGTAACAACAGATTATGTTAAGAAGTTTCGATTGACCTGAGATTATTTAACGCATGATAATACTACAATTCGAACTGTCAAACTCATTTTTTAAATCAGAAACATCAAAGAGACTTGAACATTTGCCAAGAATGAAATCACGTTAATAACACAATCGCAGTGCAATCGAATTTTTCCTCGCGAAACTCTTCGCGAAAGACAGATTTAGAAAATAATTGCAACAAAGTTGTGACTAACAAACTGCTCTTCCATCGATTTCACCATAACTTTCCTTCAAAGCAATCGCAAACCAAATCCCACGTATTTACGAAAGAACTTGAAAAAATGATCTGTCAGAGAAATCGTGAATACTAATCCTTCTATTCTCGTTTCTAGATTGACGTTCTTCTATTCTCCATTATTTTTCTCTGTCCAATTCATGGAAGAATCGTTTCTAATTACGCTTGGTTTAAGTGTATTTACCTTGAAAAGAGAGACAGCCTTGATTCAAAATTCCCGCAGGCTTTTACTTTGGATGTCTTTAGATAGTAGTAGTACAACCTGCGAACAATGCAACAAGGTATGTACAATACGTTCTCGTACGTTTCGTCGATTATTTCATCTCGTTCGTCAATTTTTCTGTTCTTATTTTTATTTCTCTAACGATCCGTCTAATTCGTCTTTTCCTCATCTTTTATTATTATCATCGCTAATTTTACCATCTATTCGTCTATTATTACTGCTGTTCATTCTATCGTTCGTTTTACTATTTTGTTACTATTTTTTTTTTTTTTTTTTTTTTTTTTTGAAGACAAATCGACTCGTCGAATATAAGCGCGAGTTTGATCGATCTTTCGGGCGAGATAAAATCTGTATGAACGAAACTACGTAAAACCATTATTTGGACAATTTTTTCGTTTAAAGCAACGTCAGTCGATATATATTGTCCTGAACGGACCGCCAATCTCGGTACTAGCGAAATCGATAATAAACAGAAATCGTGATAGTCGAGCAGTTTGCTGTCGAATGTTCCGATTCCACGGGGATACTATATCGCTTTACACCTGTAAATTCACGTTATCGTATACGGTATCAAAACGCTGGATTTTCATAGTTTGCTTCGTTTGGTAATATTTAGAAAACGGTGACCAGAATTTTTACATTTAGCCGTAGAAAATGGCACGTATGGCATGTATGGAGAGGAGCATGCAGAAAGAATCTTCATGAATAAGATAATAATTTTAGTAAATTATAAAAGTTCCCAATGCTAGGAAATGAAAAATTTACGATTTAACACTAGAACTACCGATAGTTAACACGAAGCTATTTCCATCAAAACCAGTCAAAATTCCTGGTCTTTAAAAAATACCTAATAATAGAATATTTTTTTATTTATTGATTTATCACTTTCTTACGGAAACAATTCCATGTTATGTAGTACATTTTTGGTATTATTAATCCATCTGCAACCATAATCCCTAAACGAGGGTTGGAACGTTTATAAAATTGTAGAAACGGTCGTTTTCACTGCTGTGGTATTTCTAGTGTTAGCATCTAGCGATCTAGCGATCGATGCGGAAATTTCCTGATAACTGATATCGTCATATCGAATGATACGCAGTAAAAATTTGAAAAACCTGTGGGGAGTTGTAGAAAACGTGGTTAATGGGGTTCGATAAACAGATTGCAGGATCCTTTTACACTTTGACAAGCACCGGTCATTTTGACTGATATTGGTATAAATAGCCTTCATACAAAATTATTTTCAGTTTGAATACATAAAAAACAAAATAAAATTCGTCATATTATTCTTTTAGTTATTGTTGCGAAAGTCATTACATCATTGCGGAAACAAATACAACACGAAGTAGGAATTTTAAAACAAAATTGTAAAACCAATTTGACTGGTAGTTCTAGTGTTAATATCAAAGCGTTAAGAACAACTGACTGCGATCTGTCTATTTGAAACTGAGAGTTGTGAAACGAAATGAAACAAAAATATGAAGAAGCGCATATACGCGACGATGGAGAAGCTGATGTGCTTTAATAAGACAAACATAAACAACCCCCATAAACAACAACACTCACGCCTCACGAACAAAGAATGAAAAGTACAGAAGAAATGGAAGACGAGGTTTATCCGTATTTTAATTCAGAAAAATTAGAGAAAATTCCAAAGAAAAATACTAAACAGCTGGAAAACGTGAAATTGACATCGGAGAAATAGAAGACATCGATAAAACTCAATATCTTCACTTCGATTCTAATCCAAAAATTGGAGAATAACTCGCCAAGCGAAAATACCGAAGAGAGAAGGAACGTTATAAAAAAAATGTTAATAAAATATTATAAAATAAATATTAAAGAAGCTAATTAAGCTGAAAAAATGGACTAACTTTTTATAAGCATTTTACTCGAGGTGTAGGACGATCGTGGTTCAAAAGTTAAGCCCGCGGCAACCCACGCAATCGAACCTGATTCTTCTTTCTTTAAAAGAATGAATTTAAGCTAACCGTACCTTCCCACTATCAAGATCGCAATCCTATGCAAATGCATATGTAATTTCATTTTTAACAATTTCTATCGCGGTAAATGTAACGTAACAAGTAACCCCATAGAAGAAGAATCTTGTCGTAACTTTTGAACCACGGCGAGGTGTATGTTACTCAGGATCCTCCCCTATAAGACATACCCAAGATTCAACGAAGTTATAATTGAGCCTGCCTTTCTGCATATGATTATCGTGCTATAAAAAGGTATTGAGAAAAGAAAAATAACGAAAGAGATCGACTGAAACTTGAAAGACGACAATTGTCACTAACCTTGAGGACTGTTCAGGTACAACTCGTGCTCGTAGTCCCTTCGACAGATGGGTTGTCCCTGGCGGAGGAAATACTGGGTGCCAGGAAGTAATGGTTGGCCGCACATGCAACACGCGAAACACTCCACGTGAAACACCAAACCCGGCGCCCTTAATACGAAATCCGAGCAGCTGATCTTCTCCATGCAACGTGCACACTTCACACCGAAGATCCGCTCGTAGTCGTTTCGACAGTAGAGTTTTAGCTCACGGATGAAACATGAATGCGTAAGCGGTGTCGCACACGCGGCACACGAAAGACATTCCTCGTGGTAATTCCTTCCAGAAACTTGCATAACGTACTTGTCGACTATCGTACGACCGCAACCGGCGCAGATCGTCTCCAGCAGGCCGGACTCCGTTTTCACTGAAACTGACGGCTCTGAAATCATCGCAATCGTCACTTTTTTTCTTCTTCTAACATTAGAGAAACGTCAGGAACTCTCAGAATCAATATTCGATATTCCAAGATTTTTAACGTCGATAGATATTGTCAGTATTCTTCGAAATATATATATATACTCGTACTAAAATAAATTTGAAAATCTTTCCCAGCGAATATCCAAGTTTCGTTCCACGAATTTACATGTGAAAATATATCTCTTCTTAAATGTTACTCTGTATCGTTAGTTTCTTTATTCACAGCGCTAAAACAATGGCTGCACGGGCTTTCTTTTGTCTAGACAACGTTAAACAAACGTTACGTCTAAACTGTTATCAAATTGCCAATAAATATTGAATAAATGTGAATGCGTATTATCAGCGTTGTGTCAATGTTTATTGATAAACCGCAATGTTAAGAACAATATTACTGATCGTCTGAGGACATTCTACGATTTAGAACGTAATAGGATAAACATTATGGAACATCCAGACGATCAGTATGTATCGCCAATATTATAGGGTTCTTACATTCTCTTTATAATATTCAGAATTCGCAATATTCTATTCACAATATACAGGGTATAATTAGAACACGTGCAACTCGCTTCGGATTATACACCTGATTATACAACAATGAAAAAGTTTCGTATAAACGAATCTTCTGTTTTGATTCTGTGTTGTCTAATTAGATAATTAGATTTTCACAGAAGATGCTTAAAATGACTATTTTGCGTTTCAAGACAAGCCTGTAATCTTACGTATCTTTTTATGCATCTAATTACACTCTGGATGGTTATTATTATTGGTATTAGTATTAGTATACAGGGTGATTGGTAACTGGTGGTAATAAATATTTTTTTTAATTTTTCTTTTTTTTTTTTAATTTTTCCATCGAGACAACGATCTACAGTGAGATCCGTTATAACGAGACGTACCGAGCGAAAATTCAAAGTCGATTTTCTCGAAAACAAAGCCTCAAACGAAAAATTTTTATTCTATATTTTCGACTTCTTTTTTCGCGTAGAATCGCCCCCTTTCCGCTTGTTCCGCCAGTCACCAACCACCCTGTATATTGCGTTGGCAACTAAGTGATTGCGGATTTTGTCAATATCACCTAATGATAAAATTCGCAATCACTTAGCTGCCAACCCAATAAAAGCGTGTTCTATTCTGAAGTTTAGTATTTCGACATTTTCAATAGACGTTGCATACACACGGAATTCATTGTATCTCACACACAAAGATAGGTGCAGCGTATGTTTACGTGAAATTTCCTCATTGCTTTCGGTGTATAATCAGCTGCCAAAGTGGGTTCGACATGTTCTGTTACACACTGTATATCGATCGTCTAATTGTCAGTATTTATTGACAAACTGCATCTTTCTCATACGTTCGATGTTACTGACGACACAATCAGCTTCGAGTTAGCGTTCGTTTAGCGATGTCTAACCAAAAAATAAAAAGCTTGAGCAACCATTATATGAACATTATAAATAAAAAAAAAAACAAAGAAGAAAAGGGTATGAGCTAAGCTCATAAGACACAGAGTATAATATTTTTCATCAAACTACCTCGTCAGCATTTCGAACATTGATACGTCAATCTGTTCTCTCGATGTTCGATAATATTGACGTTATTATGTTGACAAGATATGTTGATCGTCCGAAAGTCCGTATAATGTTGACAGCTCTGAAATATTGACGATAATATTGATCCTGAAGGCTCCTTTATTACATAATGTTATTACGTAAAATGTATCGAGAAAGTCAAGGACTAAATTATTTATTCTGTTTCACTATACATATATGTGTCTAATAAAAATATTCAGATGAATGTACCATTATATTGTTTAAATAATTTCTAATAAAATCATTTTAATAAATTCACTGTGACAATAAATATCATTATTAAATTATTATTAAATCTTATTATTATTAAATATTAACTAATGAAGGAGTAAATTATTTCTTCTCTTTTACTAATAAACATATCATATATCACATTTAACAATAAATATATAATATCTTTCGTGAGAAATACAGATACACGTGTCTTTGCATTCTTCAAATAATTTTTCTAACTTTCCTTTTTCCTTTTACCACGTAACTAATTTTCCAGTAAAAAGCAAACTTGTGAAATTAACACTGCAATGCACAATTATTAGAAATTTATATCGGTTACGTTTGTTAGAAAATTCTAACAGATTTTAATTTAGACACATGCGAATGTACCGTGACTGGAATAACAAATTTACGATAAAACAATGAGCAGAAAACAAAGGCAGCGAGAAGCGTTTAATTTATACTAAATATCGTCGGTTTATTAAATACTTATGACTGTCTACAATGATATATATAGCTATATAATTGAGCAACAGCAATGTTTATGAACTGACACAGTCCAGAACTACTTATTGTTAGATGAATTTGATATCTAGAAAATTCACCGTGCTTTGTTATTAATCCTCGATAACGACAGGGACTTACAAGTCACATATCCATACGTCCATATGTTTCGGAGCTTACTTTACTTGCTTATCAACGTGCTATCGCATTTTTCTACATTCGTATTTTCACCATGTTACTATCAAATTGATTGGTATGTATCTATTATACTAATCTCCTTTTTTTTTCATAATTTCATAACTAAATAAAATTCTGATTACACAAAATCGAACTATCAATTTATTATTTATAGCATTTATAGTATTTTTAGTATTTATAAATCAACTAAAAGAGCGAACTCTTACGAATCATTTTACACATATTTTACAAAACATTAAATGGATCTATATATATTTTAAAATCGATTGTAAATTATTCGATTTTAAAATATATTGTAAAATCGAATAAGATCTTTGCGAATGGATGTTGTATGCAATAAATTATTGTCTTGAATGTAACATATAATACATTGAAATACATCGTTACGTAGATTAGATGTAAATTAGTATTCCTGATGAGAGAATTTCGATCTGTCGATCAAATATACAGAATCGTAGGAATCGAGGTGAGAATATGAAATTTTTCTGGCGGATCGTTTTTATCGCGAAAGAAATAAATACGCAGGGAGTTATGCCGAATGATATGGCTGTCGGACTGAGAAATGTGATAGCGTTCTGGAGCAGTGCAATATCGCGAGTCCCATGAAATTTGTCCCGTCGCTTATCGATTGTCGATAGTGATAAAGCCAGAGCAGGGCAGAACGCGGTACAATAACTTGCTGTTTACCTCAACTACCACTCAGCTGTAACTCAAAACCAAAAGCTTAGACTCGTTACATACGACGAGCGATTTCAATATTCAATAATCAATTCCACGTTCTTAAAATTTTTCTTTCATTGGGAGACTCGTATCTTCGGATCATGGAAATCCAGTGACATTAAAATGGAAAAACCAACAGAAATTAATTCGTTACATTTTCCCCGTGTATTCGCTACGAATATTCTCAAAAGATGTTGCTATGACCAGTGCAGCTACCAAGCGACATTAAAATAAATTTAAGCGAAAGTGAAATTACAAAATCGAGAAAAATTGTTCTGTACGTTTTTTCTCCTGTATCTTCGATTACTCTATCATATTAGCATAATCTGCATTAACGACGATTTTATAAAAATCGCAAAAGATTCCTACGGTCACAGACGAGGATTAATAAATTGTTTTGATGGAAAATTTTTTTAATAAAATAATCAATCTCGTCTTACTTACTATACGCGGGGATAATTACTTTTAATTACTGCACAATAGGACCCGTATACCGAGACCGAAAGGTTGCTACACCGCATCCTATATATAGGGTGGTTGGTAACTGGTGGTACAAGCGGGAAGGGGGTGATTCTACGCGAAAAAAGAAGTCGAAAATATAGAATAAAAATTTTTCGTTTGAGGCTTTGTTTTCGAGAAAATCGACTTTGAATTTTCGCTCGGTACGTCTCGTTATAACGGATCTCACTGTAGATCGTTGTCTCGCTGGAAAAATTAAAAAAAAAAAATTTTATTCTATATTTTCGACTTCTTTTTTCGCGTAGAATCACCCCCTCCCCGCTTGTACCACCAGTTACCAACCACCCTGTATATCGCAAAATTGTATAGAAAGTAAAAGTTGCTTAAAAATAAGCGTGACAATAAATTTCACAGATGCAACGTCTGTTTGCCTGAAACACGCGAGGTAAACAAACAAGGTTTGCAATTGTTTCGCTGTCTTATGCTTTGGTGCAAATTTGACTCGATCGTTTCTGAATTCATCGGAAGATTACAATTACGCGTTGACTTTCCTAAAATAAGGAAACCTTTACGTACTGTCTATAGAGAATTAGCTGCGTTGCTTCAGGAAAGAATTTAGTTTAGTTTTGGCTTCGTGGGTTTCGTCTAACGTGAAATTCGTACGATTTCCCGCGTTATAAACGACTCTGCTCTATCCAAAAAAAAAAAAAAAAAAAAAAAACACGTATGATGACAATGTGTAGAAAAGCGTATATACCCAAATCGACGAAATTTCTACAAAAATTCGTACACGTACAATAAACTAAAAATCGACTGGAAAGATACGACGAATAGAGATCTCGTTAAGAGATTCGAATTAACAATGAAAATCCATAGGTAAGTGAGTAGATAGGTGAACATTATACGAAAGTGATTTTCGTAAGGTGTATATATTATACTCTCTTTCGACTGTCATTGTGAAAATGAATGTCGTTAGATGAAAACATAGAGGAAGAAAGTTCATTCTCACCTGCGTTGTTATTGTCGTTGGTAGGTCGAAAGGGAATCGGTGGTGCAGCGGAGCCCATAGTTGGTGGGCCCGACTCACTCTGCCGGTTCAAGCTACTAGGAAGCGGAGGGTAGAATTCCAACATGGTTCCTCGTGCCCTCGAGCTGTCAATTTCTCAACCCCTCCCCACCACTTTTTTCACAAGCAACACTTCCTGACAATCTCTTTTTTCCTTCTCTTCCTTCGATTATCCCTGCTCGGCGATTCCTCTTTTCATTCAATATCACTTTCCGGAAAGAAGAACCAACGAAATTCAGTCACTTTACGTAAAAACCGTGAAACAACGAACGTGTCCTGTCTAAAAACAATGTCAAACTTCTAAGTCCTTGGACTCCACGTCCGTCGAAGTCGATAGTTCCCTCAAAAAGAACGTTCTCGAGTCACAAAGAGAAAAATCCAAATTCACAAAAGCTTCACGTCGTCCGATCGTCCGATTGATCAACCCTCTCCCGTCCTTCGACGCGGCGATAGGTCTCAAGAAAAGATCCTGTGAGCGGTGCCAGACATTCTCACGGATTTGCAACATCGATGGAAGTTGGATTTCGTGGTTGATACCATCTTCGGCTTCTGTGTTATCTTCCTGTTTTTAGACCACCGTGTTCAAGGGTGGTTTTCTTGTATTAATAGGTCGACGAGACTCGTTGGTATCACGTTCAGGCGATGACTGCTCCAACGTATTAACGAGCCAGACTCTCAGGCTTTTTTGACTCCAGCCACCGCGTCGACAGTGAAAATCATCCCCACCTATCGGTCGTAGACCATCGACTGAAGGGTAAGGGTCGAAGGCGGGACGTTTCGAGCAAACTAAGGGAGACCGAGGATCAAAGACGATTGGTTCATGCTGGATCCGCCTCTGAACGTAGAGAAATGGAAAGGGTGAATGCTGACCGTGGTGCTCAACCGGATGCGCGACGCTTCCGAAGATCAATATCGCACGACAGTGACGTACACTGCTCGTGCAACACACGGGGTGGTTACCTTGAATTTGTTTTCAATTTCCAGTTGAGCATTTGATGGTAAGTGCGGTTTCGAGGATGCTGAGACAGGGCTCGACCGCTTGTTTAGACTCTCTTAGTTCGGCGTTGTTACTTTCAATTTATTTTCAATTTCCAATTAGGCAATTTGATGATGAGCGTGGTTTTCAGGATGTTTAGAGAGGGTTTGATTGGTGGTTTGAGTAACTTACAGGTGCGCTAACGTTAAAATTTAACTGTTTCAGGGATGTCGGTTGGGAGTTCGGCGTTGCTATCCAGAATTAGGAATTTCTGAAGATTCGATGATTTGACAACGATGTTAGGAATATTGAGATGAGGTCCGATCGGTGGTGTACGTTCTATTAGATTGGGGGTTTCAATTTGTTTTCAATTGAGAAATGGCGATGGTGTCGTTCCTGAGATGCTGAGAAAGGACTCGATTCGTGGTTTTTTGTATTTTATAGGAAGGCGGCATTGTTAGGATTTAAGCGATCTTGAACTTGCTATCTTGAATTTGGAATCCTTGTTTGGTGATCGATAGTATAAGGAATATCGAGGTAGAATTTGACTGGTAATTTTCATTTCGTTAGATGGAATTTGATGACGTTTGAGGTTTCCAGAATGTTTGAAATGAGCTTCAATTTGTGGTTTAGGTATTTTATAGATAAGTGGTGCGATATTGTCAAGATTTACCTGTCTCGACAATGTTGATTGAACATTTAGAACCGCCCCTAATCGAATCTTGAAATTTAGAACCTTTGAGGATTTGCTGATCGACGATCGTATTAAGAACATGATTCAGACTCTATTACGTCTTGCATCAAAGACTTAAAGCTTCGAGTTAGATATCCCAGTGATAGTAAAAGATTACAAGTTGTCATTTCAGAATTCTTGGATTAATCGAGGGTAGCTTTATCGATGAGATTGATGATATTGCATATTGCGAAAAGGAACCACAGAATGTCATTGCAGTTTAAAGTAGTCACTTTCAATTCAGACAAACAAGAATCGAAAACCGCCGATAAAACCAACAACCTAAACCACCAAAAAAAAAAAAAAAAAAAAAAACAGAAATTTATTCTTTTTTACATACTTGTCAAAAGTCACAAAAATCAGAAAAGACTAAAAGTAGCATAAAGATCGCATTCAGAGTGTCTTCTTGCGCACGATCACTTGCTGGTCAAGAGGTCCGATAAAACCAACAACCTAAACCACCCCAAAAGAAAGAAAAGACAAAACAGAAATTTATTCTTTCTTACATACTTGTCAAAAGTCAGAAAAATCAGAAAAGACTAAAAGTAGCATAAAGATCGCATTCAGAGTGTCTTCTTGCGCACGATCACTTGCTGGTCAAGAGGTCCGATAAAACCAACAACCTAAACCACCCCAAAAGAAAGAAAAGACAAAACAGAAATTTATTCTTTCTTACATACTTGTCAAAAGTCAGAAAAATCAGAAAAGACTAAAAGTAGCATAAAGATCGCATTCAGAGTGTCTTCTTGCGCAAGATCACTTGCTGGTCAAGAGGAACATTTCCAAGTCGAACAGTTCCGAGCAATTCGTCCCGCAAACGCACCAGCCACCCCAAATAAGCGTATGTTGGCTGTCGGTTTCGATTCAACCCCCTAGTTGATCATCGTCGTCGTCGCCGTCGCCGTCGTCGTCGTTGCGTACGCACGTGTTCCATCCTGAAATACTTTGCATCATCATTAGCTTCTCTCTCCCTCTTTCGACTGGATGCCCTTTTGTAGCAGTGCAACGAGGAACGAAGGGGTCACGGCCGGGAGTTTCATAGGCAACAAGGCGTATCATTCGTGGCGATGGGGGAGAGAGCGTAGCCGAAACACACAGAGACAAAGAGGGCTCTCGTATATAGGCTTTTATTTGGCAAACATCGACGATAGACGGGCCGCACAAAGGGCGGGCATTGTCGCGTATTTACGCGGACTGACAAACGGCCAAATACTCGATACGACGTCGCCTCGTACTTTCAAAATACACGGTACATCTTTCGAGTCTGGCGATATTGCACAGGCAATTCTGCTCTGGGTTTCTTCGTTATGTTCCCTCTGCGACGAATGACACGTGTCTTCTGGTTCGTTGCATTTTTCTCTTTGCTTTCTCGTACAATTCGTATGAAAACTTTCTTCGAGGAGGATCGAGGAGGGTAGACGCGTATCTCTCGCATTTTCTCTTCTCTGGTTTCTTCGAATGAAAGTTTTCTCGATAAGAGCGGACGGACTTGTATCGTTTTGCATTTTCTCTTCTTTCTTCTTCTTCTCATTTTGCTTGCTTCGGCAGAAGGTTTTCTTGATAGAAGAGAACAGGATTAGGTGTATCTTCCGGTCTTTTCCTTTCCTCTGTTTTTCGTTTTTCGAAAGTATCGTTAATTGAAGAGGGCAGGAAGAAGAGAAAGTTGATTTTATTTCTACTTTTTTCCTTTTCTAATGCTTTAATGTATGTAGTTGTCTTCTTAGTCAGATTGACCAACGGACTTGGTTTCTTCACGATGTACTTCTTTTGATACAGGACATGTAACTTTTGGATCTTGCTCTTTCTCTTCTTCTTCTTCTTGGCAAGGATATCTCTAAAGCAGCAATATTGCCTGGCGCGGCTCGACGTTTTTTTTCTTCTTTCTTCATGGTGTTCTTCTCTGAAGAACATGTATCTTATACATGTGCTTTTTTTCATTTAAAAATAATTGTTTCTCGTTTCCTTACCTTGACATTTTGGTTTTTCAGTGTAGATATAGTTAATTTCAGTTCTTGTCTTGTGGCTCCTCGGAATAGAAGTTTTCTTTATTGAGAACAGAAGCGGAAACATAATTTTTGTTGTTTTATTTTTTTCTAAAAAAAACTTTTTTTTTTTAATTTACAACAGAACTTGATCTTTGGATATAAAATGCTGTCTTCGAGAGTGGCTTCCTCTTTCTATTATTCTATACATAATACTTTTATAGTTCCTCTTCTATTCCAAAGCACTGTTACGACTTCCATTAAACTACAATTCGTTTTTGAGATACCGAAAATCAAATTTTCGAATTGGCCACCAGCTTTCGTAGAAACGTCAGTAGATTTGGGAGGGATTACCCGACCCAGAAAGAAGAAACAAAAGGAACCCCCAGTCCCTTATTTGTCAAATATAATTTCTATATAGACAATGAACAGGCAAACATCTCTCTACGGTCAATATGCCAATTCTTCAAGGTTCTGGTCCGTCTGGCTTCCAACTATTCTCGATTAGCCTACTGCAAGCAATCGTGCCCCTGCTCAAATAACAAAAAACAGGAAAGCTGTAATAAGAAGCATATTATAGTGTCATTACGATGGTCATAAATTTCCATAGATATCATTTCTCAGAGCTACAATGATGGACAGAAGGAAGTTTATAAAACGATAAGTACGAAAGACATCATAATTTTGCAAAATGGATTTATATTTAATAAGAGAACTAAAATTTACGATGTATAAATTTTAAAGTCTCTTTTAACCAAAGAAGGCAGGTTTTATTGCAAATAATAATTAGATTAAATACGAATTGTAAGAAATAACTGAAAGTCATCTTTGAGTCGCGACATATGAAAATTACGAATATTAAATAAATTAATCAATAATTATTTCAATCTTTCTTTTACGTACCACGCTATTATCTCGGTAATTAATGGAAAGAAATTTCGAGAAACGACATGCGCATATCATAATTACGTTAATACGTTAATTACATTATTACGTTAATAATAACGATAACGTTAGTAACTGCAAAGTTCAGAATGTTTTGATAATTGGAAATTTAGCCCTTTCCTTTGTCCTTTCCTCCTCCTTTTCTCTTCTACTTCAGTAGTTAATTTTCTAAATCCGGTCATGAAACTTCTCTGCTTACAAAACACAATCCTTCCTAGCTTAAGCTACAAATTCATTATTAGAATCCTCTGTTTACAAAATTTGATTCTTTCTACTTTCACTTCCAGATTCTCCGCTTACAAAACGTAACAATTCCTCCTAATTTAAATTCCAAATTTTCCCAACCTCAAAAACTCCTGTTTACAAAATTTGACTCTTTCTACTTTCAGTTCCAGATTCTCCGCTTACGAATCATAATAATCCTTCCTAATTTAAATTCCAAATTTTCCTAACCTCACAATCCCCTGTTTACAAAATTTAACTCTTTCTATATTCAGTTCCAAATTTTCCGCTTACAAAACTTAACAATCCTACCTGATTGAAATTCCAAATTTTCTCAATATCAAAATCCCCTGTTTACAAAATTTGACTCTTTCTACTTTCACTTCCAGATTCTGCGCTTACAAAATGTAACAATTCTTCCCAATTGGAATTCCAAATTTTCCCAATCTCAAAATTCCCTGTTTACAAAATTTGACTCTTTCTACTTTCACTTCCAGATTCTGCGCTTACAAAATGTAACAATTCTTCCTAATTTAAATTCCAAATTTTCCCAACCTCAAAAACTCCTGTTCACAAAATTTGACTCTTTCTATATTCAGTTCCAAATTTTCCGCTTACAAACCATAATAATCCTTCCTAATTTAAATTCCAAATTTTCCTAACCTCAAAATCCCCTGTTTACAAAATTTAACTCTTTCTACTTTCAGTTCCAAATTTTCCGCTTACGAACCATAATAATTCTTCCTAATTCAAATTCCAAATTTTCTTAACCTCAAAATCCCCTGTTTACAAAATTTGACTTTTTCTAATTTTAGTCCCAAATTTTTCGCTTACAAAACGTAACAATCCTTCCTAATTGAAATTCCAAATTTTCTCAATATCAAAATCCCCTGTTTGCAGGATACCAAGAAAAATCGGCGGCGATGTGTTACGATGCAAAAGCACCCCCGTGATGCGTGACCAAAGGGTGCTTAGGGGATGGTTTGCACCCCCTGTCACGAAACAACGCTGGAACCGTATCGGCATAATTACACGGACGGCGTTAGTGTCACATATCCTGAACAATGACCAGGGAGAGGACGATAGAGAATAGGAGAATGTTAGAATGGGGTGGATGCACCTGCAAGGAACCATATTTCATCCGGACGCGGAGCAACGACTTTTGTGCCTTTATGCGCCGTGAAATCGCGAGGATCACTAGGTTTCCCTAATTTCTATTATGCTCCACATAAGACCGTGCTAAATGTCGACTATCACGGCTATTGGGGATGCTCGAGTTTTGTTTCTTGTTTCACCCCTTTTTTTTTTTGCCAGGTAACGTTACTTCGACAGGCTTCTTCTCTTACGTATAATATATCTTTCTTTGCAGATATTTTTCTTGCGCTGTTTATATTCTTTTTGTTTAGTGATTTCTTTAATGAATTTTTATTGAAATTCGGTTGATTCAGGCAGTTGTGTAGATATTTAACGTTTATCATGTGTGTTATTTTATCAAACTATACAGGGTGGTTGGTAACTGATAGTACAAGCGGAAAGGGGGGTGATTCTACGCGAAAAAAAGTCGAAAATATAGAATAAAAATTTTTTTTTTTTAATTTTTCCATCGAGACAACGATCTACAGTGAGATCCGTTATAACGAGACGTACCGAGCGAAAATTCAAAGTCGATTTTCTCGAAAACAAAGCGTCAGACGAAAAATTTTTATTCTATATTTTCAACTTCTTTTTTCGCGTAGAACCACCCCCTTTCCGCTTGTACCATCAGTTACCAACCACCCTGTATATAAACGATTTTATCGTTTAAGCGAATTTTATTATCAAATTGAAATAAAAATGCTTTTCGTTGCATTCTTTAGTTTCTCGTTATAGGGTAAAAAGCTCGAAATCTGTGGCAGCGATGATCAAACCTTTGAGTAACTTCATGTAGAATTTTAACTGCGAATTGCAAGGGAAGATATAATTACGAATCATAAACGATAAATAAATTTCAACCTCGCTGATCAATAATTGCGATTAGTATAAAACCGACGCGAAAGCAATATTTACAAATATCATGAAGCTAATAACAGACTGAAGAATTAAATTTCATTTTAAACACTTCCAGCCAAACTGTCTGCTGTCTCTCCACGAAAAATGTTAATTCCCGGGACAATTTTCCATTAAACAGGTCAACCAAGAGGGAAAAGATGGACTTTATCGATTCAATAAAATGGAAATTTCCAGCTTGCATTTTCCTGATGCTTATCATTTTGCTTTAATAACGCCAACGTAGAACGTGTATTATAAATTCCTTTAAAAAAAGTGTAGTGTACTGGCAAAGCTCAAGAGGAAAGAGATGGAAAGTGGAGGACCACCCTCGTTCAACTTTTTCACAAGTTTTCTGCACGTGGCTGTCCTAGCACCCTTTGGTTACGCACAAAAGGGTGCCCCGCATCGTAATACGCGTCGAAGATTCTTGGGCCCAGTTGCGGCATCGAGATTCACGAAAGGGTGGATCGAATTTTAAATTACCGTCATTCGTTATAAATTATGCGACGAGTATGGTACAGGTCGATCAGAGACAAATCGATTAAGGGTTGTTAAAATTATACCGCCTTTTTTCAAATTAATCATATTATTAGGAATATTATGTTGGGTGGAATATACCAGTGGGACACTTGTTGCGAATGATTTCGAGTTAGGGGTTGTTTCAGTGGTTGCACCATTAACGCGTAGTAAATTCGTCCTGCTTTTGTCTTTAATCGCGGTATGATATTCCTTATGAGAAGAAACGTGTGTTTCTCTTTGTCTATCGGATCGTATCTTCCTATTAATTTGCATACTGTAATTTCCATACTGCGCTTTACTACCTTTGAGGTCAGAAAACTTCAAGATCGTAATTTTCGAGCACGCGTGAATGAATTGCGAAGAATATCGGTCACTCGGAGAAATTTGAACACAATTGTGAAAATATTCTTCGAAAGATAGTATCGGAAGAAAGCATCGTGAAAGAATCATTAGAAAATTCCGGTGAACTACAGGTAGAAGAGAAAAGTGATGAGGGGTTGGGAAGAATGCGAAATCCCGATGGGTCATGCACCTGTGGCCCTTTAAAGCAATGGGCAATTGAAAAAGGTGTATGTGACCATCTTGAGTCAACAGTTGCGATACACGTATTCATCGTAGGAGCACCGAGAACTCTGGTATAATGGGCACGTCTTAGTGGAAGAAACGGTAAGTAGTAGGTGGTTAGTAGTCGATAGTTGCAGTTGGAGTTTACGATTGAGTTGCGGCTAATTATAGTTACGAGTAAGCTGCGACTAGTTTCACTTACGAGTAAGCTGTAACTAATTGCACTCACGAGTAAGCTGCGACTAGTTGCACTTACGAGTAAGCTGTAACTAATTGCACTCACGAGTTAGCTGCGACTAGTTGCACTTACGAGTAAGCTGCGAATAGTTGCGAATTGGTCGTTGCTCATGAGTTGTTGAGTCGTTGTGAGTTGCAAATTGTTAATTGTAAGTCGAGTAGTTAAACAAATTTGATTACCTTAGTTGTACCACTTTACTACATTAAGGGGGGGTAAGGTTAATTCGTACAAAAATAAGGCATGATTTTGTGAATTATTTGTGACGACACAGTTAAAATCTATTTATTGAAACCAATAGTATATTAAAGTATGACATTCGAAGAATATTGTATAAAATTTTCACGGAGAAATATTAAAAAATACGGCAATGGCAGCAATTATTCGGACGTGTCTCGGAAAAAAGTGGAATTGCTCATAACTTGGTGCTGGATCATCTGAAATAAAAAAATCAAAGTTCATTCGTTAGGTAACAGTTTTCCCCAGGTAACGCTGGGAGGGTTTTACGAAATTTCAATTTTTCACTTTTTTGGAACACTTTGAAGGGAAAATTAGCCTCAAATTTTCGCAAACTCGGCTAATTTATCCATTCAAAGTGTTCCAAAAAAGTGAAAAATTGAAATTTCGAAAAACCCTCCCAGCGTTACCTGGAGAAAACTATTACCTAACGAATGAACTTTGATTTTTTTATTTCAGATGATCCAGCACCAAGTTATCAGGGGCACCGCAATTCTACCTTTCTTCCGAGACACGTGCGAATAATTGCTGCCATTGCCGCATTTTTTAATATTTCTCCGTGAAAATTTTATACAATATTCTTCGAATGTCATACTTTAATATACTACTGGTTTTAATAAAGAGACTTTAACTGTGTCGTCACAAATAATTCACAAAAACATGCCTTATTTTGTGCGAATTAACCTTACGCCCCCCCCCCTTAAGTTCTAATTAAATAGTTATAGTTCTCTGTTTCAGTGACAATAGATAAATCTATATAATAAATAAATAGATCACTATAAAAAATCACTGTAATTCTAATCTCTATACTATCATACATAGGAACATGCGTACTAATTTTCGTAACGTTAAATACTACAAATGGTATATAAATATATTTGTCCCTTATCGTGACTAGTAATCGATTAACGTAGACTAAAACACTCGTAGTCCGGAATGAAGATAAAAGGCTTAGTATCGAGGTCAAAGGTAAGAGATGGAGATACAAAAGGTAAAGATCAAGATTCAGATGAAAAGTAAAGAATTGAAATATGAAAGTGTTTTTGAGTTTGAAGAGCAACGTCTGACAGTCAAAAGCGACCTATTCTAACGTGGCACATGTCCTCAGGCTTGTTCAACCCTCGTGACGGTCTTAGGCGGACATTCCACGCTGGTCGGCCCCGGATAAAATGTAATAACGCGTCCTCTTCAGGCTGGCGCGCACGAATCCATCTTTCGTTAACGAGGGTGGAAGCTCACGATTGCGTCCCAGGAATGCGTGATGACTACTTTGTCAGGAATGCGTCGTGGCACCCATACGCGAAAACGGGAGCGAGCGAACGCTCCAATTGTGCCTGCAACAACCACCATCCGCAGCCAAGAAATCTTCATCTACCCTTTTTTCTCTTTTCTTCCTCCTCTTTTTCCCTTTTCCGTCTTGTTTTACTATGTAGAATTCGAGACCAGTCGATTTTCCTTTTCTTTCTTCCGACTTTTTCTTTTTCTTCTTTTTTTTTTTTTTGTCTACTAGAATTCAGAAGAAGAAACGTTCTTACTTTTCTTTTCGTTCTGCTCTTTCTTCCCTTTTCTCCTCTTTAATCGATAGTTTTTATCTAGCTCGCTTTTCCGTTTGTCTGATCGTGGAAATTTCTAAGCGAAATTCCACCCACTGCCCTACCAGGTAGAAAACTGAAATCCGCAGCACGTGCTCGTTTCCGATGGAATACGACGTAATTTTGAAAAAATCGACGATTTTATCGTGGGAAATAATCGTCTGATTAGCTGACGTGAAATCTGAAGAAATCTGAAAAATCTGTCTATCCCGCAACAGGGTTCGATGTACTATATTGTAGGATACCAGTTGAAGATTAAAAAGTAAAGAACTAGATATACAGGGTGGTTGGTAACTGGTGGTACAAGCGGGAAGAGGGTGATTCTACGCGAAAAAAGAAGTCGAAAATATAGAATAAAAATTTTTCGTTTGAGGCTTTGTTTTCGAGAAAATCGACTTTGAATTTTCGCTCGGTACGCGTGCACTTTATCGCGTCTCGTTATAACGGATCTCACTGTAGATCGTTGTTTCGCTGGAAAAATTAAAAAAAAAAAATTTTTATTCTATATTTTCGACTTCTTTTTTCGCGTAGAATCACCCCCTTTCCGCTTGTACCACCAGTTACCAACCATCCTGTATATATACAAAAAATATAGAAAAAATAATTCTTATTTAAATATGTACTAAAGAGAAGAAAATAATTTTTCCACTCAGGCATTGTTAATTAATAATATTGTATTATTATGTAATAATAACATACAGATAAATTTATATATATTGAGCATATGCAATAAAAACATTTTGCCTACATTTTTTTAATTTCTACATTTTATTTGTTTTACTAAAACGCGCAACTTTCTTTATCTTCTTTCTCTTCTTTCTTTGCCATTTATAATGGAGGGCTAAGACACGTCGATCTTTCTTTGCTGTCTTACTTGACTTTTTCTGCTTTGCTGTTTTGCTATTTTCCTTCTTCTTTTATTTTACTAAAATGCTAAAAAACGTTGCTCTTCCCTTTCTTTCTTTCTTTCCTTTTCTTTTCTACTTCCTTCTATCTCTTTCTTTGCCAACTACAATCCAAGACTAAGACACGTAGACTTTCTTCGCTTTCTTCTTTTCTTCGATTTTTCATTTTACCAGTATCTAGCACCAAGAAACTTGTCGATCGTGTTTCTCTTTCTTTCTTATTTCCCTTCCTTTTTCTTCCCCTTTTTCTTCCTTTTCCTCTTTTCACGCTTTTCCTCTCTGCTTTTCTTTTAATGGCAAGGGATGAAATTCTATCGGGCGACATGAATTATTGCCAATTGTTCTATCGTTACGTTGAAACTTCTAATTGTAAGTTTCCAAACGTTTGCTTTATCCTGGAAATGAACGTCGACCGAGAAATAGTTTTTCTACGATGAATTTTGCCAATTTAATTTCCAACGAATGAAATAAAAGATAAAAGTACACGAAATTTGGAAATTTACGAAAAATCAAAGAACACTCCAACTGTCTACAATTGACATAACAAATAAACTAGAAACTAAACTACGACCAGACGTGGCAATACAATTTCATTGTATTAGAAGATATCGTATCAAAACACGAGCAAATACGCTTTCACTTATTTTATCGACAATTCCACGAGTCCAACCGTGTCCAGCAATGCTAAAATAAATCAAATCTAAAGTAAAATATAAAAACCCTTCGTGCTGTATAAACGAACGAAAGGAAGTTACGAAAAATCACGAAGCTTTACCAACGTTTCAGAACCTTTCACATCTGCACGAAGCATCATGCACGGTACAAAAAAAAAAAAAAAGTATTAACAACGTGATAAATCTCTCTTTGATCGCGGTCAAGCTTCCCTTTAAAACTTCTGTCGGCTTTCATAATTTCCTCGCTCGCGGGCCAATTAATCTTCAGCCCTTTGAACGAAACACGCTTTCGAAAAAGTTTCGTTTTTTCCAATTTTTACGTGGGTGTGTTTGCCGAGCGTCGATGCCCGCCATTCTTCAGGGCTTGCTGCCCTCCGATTCGCTCGATAAAAAGGACACACGCGGTGGAAACCAGCCAGCAGAGCAGAGATACGATACCCTCGCAGTTTCACTCGATACTTTCATTCCCTTCGAGACGATTCTTTTGAGGAACGCGAGGGTAACGTCGCTCATGCAGAAACTCGACGCGTACTTAGAATGCTTTTCCACGGCGGAGCAAAAGACTGGAAAGGAGGAGACGGGTTGGAAGCGAAGTGCAGAGAAATTTGAGAAAGAAGAGCTGAGATCGATGATTTTTCCCAATGTTCGATTTGGAAGGTTGGAATTTTTATAGCGGTTTTGCAAATGTTAGAAGATATCTGAATTAGAAATGAAAATATTGGGTTGATAACTAAGTGATTGCGGATTTTGTCGTTAAGTGGTATTGACAAAATTTATTTTTATTTTTAGTATTTTTAATTTCGCGCCGCCTTCGACGAGGTTGCAATATAATTTGATATGCTGTTCAGTAAGCGAATGAATCATCTGAATCGTCGTATGTGTTTGAGTAAAATAGAAATAAAATTGAGATCGTTTTATACTTTTTAGAGCGTTTCGAAGTCGGTTGTATTTTTTTTTTTTTTTTTTGTAAAGAGCCTTTCGAAGGTTTCTTACTTGCGTTGATGATCGCAGACGGATGACGCGTTTGTTTGGCTCCTTGGATTTCGAACACGATCTTGTTTGAGCAGGTTTCCGGTTTTTGATATGTTGAGACTTGGAAAGTTTGAGGAGTGAGAGTCAATGATACTGCTGAGAATGCTTGGTACAGTGTCTTTGAGATATTTTCAAAAGTGTACTGTACCTGATACTAATACAAGTTCTGCAAATCTTTGAGTATTTAGAACGTTTTTCAGGGAAAATTTGAGGAAGAAGAGTGGAGGTCGGAAATCTTTCTCATTGTTTGTTAGATTTTGTGCAGAGAGGTTTTGCTTTGTTTGATGAGAATGGTACGTTTGAGCATTTTAGTTCCTGTTTTGGTATATTTGGAGTACTACAATGCTTCAAAAATTGAAGTGTGAGTATATACTCATTAAATGTGAGACTCAGGTTTTGAAAGGTTTAATCTCGGATATCTTAAGTTTAACCGCTCAAAAGTTGGAAAAGAAAACTGTGAAGCAGGAAGACTAGAGATCTTTTATCCTGTTAGATAAAATGAAATATGAATATTTGAAGATTCTAGTGAACTACTAGAAAAGTATGTTTGAAGTAGTATGATCGAAGTTTTGGAATTCAGGCGTCGGATGTCTAAAGTTTCAATGTTTGAAGTTTGAGTGCTCACAGTTGAGAATGCTCGAATTTTCCACGCTTGGAATTCGATTGTTTGAAATCTGAGTTGTCAGAGTTAAGTCGCAGCTGTTGAAATTTTATCTCCTGCGATTCGAACTTTCTGAAAACCGGTACTCAACTTCTTTAAAAGATAAAGCTTCATCTGCCTGTGTATATTCGAAAGATTAAAATTGCGTTTGCATTTAATTGTTCGATTCAGAGTGGAGAAATTGAATCTTGTATACATGAAACAAAATTTGAAGAGAATTGGAGCGTGAGGAATTTAAGTTATCCGCGAAAGAGAATTCATTTCGCTTAACTAGACAAATGCATGCAGAGTTTAAGGCCGGTACGGACACCTTTGTCTCCTGAATAATAAAAAAAGCTACTATTTAAATATTCATATTCCCTATGAATATATTCTCATCTCTTTGCCATTCAAATCTTACTCGTTATGAAATCTTTTTCTCCGTTCTTTCCTCCTAGCAATATCCTCACCTGCAACCATGATGCAATATTCCAGCCATAAATTAACACTCTTAATGCTCAACATCTCTGACAAACTCACACCTCACATTCAATCACAATCACAATTCATTTTCAAAGATATAAAATATAGTAACACTCCTGTCTTTCAATTTCTTCCTCTACTCACAGATAATTATGATCGAAATTGGCTAATTATCAACTGGTTATGAGTCAACAATTAACATTTTAAAAGATTCAAAGATATAAAATATAGTAACACTACTGTTATTTAATTTCTCCCTCTACTCACAGATAATTATGATCGAAATTGTCTAATTATCAACTGACTATGAGTCAACAATTAGCATTTTAAAAGATTCAAAGATATAAAATATAGTAACATTCCTGTTTTTTAATTTCTTCCTTTACTCATAGATAATGAAATCGAAATTGGCTAATTATCATCTGATTATGAGTCAACAATTAGCATTTTAAAAGATTCAAAGATATAAAATATAGTAACACTCCTGTCATTTAATTTCTTCCTCTACTCACAGATAATTATGATCGAAATTGGCTAATTATCAACTGGATATGAGTCAACAATTAGCATTTTAAAAGATTCAAAGATATAAAATATAAGAACACTCCTGTCTTTTAATTTCTTCCTCTACTCGCAGATAATTATGATCGAAATTGGCTAATTATCAACTGGATATGAGTCAACAATTAGCATTTTAAAAGATTCAAAGATATAAAATATGGTAACAATCCTGTTTTTCAATTTCTTCCTCTACTCACAGATAATTATAATCGAAATTGGCTAATTATCAACTGGATATGAGTCAACAATTAGCATTTTAAGATTCAAAGATATAAAATATAGTAACACTCCTGTTTTTCAATTTCTTCCTCTACTCACAGATAATTATGATCGAAATTGGCTAATTATCAACTGGTTATGAGTCAACAATTAGCATTTTAAAAGATTCAAAGATATAAAATATGGTAACAATCCTGTTTTTCAATTTCTTCCTCTACTCACAGATAATTATGATCGAAATTGGCTAATTATCAACTGGATATGAGCCAACAATTAGCATTTTAAGATTCAAAGATATAAAATATAGTAACACTCCTGTTTTTCAATTTCTTCCTCTACTCACAGATAATTATAATCGAAATTGGCTAATTATCAACTGGATATGAGTCAACAATTAGCATTTTAAGATTCAAAGATATAAAATATAGTAACACTCCTGTTTTTCAATTTCTTCCTCTACTCACAGATAATTATGATCGAAATTGGCTAATTATCAACTGGTTATGAGTTAACAATTAGCATTTTAAAAGATTCAAAGATATAAAATATAGTAACACCCTGTCATTTAATTTCTTCCTCTACTCACAGATAATTATGATCGAAATTGGCTAATTATCAACTGGTTATGAGTCAACAATTAGCATTTTAAGATTCAAAGGTATAAAATATAGTAACATTCCTGTCGTTCAATTTCTCCTGGTACTCATAAATAATAATTAAAAAAATAATGATAAATAAAGATTAATTTTCACTCAATAAGGTTCTTCCAAAGAATTGTTGAAATAACTATTATTTTGTATCTCTGCCTACTATCATCGCCATACGATACATTTCCATATAAAACTCCTCTTCCTTGTCGATCGTACCACGATTATTGAAACACCCTATGTATAAATTTACAAGAGCCACTTAACGTAAAACGTAATCGCCAAAAATTCGCCAACTCAAACAGCTCTTCTATCTGTCATTTACTGAATAAATCCGCTAAACGCTTCACGCCTACGCTTCTCAAACAGCTAATTCGCCCGTCATCTATGATATAACTCCCCTCTGTCCAAGCATCTACGCACAAAGACCAGCGTAAAAAAGTAAACAAAAATCGAGGGACGTGGAGTCGACGTTTCGACGGCAGACGGCCTTACGATATAGCTACTCGGCAAACAGCCACCCTCTGCTTCAACCTCTTCAACCCTCTTCAACCCACTTTTCAACCCTGTTCGGTCCACCTTCGCCACCCGCCGCGAGATTTTCGATGGACGCGCGGCAATCGAGATTCACGGCGACTTCCGGGCCAGATACGAAAGCAAGGTGAGCGTCGAATCGCGATTAACAAGAAGCGTGCAGCATTTTCAAAGGGCGATTTTCCGCGTGGTTCACCCGAAACGACACGTGCCGCCTCGTGGCCCTCATGCGACCTTACACGATTGCCATTCGCGCAGGAACAACTTGTCCCGTGCAACAGCCATGGATCGGTATCGTGTTTTTTTTTACAGAGATCCGATGTTGTTCGGATACACCGGTTCGCACAAAAAAAGTACTTAACCCCTCGCCATACCATTTAACTCGGAAGAATCCGGGCTCAAATGTTGCGCTCGAATGGTCGGGGAAGGAGACGAAGTGGCGGAGATAAAGTGTCGGAACTTGAAATATGATATCGTGCGACTGAGTGGATAGATAGTCGCACCCGTGTTTAGAAAAAAGACACCATTCAAAACATTCATAGTAGGCGTGAGATTAAGACCAGGAGTGAGACTCGTGATATTCAAGTTTGGCTGAAATTTCTCATCACGACTCAGACTCGTAAAAGTATGGCAAGGGATTAACACTAGAACTACCGCTATTTCCATCAAAACCAGTCAAAATTCCTGGTCTGTAAAAAATACCTAATAATAGAATATTTTTATATTTATTGATTTATTACTTTCTTAGAGAAGCAATTCCATGTTATGTAGTACATTCTTGGTATTATTAATCCATCTGCGACCATGATCCCTAAACGAGGGTTGGAACGTTTATAAAATTGTAGAAACGGTCGTTTTCACTGCTGTGGTATTTCTAGTGTTAGCATCTAGCGATCTAGCGATCGATCCGGAATTTTCCTGATAACTGATATCGTCATATCGAATGATATGCAGTAAAAATTTGAAAAACCTGTGGGAAGTTGTAGAAAACGAGGAAACTGGTTAATTGGGGTTCGATAAACAGATTGCAGGATCCTTTTACACTTTGACAAGTACCATTTTGACTGATATTCGTATAAATAGCCTTCATACAAAATTATTTTCAGTTTGAATACATAAAAAACAAAATAGAATTCATTATATTATTCTTTTAGTTATCGTTGCGAAAGTTATTACATCATCGCGGAAAGAAAATATAACATGAAGTAGGGATTTTAAAATAAAATTGTAAAACCAGCCAATTTGACTGATGTGGTAGTTCTAGTGTTAAGTGCTTACTGCTGCCAACGTTTACGTGCATAGTTGCTTATCAGAGTAATTCGGACGCTTATAGAAACTTCTTATTAATAACTCGTTATTATTATTTTGCACGTATATGTGCGTTGTACAAAGAACAATTTGGAATTTCATTAGCGTTATAATTAAAACGATTGTCATAAGTACAATATTGGTAAAGTTCGAAACGAAGTTGAAAACGCACTTTTATCTGCCAAGATTCTCCAAATTGTAGAGGGTGTGCGTTAATTAGCACGAATCAGTATCATTTTTCAAAATTTTGTTGCGTTTCACGATGTCTGGTACGTATCACGGGCAAACGATGCTGTACGCGCTGTATGCACCGTTCAAAGAGCAGCGAAACGCACTTTTGTTTGTCAGCATATCTGAAATGCGAACAGGCAGATACGTTTACGCGAATATTTGCACGATACTTTCTGAAACGTTATATTTCCCGATGTCCAGCGTATGTCGAGGAAAACCAGCTATACGCGTTGTGTTCGCCATGGAAAGAGGAGGAAGAGATATAGAGAGATAAAAAGAATATAGAAATTACAAGAGAAATATTTATTCCAAATGTATATACAGGGTGGTTGGTAACTGGTGGTACAAGCGGAAAGGGGATGATTTTACACGAAAAAAGAAGTCGAAAATATAGAATAAAAATTTTTCGTTTGAGGCTTTGTTTTCGAGAAAATCGACTTTGAATTTTCGCTCGGTACGCGTGCGGTACGTTATAACGGATTTCACTGTAGATCGTTGTCTCGATGGAAAAATTAAAAAAAAAAAAAGAAAAGAAAATGAAAAAAGAAATTTTTATTGTATATTTTCGACTTCTTTTTTCGCGTAGAATCACCCCCTTTCCGCTTGTACCACCAGTTACCAACCACCCTGTATATGTCGAGTTGTCATTGGATTTAGGGGCGTGTAACGAATCTTCATTTGGATTAGCCATTGTGGTTATACCATATAGATGATATTTACTGGTATAAATATGATTATTATAGAATTTGACAAATAGCCGTAGCGATTAGATACTCGAGATGCCAATGACAATGATCTTAGGTTCAATAACGAATCCACGGTCAACGGGATAGCAAATGCGTTTTCTTTTAACCCCTTAACCTACAACTACGGGCATAGCTCGTAGTACGATGATCGGGCCAAACGTAAATATTACGGGCATAGCTCGTAGTACGATGATCTGGCCAAATATAATATACAGGGTGGTTGGTAACTGGTGGTACAAGCGGAAAGGGGTAATTCTACGCGAAAAAGGAAGTCGAAAATAAAGAATAAAAATTTTTTTTTAATTTTTCCATCGAGACAACGATCTACAGTGAGATCCGTTATAACGTACCGCACGCGTACCGGGCGAAAATTCAAAGTCGATTTTCTCGAAAACAAAGCCTCAAACGAAAAATTTTTATTCTATATTTCCGACTTCTTTTTTCGCGTAGAATCACCCCCTTTCCGCTTGTACCACCAGTTACCAACCACCCTGTATATGTCGAGTTGTCATTGGATTTAGGGGCGTGTAACGAATCTTCATTTCGATTAGCCATTGTGGTTATACCATATAGATGATATCTACTGGTATAAATATGATTATTATAGAATTTGACAAGTAGCCGTGGCGATTAGATACTCGAGATGCCAATGACAATGATCTTAGGTTCAATAACGAATCCACGGTCAACGGGATAGCAAATGCGTTTTCTTTTAACCCCTTAACCTACAACTACGGGCATAGCTCGTAGTACGATGATCTGGCCAAACGTAAATATTACGGGCATAGCTCGTAGTACGATGATCTGGCCAAATATAATATACAGGGTGGTTGGTAACTGGCGGTACAAGCGGAAATGGGGTGATTCTACGTGAAAAAAGAAGTCGAAAATAAAGAATAAAAATTTTTTTTTAATTTTTCCATCGAGACAACGATCTACAGTGAGATCCGTTATAACGTACCGCACGCGTACCGAGCGAAAATTCAAAGTCGATTTTCTCGAAAACAAAGCCTCAAACGAAAAATTTTTATTCTATATTTCCGACTTCTTTTTTCGCGTAGAATCACCCCCTTTCCGCTTGTACCACCAGTTACCAACCACCCTGTATAATATAATATATAATAGCTTGTTTACGTTTTCGGCCCAAAATTCTCGAACGTAAATCGTAGGTTAAGGGGATAAGGTCTAAGTCGAACTCAATTTACTGGTCCACAATTCAAGTGTAACTCAACTTATTTGTCCACAGTACAAGTAGAACTCAACTAACTCCCCCAGTCCAAGTGGAACTGCACTTATATACTCTTCTCTATACCTTTCTGTACTCCTGGGGTCAACTATATTTTTAAGGAGAGTTAAGTAAAACCTCTGTTAAGTAAAAACGTCCATCCCGTGGCTACGTTTAGCGACCAGTTGTGTCACTTCGAGCCCAAGCCTACTGTCACAAATCTCGGGCACACATAATCGGATTAAATCATAAACAACTACTTCTAAGTTTTATTATTTAAGTACAGCTATAATAAGTAGTCTAGACTAAAGTATTGGGGATCTTCCCAAAAATTCCAAAACAAAAGCCCCGATGTCCTTTCATCTGCGACATATATATACACATGGACCACATGGACCTGGTTATTTTCGAAGGTGGTCTGTGAAGTAGTCTCAAGTGGAAATTTTTGTAAAACGCAAACGATATTCGTTCGTCCATCGTCGAGAGTAAAATTGCGAGCAAATTAGACAATTTGTCATCGGCAGCTCTACGAACATTTTTCATTGATTCGTAAGCGAGATACGATCGTGCACGATTTGTCCATGTTTCCGAAGGCTGGCGTCGCGAGCAACAGATTTTCAAACGGCGTGACAAAGATCGACGAGTTTTAAGAGTTTTAAGAAGAAGAACGTGGCTCCGTTTAACATCGTCCTTGTTATCGGAATGGATAATTAAATCTTTAAATAATTGAATTATACGCTTGTACCGAATATCTTGTAGCTTCTATGTACATTTTCACATTTGTTTAAGACAATCAACGTCGTCAATGCGATCACGATGGTCGAGTTCCGCTAATGAAATTCCAACATACTTTGTATAATACGTACAATGTATTCATAGAATATTTCTACGCGTGCAACTGTATATTTATATGTAAAAGAAAAAACATTTTACCCTGTGTTTTGCACAGAACCCTACACGAATCACAACAATGATAAAAATCTCTATTTCTTGTGGCGAAAAAAGAGCGACAATGGTTCATCGCGTAAAAATAAGTACACACTACGTTCGTATCGTATTGATATTGTAAAATTGTAAAATCGTTGGTCGGACACGGACAAAACGACAGGCGCGGGCGGGAAATCAATTTTCCATCGAAATGTTTTGCCTGCTGGCTGGTCGTGTACGACCAAGAAACGTAAGCATCGATGAAACACGAAAAACAATCGGAATAACAGCACAAGTGTAGCTTCTGGCCTGTTTGCATGGCGGCCGTCGTCACCCGGATATGAATCGGCCGTGTGCTCATGTGATTTTGGCAAAGAACAATATTTATTCGCTGCTGTGGCCCGTGTTTGATCGTTCGGGCATTTGAAAGTACCGATCGCCCAGTTTATGCGTTCCACGGCTGCAAAAGGAAAAGTCCAATTTGGATGAAACGCTGCACGCTCGAAGAACAGCTAAAAATATTAGATACATAGTTTATTTTAACTGTGGCAACTCGTGTTTGAGGGGTGAAACCTCGAGTAAAAAGTTCGACCTGTTAACAGGTAAGTTTTAATTACACGATTGCTCGGGTAACAGGTAGAGCAAAAATTGGCTGGCTTTTGACACGGAAGCACATGTTGCGGTTGAGGAAAAATGTTCACGAATGCGTAAAAAAGGAGCAATACAAAAGATCGCAGTGTTTTTGCAAAATCAATGGCACACGTATACATTGCATATGGTTGGCTCGTAAGTTGATACAAAAATTCTGAGAAGAATCGCATGCTGATACTTTCCACCTTTTACGTATCCGTTTAATATTCAAATTTCTATAAAATGAAAATCCGAATAACTTTGTATGTACTAGGTCGTCCGAAAAGTTTCTTTCGTTTTATAAGGAAACAATGGATGCACAAATTTCGTTTTACATTATTTTGCCGAACTACGTGTGTGTTCTATCAAAATAAAGATTACAACGTTCGACAGATTAGGTTTCATGTCTGTATAGAGATGCGTTGTTGTAGAAGACGTGTCTGCAAAAGAAAGACACTTTTTGGACAACCTAATTCTTGAAATTTCTGTACATTTGCGTGTCCATGTAAAATGAAATTTACAATTACAATTATACTGATCGCATCGATCATGTTCCAATATACGAAATTTGTCTACATTTTCAACAGTTTGCAAATTAACAGCGTGATACAAAGCGTTAAATGTACGTACGTGAAATTTGAAAGAGAACATCGTCAAAAACTAACGATATCGACAGATATCGTTCGACACGGTGGCGTGTAAAAATTTCGTCAACGCGACTGCGTTTCCACGTGTCGATCGTTCCAGAAATCGAGAAGAATGTCGCGTGTTTGTCGGAAGAACGGTTCCCAGGTTTGGGTTCGTCCGTCCCTTGTTTTCGAAGCGCGTCGCGCGAGCAATTTCGGAAAGCCGGTCACTTTGCAAATAGTTGCTCTCGTTTGCGAACTGGCTATGAAGATTTCATAGCGATCGTTCTTCCTATTCAACGATCATGGGGTGGGCCTCGAACGTATCGTATTGACAGAGGTCACGTGGCGAGGGCTCATCACGTGCGCTCCTACGCCCATGGGAAACTCTCAGCAAAGAGATCGCCTCGATCAAAAGTCAGATTTCTTGTTCCGAGTTCCTTTGATCTCTTTCGCATTGATATTATTCATTGATACAACTTTAAACGAAAACGTTGTATATTACATATATAGGGTGATTTATTTGCACGATATGCCCGTTTATAGCGATATTAAGCAGCGTTCAAATTATCGTCGATATCAGTGCCAATGTTTAAGGGTCGCAACGTTGTATTCACGATAATTATGTAACATACATACTGTATATGTTATGTAACATAATTGCGTACGATAATGTTGAGAACCTTGAATATTACTGAACGCTTCTTTGAGCAATTTCGTCACTTGAAATATCCAAAAGTTCGTGTAGAAGAAACGTATGACGAACTTTTATTTCGTTTCTTATGGATAAAAACGACGCGTATTAAATAAGAAATAGGAAGGTAGAAACACAGAGAAAACAGAGATATGGTGTCTGATAGAAAAAATACGAAACCGGTGAGTACAAGAGGATGAAACCAAGCGATCGGTCTATTATGAATGACAGTGTTGATCGAGCGAAAAGTGTACGTTTATGTTGCATTTACAGGAAAACGTAGCACGTAAAACGAGTATGAACGAAAATTGCCATTTACCATATTATACACTGTGTGATTCTAAAGGAGACAGTGTAATTACGCATACGGTTAAAGATATTCGTAAAATATACGACGAACGAGCTTTTCTTTGCACATCCGGATGAAAAGCTGTGCCCTCTAAATGAGAAATAAAATGATAGAAAAATAGAAAAAGAGCAGAGAATCGTATGGTGTCCGGTAGAAAAAATACGAAACTCGTCGGTACAAGGGGATGAATCTGTTTCCAAGCAATCGGTCTGCTATGGACGACAGGCTTAATTGAATGAAACGTACGTTCTACTTGTAGGAAACCGTAGCGTTTAAGCACGCACGCGACCAGAGAGGAGTCTCCTATTCGATCATTATGCCCCCGACGTAGCTACCAGCAAAACCACCCTTCTGGCCGAAGGTGTAGGTCGCGCGAGCCGCAGTCACGTGTATGTCACGTGCCAGGGATTACTAATTATGCGCCGAGAACGATCATAATATCCTGAGCCCAGTAGGCATACTGCATAGATACAGTTAATATCTGGCACGGCAAACACCACCACCATTCACCGTTCCGATTTATGAATAATGTTCCTTGCTCGAACGCCACCCTCGATATTTGATTTTCACACATGAGCATCATCGGTTCATCCGACGTCTTCCGAGCATTTCTTCCTTTTCTTCTTCTCCCTTTTCTTCCCAGCAAGAGTTTTCGTATAGCGAAAGTGGAAGTAAGCTTTGGTAACGTTTTGGTTTCATCGAACGTTTCCTTTTTATTTCGAGCAACGAAGGTATTCTATGAGAAATTTTTAGACAAGATACTTAAAAATTAGATGAAAAATATTCAGGTGGGACGACCTGAGGCAATGTATAAGACGCGGTACGGTAGAAAAGCGACAAACTATCCGAATAAATTAATAGAAGCTTCTTGTGTGTATAATTGGAATTCTAAAGAGGATGGAAAATAGGAAACATCCTCTGAATTTTGCTCGTATACTGGACTGTCAGTAATTAAATACTAAAACACATGTAATAGTTTCTCGATTTAGAAATCCCTATCTCTCTACGTGTCGATTAAAAATAAATGATATTGTATTTACATTTTCGACACAAACCTACAACGAGCTTAGCTAAGATCGATCTATCTTCGTTAACTTTTATTTTCCAAAACCTCTTATCATTTAAACCTTCTTTTATTATTAAATACTTGACCAAAATAATGAAGTTTTACATCGTTAAACCAACACAGCACGCGACTGAAAGCAAAATTCACGAGTCTACCGAAACGAGGAAACGAAAAATCAGTTGAAGGGTAAAAGGAAACACCGATTCATGAAAAAGCATCCCTCTAAAGGGTGTAAAAAAAGTCCCTGGCGGTATTTCCCGATGGACATAAATTGGCTACGCCCCAGATTCGCAGGATCAACAGGCTTGGAGAAGGAGCGAAGGACAAATTGCGAACGATTCGCGTTCGTGTTGCTTGTTTCATACAAGTTCGACCAGTAACTACGAGGAGAGTAGCCGAAAGAGATGAGAGGATTTTTACGAGCAAAGGCCTAAGTGAAATTCCCTTTCCAGGACGAGATATTCCCACCATAGCGGTGTTAGGAAGGGCGGGTGAACGGTCATTAATTATTTATGTGCGGCAAGACGTAACGATCGCGACGCGTGTCGAGGCTTTTAGCGGCTACGAAGAGACCTTCTGGCCGAAGGTCGCCACCTTTGCACCTTCCGATCCGCCCTGGGGAAAATCTGCGACGACTTTATTACCGCCAACATTCGCACGCTTCATGAACTTTGTTTCGAGCGAAACTTTACTACGCGGCTATTTCTTCTATTTTCCCTTTTTATTTTTCTATTTTAATCTTTGATTTATCCGTAGATATTTGCGTATTTAGCGTTTGAAATTGTTCTTGATTTTTTGGAATTTTTCTATCATTGTTTTATTTTATGGATATCGAACGTCGATTAAATTTGTCGTTGCGGCAGATTCTTGGAATTGAAATGATTCTTTTTTTTGTTACGGATATTTGCGCGTTTAATCGTTTGAAGCTGTTCTTGAATTTTTAGAATTTTTCCATTTTATTTATCGATGTCGAGTGTTAATTAAATTTGTTATTTTGAAATGTTTCTGCGACGTGATTGAGTTGAACGGGAACAATTTTTTTTTATCATAACTATCCGTGAGTTCAGTATTTCAATTTATTTTTAATTTCTAAAGCTTTTGTATTTCACTCGTTGAAATTGATCGTCGATTGAATTTATCATTTTGGCAGAATTTTCAAATGGTTAATATCGACGACTGACATTTTCTAGATATACGATACTAAATTTTATATTATAAAATCATTCGGTATATATTAAATACACTCAGAAATCTTCAGTTAATTATTATGCTGGCATTAAATTGAAAAAATTCAATACTCGATGGAAAGTGCCAGTAATATAATAAAATATTATAATTATACACCTGTTAGGCAAAGATTCAATTTTTAATCCTCCAGACAATTCTTTTTAATTCAACAGATTAAGCAACCACAATATTATTCTTGCATTATTCTTTCGATCAGAATATTTAGTATTACATGTTCACTACGGTTCGATTTAATTAACAGCCCTATCGATATCATGGACGTACCGCGAATGATAACGATGTATGGACAGCTTTCTGTTCTCAGGAGATGAAAAACTCTGACGATTATTCCTTATCATTCTGAAAACATTAACATATGCTTCGTCGTTTCAGGATTAATAAGGCATTAACAAGACCGATTCGCCGCTAACTGCAATTTTAATCCTCCTTTTCGACCCAGTCATATTTGAATCTTTATCTTGAAATTTTTCAAAAACGCACCAGCATAATAAAAATACCAAACCACCTACCAATTCGATACTTATTTCGAAGAACAAAACTCTTCTAATCTACATTTCATGAGCTTAATTCTCCTTAATCAACAGATTCTTGATCGAGCCATTCAGAAGCCACATTGATCAATCCCACGCAAAGTACAAAAACACGATATGACGTTACACCGTTTTCTAGATTTCCCTTAAAACTTCCCATCGCTTGTTATCATTTATTTCCTTACGATGAGTCAACTTACGAAAGTAAATCGTTCGTTTCTTCAGAGTTGAATATTAATCGTGAGCTTACGTACTGAAATTAAGAAATTAATAAAAAGCACAGCTATGATCAGTTTGGCTTCCGAGAGGCTCAATTGGGAATATTAAAAACTGGTTCAACCAAGGAAATTATTTCGTTGCCAAAATAAAATTAAGATACCCAAAAAGTTCACGTATACTGGAAATTTGTAACTCGATCTAGTGAACTGTAATCAAGTAAACCGTAACTAATAATATATTATAAATCGACTTAATTTTAATAAACTATAATTTACTAAAAATTCTCGTCATTTGAAAATCGATCAACGTTGCAAATTCGTCTAAATCCAGAGACGAGGAAGATCGATGTATTAAATATGGCGTCGGGGGGAAGCTTGGTGGATCCCTGCGCATGGAGCAGCCCTAGCATGGTACAAGGGATCAACATGAGCTTAACGGCAGGCGCCAATATACCTAGCTACCCCCTCACCCGCACATACCGACCAAGCCGTCAAGCTGTGGTATTAAACGGGGCATGCGTGAGGTCCACGGTGGTTGGTCACGTGTACGTTTCCAACCACCCTCCATCCTCGCCACCCCCTAACCGACTGTGTGCGTACATTCTTACGATTTCTAAGGAAGTGTTGCCTCCGAGAGCCACGCCACGGGACAATTAAATTGAACGCCAGCAAGGGAATATATGTATAAATGAAGATATTAGTAAGGGTGTAATGATAGTTTTGCAGGGGTTGGAAATGGAATCTTTGAATTCCTTTTCATATTCAGAAAAATTTGGGGAGATACTTGGAGAAATTTCGTAGCGGAGGCTTGGTATTTTCGTGGTGGTTGACTTTTACAATGTTTCACTAAATGTATTTGAAGTTTAGTTTAAAAGTACAGACTCATGGGGTTGGAAATAGAATCTTTGAATTCCTTTTTACATTCAGAAAAATTTGGGGAGATACTTGGTGAAATTTCGTAGCGGAGGCTTGGTACTCTCGTGGTGGTTGACTTTTAGAATGTTTCACTAAATGTCGCTACGTGCAACCGAACGAACGAAGACAAATTCGAATTTTCCGACTCTCCCTCGACCAGTATAAATAAACGGATGCAACCGAAAAGAGTTAGAGTTAGTTGTCGATCAGTTATCAACCAGTTATCAATGAATTATCAGCGATCTAATTAACGAGTCATTAGCGATCCTATTTTACGACTTATACACTGTCTTAGCGAATCTGTTAGTACGAGCGTCTTTGCTAACATTATCTGTATACTAATTTATCATTTTTTCATTTCATCATTTTAAATATATTTCAACAAGGAGCAACCTTGTCCACTAAACCTCACCGACCAACCACCCTCTACACATAAATCCCTACAGAATCTTTGAGTCCCCTTTTGTATCTAGAAAACTTTGGGAAGATAATTGGGGAAATTTCGTAGCAGAGTCTTTGTATTTCCGTGGTGGTTGACTTTTAGAATGTTTAACTAAATGTATTTGAGGTTTAGATTAAAAGTACAGACTCATAGAGCTGGAAGTGGAATCCCCCTTTTGTATTCAGAAAATCTTTAAATACTTAGGGAAATTTCGTAACGGACTGTTGGTATTTCCATGGTGATTAACTTTTAGAACGTTTAAGGAAATATATCTGAGGTTTAGGTTAAAAGTACAGACTTATAGAATTGGAAATGGAATCCTCCTTTTGTATTCAGAAAATTTTTAAATACTTGGGGAAATTTCGTAATGGAGTGTTGGTATTTTTGTAGTGATTAACTTTTAGAACGTTTAAGAAAATGTCTTTATAGATTAAATTAAAAGTAGAGACCCACGGGCTTGGAAATGGAATGTTGGATGATTTTGGTTTGGAATTTGTATTTTTGGAATTATTCGAGGAGAAAGTGGTGGAATTTTAGAAGAAGCGTAGTCTTCTTAAATTGACCTACAAGTATAGCTTGATAGGGAAATTCCCTATTAGATCTGTTTAAAAATTGCTCGCTTTGGAATTATTTTATTATTTGGGAGATGTTGAGGAGAAGTTGAGGAGAGTTTTGCATTTTTCATGATGTTTGACTTTAAAATTTTTTTAAAACGTGTTCGTGAACTTTATTAAGAAACGCAGAGATATAGTTCCTTTGGTTTTGTAAGAAAGAAATTTAAATATTATTGTTCCTCTATAAATAAGGATTTCGAAAGAATATCGAAAGATGGAGATCGAATCCTTTATAAGAGTCTCGCGTTTTGCTTTTCTGCGTGGTTTTATGAAAACAGTAAAATTCTAAGAACAACGAGGAATATAAAATTTCCAATATTTCTGCTACAATTCAGTTAAATTCTATCGTATTCGCGAAACAAAATTATTCGCCTTTCCTACGAACATGTAAAACACGCGGAATCTAAAATTTCCTATTTCGTTGCAGCCATTCGCGAAATATCTATAATTTCCTGAATGACATATCATATAAGATATACAGGGTGGTAACTGGTGGTACAAGCGGAAAGGGGGTGATTCTACGCGAAAAAAAGTCGAAAATATAGAATAAAAATTTTTTTTTTTAATTTTTCCATCGAGACAACGATCTACAGTGAGATCCGTTATAACGAGACGTACCGAGCGAAAATTCAAAGTCGATTTTCTCGAAAACAAAGCGTCAGACGAAAAATTTTTATTCTATATTTTCGACTTCTTTTTTCGCGTAGAATCATTCCCTTTCCGCTTGTACCACCAGTTACCAACCACCCTGTATATCCAGTAACATTGCCAAAATACTAGCAAAATTCGATCAACGTACCGTCTCAAGTTTCCTTCTTTTTTCCTTCAAAAACAAATCTGCATGATTTTTAAGATTTTCAAGATTTTTCTAGTAAAACTGTGTTACGATAGAATCGTGAATATTCTAAAACGAACTGGCGGTAATATCGAGATGAAGATGATAAAAAATTCCAACGAGAACCGATCTATTTGCAATCCTTTCAAGAAATGAATCAAATCTAAAGTGGGGATATTTCAAATGATCCGTGCCGCGATTAATTCCGCCGGAAACCGGTCGATTTTCTTCCATCGTCATCCCCGGAATTCCCGCTTTTCGAAACGTTCTTTCGCAATTAATATTTCATGTTTAATATCGTCGAATATTTTTATTACTACGAAATATGAATTCCGCTTGTTTTTACGTCCTCCATTACTTTCATCGCTAAATTTCAAGTTTATGCGTATGTATGTATATCGATATATGCATGCGCCGGTGTAATTAACGAACGCAATTTTTTAAATGAAGTACACGTGGAATGTCATTCAATTAAATCAACCTGACTATAAAAAGAAGCTATTATTGTCGCTTGAAATTCATTGCATGCAACTGTTATTAAATGCAACAATTTCGAATGAGAAAACACGTTGACTGGAAAATTCTGGTCATATTAAAGGCTGTAAAGATATAAAAATTTGTTTAATAGAACGCGTGTAAATTGCATAAATAACGTAATCGCATAGATTATCCGGTTTTTAATTCCAACCAAAAAATTCCTTACGATCCAGCTGCAAGATAAAAATATTCGAATTCTCCAAAGAAAGGTGAAAAAAGCAAACACTCGAGCGTTTATCGAAAATCCATAATTAGATCGACATTTATGCAAATTGACCTCTTTTACGAACACAATTAAAGAAATGGAATCTAATTACAAATTTCTTTCGTCCCTTCAAGATTCCAACGAATAATTTACTCCAGATACTTTGCATATTAAATCGCAGATTAGTTGAAAATATAAATTTCCTTCAAACGCATAAATATCTGCTCTTCGATTATCATATACATTATGTAGGTGAATTTATGGTATCTTTATTACGATATAAGGTATTTTTTACTTACTTGTTCTTGTAATTTTACCCATATTCCTATAAATCTTTTTATCGTACAAGTTTAAATTCAAATTAAGAGCTAAAGGAAAGATCATTTGGAAATTTACATTCGCGATGAAACGTGTTCGAAGAAAGTCGTTCCCTTTTTAATTTCGCGGAGAAACGCGTTATTTGCGGAGCGTTAAACGCGTCGAATAAGCCGCAAGACATATCTTAGTTATTTAGAACTCGACGTCGTAGGGAGAAGCCTCTTTCATCCCTTCGAGTGTCCTGCAAGATTTAATTAAAAATCGGCCAGACTAAAGCGGCACACACGAAAGATACGACGCGTCCTTTGCTATGCATTGTTTTCGATTTACAGGGAAACTTGGAACGCGTTGAATAGGTATGTTTACTTTATAATTTCTTAAATCAGGATTCTCTTGCGCCATAATTTACCAGCTAATCGTATTTGCAAACTGTATACAGGGTGGTTGGTAACTGGCGGTACAGGCGGAAATGGGGTGATTCTACGCGAAAAAAGAAGTCGAAAATAAAGAATAAAAATTTTTTTTTTTTAATTTTTCCATCGAGACAACGATCTACAGTGAGATCCGTTATAACGAGACGCGATAAAGTGCACGCGTACCGAGCGAAAATTCAAAGTCGATTTTCTCGAAAACAAAGCCTCAAACGAAAAATTTTTATTCTATATTTTCGACTTCTTTTTTCGCGTAGAATCACCCCCTTTCCGCTTGTACCACCAGTTACCAACCACCCTGTATACTAAACTGCTCTTTTATAATTTCGTTATTTTCATCGGCATCTTACTTCATCTTCGAGAGCAAAATTTATTTGTAGAATCGTGCTCTCCTACAATTTTACTATTTTTTTTTTCTCAACAATTTCGGAATTCTTCTTCAAGGGAATGATCTATTTGTAGAAATTTGTTACTGTTACGTAAGAGCAATTATTAGCGTCGATTACTTGTAACTTACAATTAGTTAGGTCCGTGCAAGAAAATCTAGACATCGCGAATTTTTCTAATTCTCTGGAGATGTTCAAATTAGAAATAGACAGAGTGGAACACGCGATTTTCTGAAAGGTGCGCTGAAATTGACAACTCGTTAACTTTATTTCTTCAAGAACGTGTCAAGCTAAACGTCTTATCGAAAGATACGACAATTCTCGTTTACGAAATTAGCCTCGCGGAACACGAGGAAAGATTTCTTCCAACGTATCGAAAATTATTTCATCCCGACGATTTTATTCCAACGTTGAAAAAAGACGTAAGAAAGAGCGAAGGCCGAGCTTAAAAGAAAAATCAGCGTACCTTAAGAGAAAAAGAGGAAAATTCTAAAGCATTGGTTCCCGTTCCTTTTTCGCAGCGTCGATCGATCTCCATACATCTGGAAACGTTCCTCTGCCTCTGAAATTCCTCCTCCAACCCTCGTTCCAACAAAAACATCCCCCGAGACAGGTATCCGGAGTTCCATAGAAATGGCGGAAAAGCATGGTACGTTCCGTTCTCTGTCCATGCTCCGGCTCTAACCTGTGCTGTAGCATTGTATAAAGCGCAAGCCTCGTCCTGTAGTAGGTGCCTCCCTGCTCCTCCTCGCCGCACTATTGACGGGAGTTTTAATAAAAGTACCCCCACCAGGAAAGCTAAACGTCGCAGTGGAAGGACCCGGTGAACGCCGAGCCAAGAAGATATTGGGTAAAGCAAAGATCGTAAGGACACTTACAGACATCGGGCCCGGGCGAAATTTCGGAGCAGATTGAGACCACCGACGCTTTACTCTCCCCCATGGCGACTACAGTAATCGTAATTTTCGCAGTGACGGCTACGCCGAAATTCTCGTTTAACGACACAGCGAAAATCTATTGCGCGCATCCGGTTCGTACGACGGCCAAGTTTTTCCGCGTTTCCCAAGCTTTTTTGCAAGTTGATTTATCGACGTTGGTCTTCCGGTTTTTATCTGAAATATCACAAGTTAGATATAGGTAGCGAAATGATTGAAAGCCGGAGGAAGATACGCGATGATAGATGTAGATAGATTGAAAGAAATAAAGCTACACTTGAATGTGTAATGTAAATTATTTTCTAGACGTAGAAGGGAATATACGCTGTGAGATGAGAATGCGGACGGGTGTGGGTTTGGGGTAGTGTTGGATGGTGTAAGAGCTGTGTCGGAATGAGCGAGAACTAGAAATATGTAAGCCAAGACCTGTTCGTAGGCTGTGAAGCGGAAAAATAAATAAATTAAAAGTTAGATATCAGTATGGCGAGTAGATTGCGGATTTTTATGAATTTACGGCAAATTTAAATATACAGAAGTATACATATAATATTGGAAAAATAGTAGCATTCGTTGGAATATTTAGAAGATGAAAGATATTTCTCTTCTCGATTCAGTTTCTCTCAAGATTATTATTTATAGAGATTCGAATTACTATAAATATATTCACAGTGGAATGAATTTTTCATTTATTCAATATGTGTTGATTATCGCGGTAGCTTTAACCAGACCAAACTTCGAATCGATGATCAAAGAAAGTCGACGCACAGGGAATGAACAAGATATGGTACGATCGTTGAAAACGAATTCTCAATGGATGAATCGTCACTAGATCACGCTCTAGTGCGGCGTAATACAAGGTGGCGAGATCGTCCTTTGAATATAAACCCCGGGACCATTATGACGCCTCGTCGATCCCATAGAAAGACGAGTCTCGGTTCCAGTGGATCCTCCAGACAACAACCACCGATCCATCGTTTCCACTATTCACAGACGGCCTCTGTATTTGACCACAAACTGTTTTAATCCCTCTGTTACTTCTATTTGCGTTTCTCAAATCGTTGAGCAATATCCGCTCGCTCGTGATCCGATGTTACGTGGCCTGGCCACTCTTTAGCCGTCATCGTAGCTGGATGTATCGATCTCTCGATGAATCCACGCCCTATGCATACGATTTGAAGAAACTGAGAATGCAATTGTTGGGAAAGTGGAACGAAAATGGGAAAAATTTGCGATCGTTCGGGGAGAAGCGAAAGGGAAGAAGTAGCGTGCAAGTGACGTTTAGGTAACCCTTTATCGAAGTAGAATGGAGAAAGGAGTAGACAGTTTTATATTTTAGAGGCTACCATGGATAAGATGTCACCTTATCTGAACTTTCCGATCGTATGTACTGTACCGTACAGAATAATTTTCTTTATATTTAGTATTGAATAATATTAAAATGTTTCGTTCTACTTACTTATCTTTGTTAATTTTTTAATTTAAAAAAGATTTGCTGCGGTGAACTTTCGCTCGTGACAGTTCTTAAACATTACGTGATAGGTGTCGATTTACGATCTGACGATTTCATAGGGAAGAAGGGAAATATTACTTTCGATCGATCTTGATAAATCAGCTGAAGTATTCAGTTGCTTGTGTAATTATATAATTGTAACAATTATGTAATTGTTGATAATTAAGCCTCGTCGTACGGTTCTTCAAATTACGTTTCATAGCACAGTATCTTAATTAGACAGAAAAACGGATACCTCGATTAAACATCCAAAAGAAATTTGTGCAAAAGAAAGAAGAGGATAGAAATAGAAGCAGAAGCAAACTGAATTGTTATTAGAGATGTTTCTATGGCAATATAAATATACAAAGATGCAGATGATGTAAATTGAACAGGACGATTAGTCAGAGATCGGTCAGGATTATCTGACCATTGGTTCTTACATTTGAGAATGGAACCTGTACGAAGTAAGAAAGAACACAGTGAAACACCTGTGATTAGTTTGCGAGCTTCAGTGGAACAGTGCGGTTAGTCGATAGTTAAGCAAACACGAGAACTTCGTGGCTAATAGTGTGTCAAATCTAGCGAGGATAATCGGTGAAGGCCCGTCAGCTGTGTCCACAACGATACTTTTTGCTCTTGTCTTTTAAACATCCCAAAGCAGTTGATTTATTGACTCGTACGTACTATCAGGTGATCGTCTTATCAGCTTTCTGATCATCGTCGCTGTCTATCAAATGGTCATTGAATTACTCATCCCCGTTTTTTAATATTTATTCGTTCTCAAAAATGGGAATCAATTTTTTTGGTTGTCGTCGGTCGTCCAACGATGATGGAATTATTCCCCTTTTTTTACCTTTGATTACTCCTACAAATGAGAATTAGATTTTCTAAAAAACTAAGTCAATAGAATTATGTCTTTCTTATTAAACGAAAAATTAAAAATTAAAAATATTATGCAAATCCTTTGTATTCTTGCAAGCTTCACGTCGGGCAAGGAAATCTGCTAATGTTCTTCTCATTACGCTGCACTAAACAAGAATCCGATTTCTTCTTACAACCCCAATGTAAAAAAAAGCAGATCAACAAAATATAAAAAAAAATAAATTCTACTAATGTTTCTCTTCCTGCGTTACGCTAGAACAGTATCCGAAAGGAAGGAAATTAATCAAATCCTTAAAATCTCCTCTTACAACCTCGATATTAAAATAAAATAAAATTCGATAACGTAAATTAACTAAAAGAAAAAAGAGAAAAAATGAGAAACTGTAAGTGAAATGTTGCGTTAACATAACATCGGCCGTTAACAGATTAATCCTTGAGCGCGTGCACACGAAACCTTCAAGTCGAATGAACTTTCATCGCTACCGAAGGTTCGGCCGAACTTAACGGCCGACCGGGATAAGGTTAAAGGTTATCGTTCGAGGAACGACGAAAGAGGGAACGCGTAGCCATGAGGCTTGTTTTATGGCTCCGCCCTCGGTACTCTTGCTATTCCACCCCCGCGAGTGTGACATGCGCGTTCGCAGCACCCCACGACGGTTCTCAAACTCAATTCTCTTCCACTGAAACTGAGACTATCTCGTTGAATAATCCGGGATTACCGAACGAGTGATTTTTTCCCAAATTTTGGGGACAATCGCAAATTGATGGACGACCATCGTTAGAACAGATGGAATTACGATTCGTTAAGTGTTCATGGGTCCGCGTTGCGTTCCATTGATCTTACACCTGGTTCTAAACGCTTCTGTGCCAAGGTAGATGAGGATCGAGAAGTTCCACGTTCTTTTTCGTATCGAGCTTATCAGTTAAGGTTGGAATTATCGACGACTAAGGCGTGAAATTTGTACCAATTGGAACGAACACGAGTATAGGAAATGAAACTTGTGTGAAGAAATATGCAGTGCAAAGTGAAGGAGAGACTTTGATTTAGATATCAGGTTGTCCCAAAAGATTGTCATCGTGTTATTACGTTTTATTAGTAACCACGTGCGCAAGAAATCGTCTTTCTACGGTCATTTGTCGTCAAAAAGTAACATACATTTTTATTAATTTTATTAGTCTTGTACTTTTCTTTGTTACAGCAATTTCATTACATTTGTATTCTAACTCATCCTATCACACATAGTATATCCACATATAGCGTCTTTTTTTCAGACACTTCTATAACTATGTTTTTAATTGAATTTATTTAATTTGTTTAATTTAATTGTTCATCACAATTTCATACACTTACTGCGGTACATTCTTAGAAATTCTAATGACTCTTTGTAAAATATTAGGTTCTGCCAGAAGCTTCTTTCGTTTTGTAAGGAAATAATAGGTGCACGACAATTTTTGTTACAACAACACAAATGTTTTGTTTTGTTGAATAAAATGGACCATACGCAATTCGACAAAATAATATAAAACGAAAAATGTTGCGCATCTATTATTTCCTTACAAAACGAAAGAAGCTTCTGGCAGAACCTAATATTTTATAAAGAGTCATTAGAATTCCTAAGAATGTACCGCAGTAAGTGTATGAAATTGTGATGAACAATTAAATTAATCAAATTAAATAAATTCAATTAAAAACATAGTTACAGAAGTGTCTGAAAAAAAGACGCTATATGTGGATATACTATGTGTGATAGGATGAGTTAGATACAAACGTAATGGAATTGCTGTAACAGAGAAAAGTACGAGACTAATCGATTAATAAAAATGTATGTTACTCTTTGACGACAAATGACCATAGAAAGACGATTTCTTGCGCACGTGGTTGCTAATAAAACGTAATAACACCATATCATCATATACCATCATATACCAATATCTAAATCTCAACAAAGAAAGAAACACTTTAATGTAATCTTTTTCAACCGATAAACCAATCTTCTGTAACATTCTATACACATGATCAACTCAGAAGATCATCCACCTCTACCAAAACATCCAAAAGATCCAAAACCTATCAACCAACAAATGAACAATAAATCTAAACACGTTAGACAAGCATCTTGATCCGATGATATCTCTGTTCCACCGACTGGTAAACCGATCAGTCTGCATAATGTGATTTAAACGTCACCCTAACGAGATCAGGTTCGGCCCCAAGGTTCGGCTCGCTGCAAGGTCGACGCGAGCGAAGGGTGCAAAACGATTAATCCGTGACTTTTCGTCCGAAGCGGGATCGAAACGTACCGTTATATCCTTTGGTGTAGGAAACGGGACGAGGGAGCCAGCTGTCGACAGGGTAGCGGCTGCACGTACAATATCACCGTGGCTTTTGGGGGATCCAAGATGACGGTCCTCTCTTCCGTCGTGTTACGCTTTAGGGAGTCTCTCCTCTGGCGTCAGCTTGCGAGGGAAGAAACGAACTGGCTGACCCTGCGGACCAACCCATGGAAAAACTGTCCCTTCGCGCGGTTATTGATGTATCAGCGATACGATATCGCAGGAAAGAAAACTAACGCGTTTGTGCAAGATGAAACTCGCGTATTAACGCGTTCATTGTCACGTAAATTTGATATATTTTAACCTGAACCGCCTGGGAATCGCGATAGATCGAAATATATCGTAGCGTGACATTCAATTTCGCAAAACATTATACTGTGTTACGTTTTATTGTGTTTTTATTAAACCATTCGTTTTTAGAAATTCTTCAGTCGGTGAAATCTGCCTAATTTTCATCGTCGTAAGAGACTTGTTGCTAGTAACACGTGCGTCATCGATGATCACCGTGACATTCAACTCGAGTAGAAAGTTCCAGCTTTGGAGAATTTATGTTTGGTAGCCTTGAGTTTGAATAGGATTTTTGTAAAAAGGTGGCTACTGGTTTACAACACGAGAACACGATCAACGGTGGTTTCAAATCACACGTTGTGCTAATGTACGAATGCCTGATTATTGGACGAAAGTGGTTTCGAATGCGGAGCCTCGTGTTATCCTCAGGTGAAAGTTGCAATTTTACGGAACTTATGTTTGGTAGTCTTAAGAATTTGTAGAATTTTCTACACTCCTATGGAGACTCGATTTTCTTGAATTTTTGAATGCTTGGTGTCTTGGAGGTAAGTCGATCTTCAACTCGGAGAAGGATGAAAATGGATAAGTGTGCGATTGTGTTTCGTTTTTCCAAACGTTTGGTCGAAATTGTGCAATTTGAAAAATTTGTGCTTAATGATCTTGGGTATTTTGCGAAAACTTCCAGGGAGTTTTCCAAGTTTCGAATGCTCGGTAGTCTCAGGACTTTAAACTTTAACTCGTAGAATGAAGCAAATTCTTGACTGATCTTTGCATAATCTCGACAGTCGCGAAAGAGAATTCATTTCCTTGGAAGTCGTACAAAAAAGTCCATTAAAGATCCATTAATAAACATGTATGTGCAAATCTATTCGTTTAATTTGCATCCAGATAAAACAATAAAAAAGATACCAGAACTTAATCCTGTCTCGAAACCGTATCACGATCATATCTTCGTAATAAACAGAAAAGACGACGATACGTATTTCCATAACTGTCACTACAGCCGTGTTGGATCACATTCTTTTTATTTTTAACTTACGAACTTACGTCGCTAGTTTTACATAAAATATACTTAATCGATACAACTGCGCATAATATACTCGTGATGCCGAGAAAAAATATATTGCACGTATGCTACATTCTCTGACGTCTTATATTTTACTTTGTATAGTGCGCGAGACATCTTTGTGATTGCAGAACGTAGAATATCGTAACGCGTCCTTAAACAGGCTGAAAAATACATTTTCTCTTGTACCAAGCTCTTTCTTTCTGTCTTAACAAGCGACAGGGTGTATCCATTAAAAACAAAAAAGATTCTTCCAAACGGAAGAACGAAATATTTCCTCGATATCCGTCCTCCAATTTATATTACGGTGTCTTTCTTAAAACAAACTTAACGCACTCATTCTCGTACATCGAATCGAAAATATTCGTTTCTCCGGACAAAATTGCATACGATGCACACACGCGCGCACACTCTCGTTTTATGCACGTTTCTTTCGCGACAACACGAAGTCACGTGCCGCGTCTTTCATTTTTGTAACAAATATATCTCTATACATATTATATGTATCTAATATAATAGAACTTCTGCAAACGGCTGCAAAATATTTCATTTTCAGCAAAGGTTCAAAGGTTTTAAAGACACGACTCCTTCCTCTCCTTCGTTCGTAGAAAACTATACTCTCTGTTTCTTCCTCTCGCGTTTTTCTTTTTCTCTCGACGAACACGACGATTCCGTTGCTTTTTGTCGAAGCAACCAATCGATTCTTCCGTTTTGTTATCCTACAAAAAGTTCTTCGAATAAATGCAGAAAATACACGTTTCACTGGAAACGAGGGCTCGTTGGAGATCTGCGACACGAGAGCCAGCACGCAGACCTCCCTTTAATATCAAAACGATCAGATCCGACTGTTTCGCGAATATCAATGTATAAAGTTCCCTTGGAACCGGAAGTCGACAGAAGTACATATGTACAATTAAGCCATCAAGTTACTTACACGACCACGAATAAATTAATCGGTAGAAACAAGCTGTAGCCTGTTTATCTATTCAGGTCCCATAGTCATCACCGCGTACAATTTTAATTAAGATCAGTGTATAATTTTTAAACAGAGCAAGCAAATGGTACGTGTATTTTTATTTGCTTACTTTTTTTTAAGTACTCGTGTTTTATTTACTTGTTTTTATAAGTATTTGTATTGCACATTATATATATATATATATAACATTTATATTTGTATGTATATGTGTATCCAAATGATTATACAAATGTCGACTTTGTTACAAAATTTGCTCTTTTTCTCTCGTTTTTAAAATAAGAAAGAGACAATACAATTAATTGATTGTATATTTAATTGAATATTCGACATGGTCAAACGGCCTTGAGTAACCAGTTGCTCATAAACAGGCTACAGCAGTGAGTATTTATGCAAAAATACAGAGTGTTTCAAATAACCAGAACCTTATATAAAAATCGTTTCTTCGATTCTTACTTCGCAATATTTCCTCTCCCTTTGAAGAATCTATGTGATTCGTTCTGCTTATATGAAACAGCCTGTACACTTCTAATCAACTTAGAAGTTCTAGGAGAACGACGTCGGGTTTCTCTCGAGTTCACGAAAGAACGACAATTAACGTATAATTAAATAGCGAACAACTGTTGTCCTTGAAACTCATCCCTTAGATTAATTATATACGATATGGTATAAATTACACAATTATAATTTAACGTATAATTCACAATTATACCCAGGCGTTTCTCTTTCTCACGAGACACAGTAGAGGACAATTTCTGATGCAATGAAGAAGGTACGACAGAGTACAAAAGCGAGGAGGAAAAGGATAGGCAAATACCTGGATATTCTTGGAGAAAAAGCAGGACGCTGCTCTAACAGGATTCTACCGTGGCTTCGTTTCAATTCCCGGACGTAAAACCATCGTTCCTTCGTGTTAATATTTGCGACGCTCGGCGTCGTCAAAGCCGCGTCTCCTGCTGTTCCAAGCCTCACAGATATCTTCCGTCTAAACATACTCTGTTTACTTCCTGAGGAAATTCTTAGACGCATGTCGTGAAACGAGCAATACAATTTTTAATTAAGAGATCTGTGGACGAACGTTGCCAGTAGATAGAGTCTCTCGATGACGCAACACGTGCGTCATTGCAGGAGCGATCATTGGACGATGTTGTTCTTTCCAAATGACAATCTACTTCGATCGTTAATTTTCTGGTCTGTTAAAGGAGAAATTTAGATTTGAATTAATTAGATAAATCTCAAATGATTTGAAATGTCGAATCGAATAAACCGTGTGGGTTGAGATTTGTAGAGCTGCACGTGTGTTTGTGATAGATCAGATTAAAATTCAGGTAGCTTGGCTTGATCTTCCATGAGTTAAGCTTGAGTTTCTTTTTGCTGGATCCCATAAGCCCACGGTTAAGTTCTTTATATTAAAGTTGGATTGGGATGTGTTCAAGTTAAAATTAATTGAACTTGATGGGGTATTAACTGTTGGTCTGATCAAGTCTCAGTTTAATCCGTGTTAATTGGACTTAATTAAGTGCACGTCGATTAAGTACTATTTCTACTTCTCAAGTAGAATCTATCTTTTCCTTGTATGTTCTTAGTATGCAACAAGTCACAAAAATTCAGAACTAATGTCTCATTATCCTAGTGAAGACTTCCATCGTATCTTCCTGTTTGTCAAATTACCCAAGAAAAATAGTTTCTTTAATTATACGATTGATAAGGAAACGTGGACTTTTTTTTTTTTAGTAAATTAGTTCCCTCAAATGTCTATCGCCAGAAATAAAAATTGTTCTAGATTAGATAAAACAGTGAAACTATTAATGCATATATTTCCCAGTCGAAAATTATGCATAAAATTTCTGAAGTCAGTAACAAGAGTAACAATAAATTCAATTTCACTTATAAATTAGATTAGAACTTATTTTTCCTATTGAAAATAAGTTGAAAATAAATCAGAGAATCTTAAATAACATCCCAGTCCTTTTAATATCTAATAGCACAAATGATTATCAAAACTCTCGCTCCTAATTAATTTACAACTGCCCGTGTCGTCCTAATAATATCCTTAGGAACTTTCGTTTTCAATTCTTCTTCTTTGCTTTCATCTCCAAATATCGTCTGACAAGGCAAACGACAATGCACAAAACAATGGACAAAAATGACTTGTTATTCCAGTTCCTTCAGGTTCTTTTAAACCATCAATAGTTAACTTCCCATGGTACTTCCATCGTCAAGGTTCACAAAAATCGTAAAACGAGGTGTATCGATATATACAAAGACGTAACTGAACCTCGACGAAGGGACAAAACTTAATTCGGTGATTGTGAATCACAAATCGAAGAACTTTTATTCAATTTGTGATTCTTGTTAAAACACACTCAAAATTGACGTGTACGATTCGAAAACCCGAATTTACAGACGTAAACGCGTTAAACTGAACTGGTTTTCGGCAAAGGTTTCAGCTTCAACTCTCGTCGTTGCTCGTGGTAGTCTTGGAAACAGGGAACGATGCAGAGGTTGGCTTGACATTCCGGACAATGATACTTCGTTTTCCTTCGAAGTGTCCTCCCGTGGGCGTCTATCGTGTTCCAGCAGTGCTTGCAACCCAGAGCTGGCCCTGGCCGTAACACTGGACAGTGACCGAATCGTAGGTCTCCTGTATTCTCTCGAGATTCCCTGCCCGTCGTCTGTAACAAATTTATACTTTTTTATCAATTAGTTTCATAATTGCTCTAACATTTTGTCTATAGACGCCTGCCAATGAAAATCATCCCCTTGGAACATGTAAATGAAGAATTTCTATTTGAATTAAAATTCTTCTCACTTAAGCCATAAATCATACATATACGTTCCAAGGAGGTCCAATTTTTCAATAACTCAATACATTAATATGACAATGATAGAATAGAATAAATACAAATAAATAAACATTACAAATCTTCAACTAAAAGTAACCAAAGTATCTTCTCAGAAAATATTTCGTAGTATAAATAATATATTTTTCTTGAAACTATTTATACAAGTCCTCTTCGTTTAATAAGCCATAGTTTTACCAAACTGTTTCTCTCTAAACGTCGCAACCTTAGGATACCCTCGAACGATCAACATATATCGTTAATATTTCAAGCTTCTCAACTGAGAGGATCGATACATATCGTCAATACAATACCGTCAATATTTATTGATAAACTACATTTTCGTCGAGAATCTTGAAATATCAACATTATCATTGATCGTCTGTACACTCTAACGCTTAAATCCCAATGCTATCACCTAACAACTGAACTGCGAATGTTTATGCTTCATAGCTTTATAAGCACAACTAAGGAAATCCAACTTACAGAGAAATTTGTTTCGCTCGCTATGCATCGTATCAAGTACGTATTCTACTTTGAACAATCTATATGTGTGCGCTTTTAAATCCTTCGTAAGTGCATAAACATCCGCATTCTACTATTAAATATACCATACTTGTGGAGATGAGGAACTCCGCCTAAGTTCCGTGGTTTTCACCCTCAAGCCAGATGATGTGGACCCTGCGGTAGTCTCCGTAGTAGTTGTAGCGATAGTTGGTTCCTCTTTGATTTCCTCTTCCGTTTTAACAACAGGCGCCGGTTCCACAACGATCGATGGACTGGTGGTCCTCCTGGGGAACTCTGGGTTCGAGTGTTGCCTGTGTATCCAGTAATTCCCACTGCTGGATTGTTGCTGACTAGACAAGAGCGGATGAGAGTGTTGCTTCATCAAATAGGATGGCTGAGGCACGGTCAACAGGTTCGTCGAGGTGGTCACCGTCAACAGACTAGGCTGGTTCACCAGAATCGGTTGCGGTGGCGACGAGATTCTCGTTTCCTCCCAGCTCCTCGACGTCTGTGGCAGGTTCAACGTCGGCGCCGTCATATAGATAGAAGACGAGACGATATGAGGTGAAGATGTCTCGCTGTCTGGCGACAAATGATTCGATTCCTTCTTCACCCGGGGCTGACGCAACAGACGACACCTCTTCGGGCCTACCTGCTTACAGACTACTGGAACGGAAAGGAAAACGATGTTAGAAGTTGAGATTAGAGGTGACATGGATGAAAGTGGACACTTAAAACAAAGTCTTTTCAATTTTTTTTTTAAAGCGTCCATGATGTTTTATACGCGGAGGAGGGGATAATTTATTAAATGCGGTAATTGTGGCGATTTATTTAGTAATTAGTAATTGGCTGAGTACTATAGTTTGTCCATCATAATTATAATTTTATTATCTAACTTCCTGCTGAGGATAGTCTAATTAAACTAAAATAGATAAGAAAGACTCGATGTTTTGTGTTTCTAAAAATATTTTATGAACAGTTTGATAAAACGTACCGTAATAGATATATACAATTTTGCTGCAAATATAGAAACTAATAAATATTATTTATCAATAAAGTTGTATATAAACGATATACAAGATCATGAGAGGAATGAGAGAATTCAATGACCATGAGTAATTAAATTAATTTTGAACAAACTATAGCGCTGAAACTACTCAACACTCACAATTAGGTGATAGTGGTTAAAACGTGCTCTTCGTGTATGCAAACGACAAAATTTCATTAATATGCGGGCACAGATATTTCCTGCTGGAAGAGTTAGATGGTAGTTCGTAAATAAAAAAGTTTATTTTTTATATAGGAAAGTCGCTACATAAATAAAGATCTAAAAAACGGATATCTTACGTGAACAGAGTCGTAAACCTGGCCAGAAACAACTTTTAATTCGTTCTTCCTTCACGTGATTTATTAAAGGCGTTATACAATAACATTGACACATCAAAACTCGACTCTCTGCATATAAAATTCGGTACCGATTTTAAACTAATTGCTTTTTTTTACACCTCACTTATTTATTCTGTTTTCCTTTTTTTTTTACGAAGTATCAATGTTTAAGATAGTGTACATTACGATCAACATTTCTTTAACATTCTATATTCATCTATCGTTTTGTACAGACGTTCGGAACGAAAACAGGAAACAGCGAAACGCGCTCGATTTTCGCTAAAGATTTCATTGAGATTTCATGTCATCGATGTAAAAATTTCGGGAAAAAATTTCGGTTCCTACGTACATTTTACAATTCAACTATTTTACAATGCAATTACTTTGTGAATTGATATTTTCATTATTAGCCTAATTTATAGAAACGAAGACAGAGGAACAAAAATTTGCAAAAATCTTTTGCAAATCTTTCGTTATTTAGTTCATGTACGAGTTAAAAACGTGGATCTCCAACTCTATTAAATGCCAAGTACGCAAAAATGAGTGATAGTACTCGTTCGTACATATAAACAAAAAAATTGTGTTATGTACATTGTCGTTAAAATTCATTTGCGTCTATTTAAATGCTAAACAAGAAGATAGTATTCGTTTTAATTCTAGCGTCGTAATATAATATTTTCTCCCTTCAATGGAACACTTATAGATCATTCTCTCTTCCTATTTAAACATAAAACGAGGAAAATTATTATACAATTAATTTTGTCGAGAAACTTTAATCCTTGCCTATTTTAAAAAATATCGTAAGTTTTCGTAGTAAAAGGAACTAAAAAATCGAATATTAACATTAACTAAAATCATTTCTCCAAGAAAATTGAAAAAAATTCTCGAACCATCAATGATAAGTTGTCACATCGTACGCATTTCTATTTTTCAATACATGCATTACTTTCTTGTATTCCCTTCCTCTTTTCTTTTGCTCTTTAGGTTATACATGTAATTGTACGTTAACAGATCGACGAGTTAATCAGGAAAACGTTTGTTCCCGCGGATATTGCACTTAATTAGCACTTATAGGTTACAACATCCTAAATCAATCGGAACTATGCATGTAAATAATATATATATTGATATTATATATTAATTACATAGTTAAAAAAAAAAAAACAGAATTTACCAATGAAAATTGCGATAAATTTTGATGAAATTGAATACAATTAAATTGTACATTTAATCCTTCGTAAATATCGAAGAACAATTCGAATACGTTAAAAAATTACCTGATTTTCGGTTAAAACGAAATACAGTACAAGAACTTCACAGTATTTGTACTAAAGTGATCCTGCACGCTAATAATCGTGCTACTATACCCTGTAGCCTGCAGCCTCTATGTACAGGGTGTGCTATAAAATGTCTCATTCGATATACAGCAATGTTTTAATGATTACCAGACGCGATATTCCTCCCAATTGCATGAAAGTCATCCCCACCACTGGGGGCGATAACCCTCCTTAACAGGTGCTGGCGTTTCCTTTGACACATACCGCTAAGTTCGACGACTAAGTGTAGTGTAATTTGATCCGAATGCAAATTTCTACGAAACAATACTAATTTAACAATGGCAATTGTTAATCTCTGATTTTTTGAAAATCGAATTTTTACTAACGTATTTATAAGTTTTTTTCTGATTAAGAAAACATATACGAAATATTTAAAATCTTTTTTATATAGATATTTAATGCGCGAAAAAATATAAGTTAATGCCATTAAATAAATACATATGTTTTAAATTGTATTGTATTTGATCTGATTCCAGTCAGAAAAACCTGATAATTAATAGAAGTTTTACTCATAAAAAATTAAAGATAAAAATATTTCATCGTTGCGCTAGTATTATGTAACTTTAAACCAATAGATATGTTTCTTTCTTTTTCTTTTCTTCCTCTGTCACTCACATTATCGCCCTCTACATTCGACAAAACAACGCATCCGTATCTATACTTAGGATCAAGTCCCGCAAATAAACGATAATTGCAGGCCGTGTCACCTGATTTTCTGGCAATTATTGTGACATTACAGTATTGCAAAAACAACGAGAATTATATTTGAATGAAATGTTACATGATATCGCAGATACAGCGGTAAACTACTTTTTCGACTGAATCACCAGGATTCACAGACATTTTCTTCACTTCGTAATTGAATTAACCTTACAATTATGTATTTTATGAAACACCCTGTATAATAGAATTTTTTACGCGGAATAATCCGTCGAAAATTTTGAACAAATTCTTTTAAACAGTGCAACCTTCACAAAAGCTGTTATACTCGTTACAAAAAATATAAACGAGTTTAGATATTCTTTACAGATAATTATGATCCGTCAGAAAATGTATACTCATTTTCAACGATTACAAATTATTTGTAATACATGTATTGACGACGCATTGCGTTTCACTTCTCGCTCGTAGATAAGTCGTTAATTCCGTAGAATGTATTAACTACGTATTTTTTATATATTCTTGATCTATGTTTCACTATCGCTACTTTTATTCACTATGTACAAAAATGTCGCGGCATGGTACAGGCTAAAGTTGATAGAAAGCGAAATAATTCCGACGTATCTGCGTAAGATTATTCCACCAACTTTAGATTATATCGATATTCGCGTGAAGACCGATCGTGCATCGATAAAAACGTGAAATTAAAAAATCTTCAATAGTTCGTCCATAAATATCTGAAATTACAAACTAGCAAATATATGCTTTCAGCATATGGTCGTTCCTGCACTATCACATTCGTGTGTAATTCAAATTTCAAAACATACGATTTAAACTAAAGGAACCTGTTCCAGAATTTGTTTTCTTTTTTCTTTACCCTTCGCCGGAACTTCCGGTGCTCGATGAGAAAGAGTTGCCGTCGTCCACTCTGAACTCGTTCACTCACAATTTATTATTCTAATTGATTCCAACGAGTATCTGATGAAATTATTTATTTAGCTCTTACACAATCCTGTTTTTTCAAATCAGTGACAAGATTTCCGCTTCTTTCTAGGATTGAACCAGCCAGGAAAGAAATATGTACAATTGTTAAGAATTACAAGTCAACGAGCTCCAGCGACAACATTTTCCATTATAATATACATGTATTCATAATGTAAAAAATCTGTAGTGTATAAACTATGATATACTGACGTTTTCAGTTGTTCGAGATCATTGCGTTAGTCGAAAAGCACTTTTATAGATACGTATGAACTAGGCAAAGAAAATATCTAAAACTGTATCGTTTCTCTTCATTTAACGAGAGAATACGCATTCTCTTTCGGATGAGTATTGCCGATCTAAAATTCTTCCTCCACACGCTTGTTCGGTATTTAATACTTTTCAAGCTCGTCTATACAAGTGACCGTTGGTATCGGCGTGTCATAGCCAGTGGCTCACATCGCGTTATAGTTAACGCCGTGTAAATTGATTGGCATTGTAGTGCTGGGCAATGCGTAATCCGTATGCCTGCTATCGATGTAACCACTTAACATCGTATGAGGACTATGAGTGGTTAGCATGGTATGCGTGCTGTGGGTATTGTGTGTACTGTGTGGGGTGGTGGGAGGGCCCATGGGCGTAGGACTCTGCGAATTAACCGGCTGCGCCGACGGGGCTGGCGGTGGTGAGGAATTCACTTCTTGCTTGACCCTCGATTTCAAGCTCGGTCGATTGTTTGGGTAACCACGCTTTTTGTATTCCAGCCAAAGTGTTCGATTGTTCACGCCGAACATCCTGGCTGCTTTACAGAACCCTATACCGCCGTATCGAACGGCGTCTAACGCCCTGATAAAATTCTCGTCTGCTTGAGGATTTGTCGATCGTTTCCTTTTAATTGCGGTCTGCGGACTGGCGCAAGGACTCTGGCAGTTACTCGGGCACTGTGCCGACGGTGATGGGCCACTTGACGATGCGTGCTGCAATGTCCCGTGCGAGGAGTTCGGATAATTCGTCAGGGCGCAACTGGAACCAGTCGTGCTGGTACCAGAGTACTGATCGCTGATGGTCGAAGAAGCTGTTATTTCGGGCGTGGTAAAAGCTGATGACGCTTGGATCGACAGATTCGTTTGACACGAGGACAGAGCGAAACGTGGATATGTATGCTCCATAATAGTCCATTGCAATCCTGTGGAACAGACCGGTTCATACTTTGGTCAGAGCACAGGAATATTATTTCGTTAATGGCAGTATGTATGTTTTCATATTGGCGCAAAGATAAATACTAATTATAGGTGTATATTATATATATATATAATATATTATATGTATATATTATATATAATACTTATGAGACGTGTGTTGCCTTTTCAAATGGAATATTTAGAAATCGAATAAATAAGGATCTTTAATAGGCAAAAAGAAATTAAATATTCGTGTAGTATAATAAAATCGTGATTATTAAAAATGTATTGTTTACATATATATATAGATAGATAGATATAAATATATCGAAACCTGGTAGCGGTAATGTGTTCGTATGATAATAACAAATAAAATAGGCAATTCGGCAATAATTGGCTTAATCGTAGTAATTAGACTATAGAATCGGAAGAAGATATCTAATTGAAATGAAATGTATTGCTTTATACTACTATGTGTGTAGGAAAATAAAATAAAGATGCTAAGCTGTAAGCAGAAAAGAATGGAAATATATTTGTAAAAATTTGTGTAGAAATAATGGTATACATATGGGAATATTAAGAATAGAATATCGTGGCATGGCACAGATACATTTTAAAGCACATTTGTCATACATATTTTTGATATAGGAAAATGTGTCCAGCTTTTTATTACATGAATTAAAGGACAGAGTAAGGCACACATACACACTCAACAATGTTTAAGGCCCGATTTTACTGTCCTCTAAAAGAACATTATACATTGTGTGCTATGTATCTGTGTACCATGATGAATTTCATGAATGAGACTAGCCTTATAGAAATTTGCACTACTAATTATGATTTTTTTTTCCTCTCAACTTTCGCTCTATTTTCATGTCAAACGTCTGTTGATTTTCCTTGTGCAGTACATTTAAACGCATCTGTGCCAGCATATAATGTGTGTAAGTATCATTTGTTCGCATGCAATTTCGATACCCACCACGTTCGCTATAGATTGTGTTTCGCTACTAAACTACTAAGATATTTGTGCGAGAGACAGATACATCATGCATATTTAAAATTGAATTATTGCCGCTTGTGCATAAATAAAGAACAGAGTTACCAAATATATGTACATATATTTGGTAAAAATTGAAACAGTATTTGAAATATAAGCAATTTTTCTTTCGGACAATCTGTAAAATCTAATTATTAATAATGGCCTTAATTTTTAAGATATATATCTTTACATGTAATTAATTAAAATAATCTATATCGTATATTCTACTTATATTGTATATACAAAAACTATTCCTAATATTTTCTAGAATTACCGCTTATGATAAACTTCAAGTATTTTTTTATTGAATATATTTGAAAGTCATAAAGTTTCTTCTTATATTATTTTACAATATATGTTATAAATATTTAAATATACAAATCTATATCAAATATCCTAAAATAATCTCAAACTAATTGCACACATTAAGGAAAGTTACTTACCTTGATGTGCGGGTGGTTGTGAAGAAACTGTACTCTGTGCAACATTTCCTCCTGACTGTTGACTCACATCTTGTATTGAGCCATCACTTTGTGCGGGAGTTGTTGCCGAACTATTCTCCATGTTACTCATCTGAAATGAATGACAGTTTTATGTTTTAATACGTTATATAACAATTAACTATAATATTAATATATCAATTAATAAACATAATATTTTATGTTCTTTTTATATATAAATACTTTAGGAATAATAATATTTAATACATTCAATACCATGACGATCACCGGTAATCGTCACTGAGCTTTCCATTTACGTCTCCGAAGATCGGAGATTCTTTAAATTATTTTAAAATATGTATAATACATTGTTACTTATACATTCCTAAGATTAATATTAGTTTTTAATAGTACTAAGAAAGCATAATAAACAAGGTGCATTGGTAGACAATGTAACATTGTTTTATTCATGAACAATTTTCAAATGATTACATGGGCATATTGCGATGAACCGCATTAAAACACGGCAAGCAATAATAAGGGTTACTAGTACAATCTCCACAGAATGTGGTTACTTTTTTTGTGCGATTTTTTGCAAATTCTCGACCAAATTTCTTCACATTTTCTTCATAGCATTTTTTGCATTGTCGTCTAGTTTGTCGTGCGCTTCCATCTTTGCTTTGTATTTCGTGGCGCTTATAAGAAGTGGGGACATAAGTGACGTGAACGGAAAGTCTATATAAATATGCATTGCAATGAATATGTTAAACAAATATACTTACGATTGATATTTGATCTTCATCAATACTTCCTTGAGATTCAGTACTAGTATTAACAGGTCTTCTTAGACTTTCGCTACCTTCTTGTGAAACTATCAACGGTTCTGGTTTTACAATATTAGTGGCAACTAAAGTGATTTCATTCATTTCTTCTGGTTTCTCACCAGATCCAGATGTTGATCCTGTCGATGATTTCCTTAATCTCTTTCTGCGAAAGGATGGTGATAATGGAGAAGGGCTAGGTGAACAAGATTCCCCACGATCTCCTCCTCCAGGTTCACTACTACCACTTGGCCACTTGGTTAAAGAAGCAGTATGCATTTCTGCAAGTCCTTTTATTTTTAAACTCTCTGCAGTCTATAAAAAAAATGCAAGGAAAATTATACCAAATTACATTATTACTACTGTAATAAATATAAATGATACCAAAATAAATTCTAAAGTGTTTCAAAATACCTTTATGATAGATGGTAACTGATCCTGTGATATGTTTACTTCACCGTAGTACATAAAGTCAACCATGATTTTTAAGTCAGAGAATTTTACATCCTTTAATATGACGATTGGATGTTGACACGGATTTACAGTAAACAATGACTGAAAATATGTGCTGCATGCAGACAAAACAACTTTGTGTGCCTGAAGGTGTCTGCCTTCAGCAGCTAATGTCACATCCACCAAAGTCTCATTGTTCAACAAATTTGAAAACACCGAAATGAAATTTGGTTGATGATTGTTCCACCGCAAACAGAACTGTTGCATCGACATCACAGCAAATAGTCGAATAACTTCCAAACACTGTAACTATATCTGTAAAATCATTGTTCTCTTATTTACCCATAATGAAATATATAAATGTGAAATAATACCCATATCATATATCATTAACAAAATTCATTTCACGAGATTTCCAGAAATAAACGGCAAACAATGTTGAATAAATTTCTATCATCCTCCACAAAGATAAAAACAAAGAAAACAAAAAGCTTGCGATAAATAAAATTATTGATGAAAGTTCATATCAGTAATTATAAACATCAAACCCTCGTCAAAATGTATAATTTCCTTTACGTGGAACACAAAATTATTAAATAACTCGCGATGAAAATACAATTTATCTGCTGTCGTAATTTAACTGAAACGAGCCACTCGATGACGACAAAACTCGAATCGAATTTACCAACTTATGTCGAGGGTAAGCGAGTTGTCATTTCTAAAAAAAAACGTAGAAACTACTAGTGCAACTGTTGAAATTTATCGCAAATGATTTTTTAAGAAGATAAAACAAAAGAAAGACTGCTCAACAATACGGTTACAATCGCTTAACACACAACAAATAGATATAGACTCGTGAGGATCGCGATAAAAGGCAGACAGAGCGAAATTGCTCACTTTCAGTCCGAACAAGGATTCCTCGACGATAATATCGTGGTTAACAGGGTATCCGCTGTTGAACACGATGCACTCCGATATCGAGATTGTTTTTGGTGTTTATTAGGAAAAACAGTGTTTGCTCGACGCTGCCATATATTCGACGAAATTTTCCACAACAGACTGAGCGGTGACGCTTGTGTAATTCACAAATGACGTCATAGGCGAAAAATTAAGATATCACGTATGGCGCGCGGTAAACTCCACAAAAATCACACCGACAGATATGTTGATATCGTGAGTAAATTTCTCATACAATCGACAAATACTGAGATCTTATCAACGTGCGTCCTTAGAAAATCTAACTTGATCAATATAGCGGCCGACTCAGAGTGACATCTATCGACGATCTGTCAAAAACTACGTTTCTTGCATCTTTTGAAATATTTTTTTCTTTTTTTTCTCTCTTTTTTAAGAATTGTACATTTTTGAATGATGATAAGACAGTATGTACGATTATGAAAATACAAGTTTTTATGGGCGTTTGAATTTTTATTTCGGAGCGATTCGACGTTTTTTTAATCTTGGAAAAATACGAGTAGCTTCAAACATAATTCGATGAAATTCTTGAATTTTTAAGTTTTGAGTGCGTGAATCTAGGAAATCATAGATTATTTATAAGTAACGTATTTTAAATAATAAGTATAATATAAGGGACTACACGTATAAGATATAGAAAATAAGATATAAGAAGTTACAAAAATTTAAATTACATTTAAATTACAAAAATGTACAAAATGCGCGTAATATTCAAAAACATAAAAAACATTAAAAGTGAAGTACTTGTTATAATATTTAACAGATCAAATACATTTTTACGTAGATTACATTTCCATACTTATGTTAATAAAAATATGAACTTGCATAAAAATCCGCAGTTCCATGATATGTATGCATAAGTTTTCAAAATTATTAAAACTTTCGAGGCTTATGAAATCCTTAAAGTCTCAAGACTACAAGATTGAATTTTTTTAGAAAAATTCGAAATATTAAATTATGTTCGAAGTAATTCGTATTTTTCGTCACATATAAGTTAATATTCGAAACAATTCGACATGTCTCAAAAAGCGAATAAAATTATTTTTGGGGTTATAGATAGCGTGCAATTGAAACAATCCGTAGTTTATTGAAATTATAAGTATTTTACTCCATTACTATATAAACACGTTCGATAATATACAATGAAAACGTTCGGTTTTTTCTACATAATGTGACGAAAATGCTGCTATAGTTAATATAAATTAAATAAATAAGAAAAAGATTGTTTAATCCACATCAGAGAATAATAGACATGATACTTTGCTAACTAATAGTCACCAACATTTTGTACGTATATCTATAAGTGTATACAGAACAATTCAGAATTTACAGATCTCCATTGCAGCAACAGTGAAGCGTATTATATTAATTGTTACCGTTTAACACATATATTCTCTCTCTCTCTTTCTCTCTCTCTCTCTCTCTCTCTCTCTCTCTCTCTCTCTCGCCATTTTACAGAGAAATTCATGCGCTTCTTTTGCAAATCGTATTCGTTGTATTCTAGATTGAAACAAAGAGAGAAAACGACAGAACAACCGAGATTTAAATATGTATATCGTCGGTTTGCCAGAAGGTTGATATACTTAAGAAATTGTTACTTCTAAAATGAAAAAATTAGTTCTATAAAAAAAATTTATTTATTAAGATGAAAATATAATATTTAATAAGAATAACATACTTTAAAATAATATTTTAATCCTTTTTCTAGTAGTAAATAATATACACAAATAATATATACCCAGAACGTAAAACCTTTCTTGTAATTTATTATTTATAGGTGCTAAACGTAAATGGAAGAATGCAGGGAAGGAAAAAGTTGCATAATTGTATAAACATATAGAAGCAGAAACTGCTAAAATTACAGAATTATGTACTATACAATTGGGTACTAACAATGAAATGAGCTCAAGGTTGCAAAAGATAGAATGTGAACTTGAGATAATGCAACATTACACAAACTCAGAATATTTCAAATGCAATATAGAGAATCAGTAGCCAAAACAAGAGAACTTAGCTGGCAAAACATCCAAGGTGATGAAACTAGAAGAAATAGGTACACGCGAGCATAATCAATTAGCTTAAAATTGAATTTAGGAAATACCAAAACTACAGATTCGGAGATTAAGCTAATAAATGAACAAGATTCCAAACACTGCCGTTAATTATAAAACGATTTCATTGTTAAATAGTTAAGTAATTAATAATTTCCAATTTGAAACCTATATTAAATAGATTTCCTGAAAGATATATTATTGTTCATTGCAATTTTTAATTGGATTTAATTTGCAATTTTTTATATAAAACATATTGCTTGAAAAATATAATATTTTCAATTGTATTACTCTCCTAGCAAACCAACTGAATGTAATCATAACATATATGTATGTGTGTGTGTGTACATACGTATACTGAGGTATATTGCATTATCGATAAATATGAAAATTGATAGAAAGAAAGGTGCGTGTACGTTCAAGATCCATGTTTTCGCTAATCATTCAAGGAGCTGAGAATTAGAATTTCATTCGAATCGTTAGATAAACGATTCGCGTTACAAGAACAAGAATTTCCAGTTTTTAAGCCCTCCTAACTCGCGAATGGACCCTTGATTTGGGGTTATACTTATTGGTACCTAATAATCTCATTTCATATAATCAGATTTTATATAACAATTTGATATCTTAAATTTTGAATTGAATATCTATAAATTTGTTTTTATTTCTCGATCGTTTTCTGGCCCTATAATCTTGGGATTATAATACATTTGTTTTTGCATCAGTTAATTCACAAAAAGGAAAATTTCATTATGCGATGTTAATATGATATGCATCGCTTGATCATTTTTAATTAATTAGTCAGATAGTTTTAATTAAATTAGTCGGATATACATCACCAAACAAGGAATATACAAATCATTGTGCGTTGATTGTGATGCGCTTCATCAAATCAGACACGCTTTTAAGAATTTCATTGAAACGTTGATTAAGTAATATAGCCGTAAGATAGCCGTCACACAGATATAAAATTACGAAAGAAATTATAATATTACTTTTATAGTATCATTATGGAAAAGCCAACCACAATAAAAAAATATTATATTATTCCGAAATATAAGATTCGATATTTAGAAAAAATTTCCCTTGCAACGAAGTATAATACTGTAAAAATACTGTGCAAA